>NC_069502.1:988389640-988738390 GCF_027579735.1 Bombina bombina
CAGGATAATAACCCGCTCTATTCCATAATATAATTTGGTATTTTTTACCTTGGGTACTAATACCACACAATACTATTAACAGAGGGGATTCAGTCCTGCTATATCTAGCCTCTAACAAATCCAAAGTTATTACACATGTCTATAGGCTCCTAAGTGTGTTTTTAAATGTGTGTTTTTTCTAATTTTAAATTGCGCTTCTAATAAAAGTTATTTTTTAACCTCCATTAGTCGTCAATCCTAGTCAGTACTGCACATCTTGTGTCTGACTATCTATACAGCATCTCTTTTTGGAAATTATTATGGTCATTTAACCCCATGAGTGCTATATACAGGGAGTGCAGAATTATTAGGCAAGTTGTATTTTTGAGGATTAATTTTATTATTGAACAACAACCATGTTCTCAATGAATCCAAAAAACTCATTAATATCAAAGCTGAATAGTTTTGGAAGTAGTTTTTAGTTTGTTTTTAGTTATAGCTATTTTAGGGGGATATCTGTGTGTGCAGGTGACTATTACTGTGCATAATTATTAGGCAACTTAACAAAAAAACAAATATATACCCATTTCAATTATTTATTTTTACCAGTGAAACCAATATAACATCTCAACATTCACAAATATACATTTCTGACATTCAAAAACAAAACAAAAACAAATCAGTGGCCAATATAGCCACCTTTCTTTGCAAGGACACTCAAAAGCATGCCATCCATGGATTCTGTCAGTGTTTTGATCTGATCACCATCAACATTGCGTGCAGCAGCAACCACAGCCTCCCAGACACTGTTCAGAGAGGTGTACTGTTTTCCCTCCTTGTAAATCTCACATTTGATGATGGACCACAGGTTCTCAATGGGGTTTAGATCAGGTGAACAAGGAGGCCATGTCATTAGATTTTCTTCTTTTATACCCTTTCTTGCCAGCCACACTGTGGAGTACTTGGACGCGTGTGATGGAGCATTGTCCTGCATGAAAATCATGTTTTTCTTGAAGGATGCAGACTTCTTCCTGTACCACTGCTTGAAGAAGGTGTCTTCCAGAAACTGGCAGTAGGACTGGGAGTTGAGCTTGACTCCATCCTCAACCCGAAAAGGCCCCACAAGCTCATCTTTGATGATGCCAGCCCAAACCAGTACTCCACCTCCACCTTGCTGGCGTCTGAGTCGGACTGGAGCTCTCTGCCCTTTACCAATCCAGCCACGGGCCCATCCATCTGGCCCATCAAGACTCACTCTCATTTCATCAGTCCATAAAACCTTAGAAAAATCAGTCTTGAGATATTTCTTGGCCCAGTCTTGACGTTTCAGCTTGTGTGTCTTGTTCAGTGGTGGTCGTCTTTCAGCCTTTCTTACCTTGGCCATGTCTCTGAGTGATGTTGCACTCCAGTGATGTTGCAGCTCTGAAATATGGCCAAACTGGTGGCAAGTGGCATCTTGGCAGCTGCACGCTTGACTTTTCTCAGTTCATGGGCAGTTATTTTGCGCCTTGGTTTTTCCACACGCTTCTTGCGACCCTGTTGACTATTTTGAATGAAACGCTTGATTGTTCGATGATCACGCTTCAGAAGCTTTGCAATTTTAAGAGTGCTGCATCCCTCTGCAAGATATCTCACTATTTTTTACTTTTCTGAGCCTGTCAAGTCCTTCTTTTGACCCATTTTGCCAAAGGAAAGGAAGTTGCCTTATAATTATGCACACCTGATATAGGGTGTTGATGTCATTAGACCACACCCCTTCTCATTACAGAGATGCACATCCCCTAATATGCTTAATTGGTAGTAGGCTTTCGAGCCTATACAGCTTGGAGTAAGACAACATGCATAAAGAGGATGATGTGGTCAAAACACTCATTTGCCTAATAATTCTGCACTCCCTGTATGTAGTCTTTATCAAGAATAGGCTGGTTCAGCCTCTCTTGTCAGTTGTTGAATTGTTTGTAGTATTGTTTTACAATGTTGCAAGTACTGCTGTTATCGGAGTGCGAGGCACATGAATGCCCCTAGGAGCCTACCTAGATTTACTCTTTAACAAAGAATACCAAGAGAACAAAGCAAATATATTAATGGAAGTAGCTTTGAAAGTTACTTAAACTTACATGCTTTACCTAAACCATGAAAGTTTAATCTGACTTTACTGTACTTTAATTATAGTAGTTTAGATTAACTTTTCTCATCCACTTGTACAAAATTAACTATCGGCTAGATTACGAGTTTTGCGGTATGAGTGAAAAAGCAGCTCTTTTTCATTACCGCTGGTATTACGAGTCTTGCAGGTTTAGGTGTACCGCACACTTTTTTGGCCGTAACGCAACGCAACTACCGCAGCTTTCCAAAAGTCCTTTTTCAATGGGACTTCCATAGCGCAGGTATTACGACTCTGCCTGGGGGGCAAAAAAGCCAATACCATCAAGATCCATAATGTAAACTAAAAGTCAGTAGTTATGGCTTTTATGTTACAAAGCCATAACATAAAACTCATAACTAAAGTGCTAAAAAGTACACTAACACCCATAAACTACCTATTAACCCGTAAACCGAGGCCCTCCCGCATAGCAAACACTAAAATAAAATTATTAACCCCTAATCTGCCACTCCAGACATCGCTGCCACTATAATAAACATATTAACTCCTAAACCGCCGTACTCTCGCATCGCAAACACTTGTTAAATATTATTAACCCCTAATCTGCTGTCCCTAACATCGCCGCAACCTACATTACTGTTATTAACCTCTAATCTACTGCCCCCAAAATCTCTGCCAATATACTAAAGTTATTAACTCCTAAACCTAACTCTAAGTTTAACCCTAACACTCACTAACTTTAATGTAATTAAAATAAATCTAAATAAAACCTACTATTAATAACTAAATAATTCATATTAAAAACTAAATACTTACCTGTAAAATAATCCCTAAACTAGCTACAAAATAACTAATAGTTATATTGTATCTATCTTAGGTTTTATTTTTATTTCACAGCTAAGTTTGTATTTATTTTAACTAGGTAGACTAGTTAGTAAATAGTTATTAACTATTTACTAACTACCTAGTTAAGATAAATACAAATTTACATGTAAAATAAAACCTAACCTGTCTTACCTTACACTACAATTAAATAAATTACATTAATTAAATACAATTAACTAAATTACAAAAAACAAACAAACACTAAATTACACAAAATAAAAAAGAAATTATCAAATATTTAAACTAATTACACCCAATCTTATAAACCTATCAAAATATAAAGCACCCCCCCAAATAAAAAAAAAAAACTAGCCTAAACTTAACTGCCAATAGCCCTTAAAAGGGCCTTTTGCGGGGCATTGCCCCAAATAAATCAGCTCTTTTACCTGAAAAAAAAAATACAAACACCCTCCAACAGTAAAACCCACCACCCACACAACCAAATCCCCCAATTAAAAAGCTACCTAAAAAAACTAAGCTCCCCATTGCCCTGAAAAGGGCATTTAGCTCTTTTTCTGTGCCCAAACCCTACGCTAAAAATAAAACCCACCCAATAAACCCTTAAAAAAACACTAACCCCCGATGATCCACTTACAGTTTTTGAAGACCCGACATCCATCCTCATCGAAGCGGCAGAAGTCCTCAGCAAAGCTGGCAGAAGTATTCATCCAAGCGGGCCGAAGTTTTCATCCAAGCCGGCAGAAGTCTTCATCCAGACGGCATCTTCTATCTTCATCCATCCGGCGAGGAGCGGCTCCATCTTAAAGAAATCCGGCGCGGAGCATCCTCTTTAATCGACAACTCTTCCAGAATGAAGGTTCCTTTAAGGGACGTCATCCAAGATGAAGTCCCTTGAATTCCGATTGGCTGATAGAATTCTATCAGCCAATCAGAATTAAAGGTGAAAAAATCCTATTGGCTGATGCAATCAGCCAATTGCATTGAGCTTCAATCCTATTGGCTGATCCAATCAGCCAATAGGATTGAGCTCTCATTCTATTGGCTGATTGGCTGTAATGTAGTTGTCAGCGGTGTCGGGGGCGGCAGATTAGGGGTTAATAACTGTAATGTAGGTGTCTGCGATGTTGGGGGAGGCAGATTAGGGGTTAATAAGTGTAATGTATGTGTCAGCGATGTCGGGGGCGGCAGATTAAGGGTTAATAAGTGTAATGTAGGTGACGGTGATGTCGGGGGTGGCAGATTAGGGGTGTTTAGACTCAAGGTTTATGTTAGGGTGTTAGGTGTAAACATAACTTTTTATTTCCCCATAGGAATCAATGGGGCTGTGTTACGGAACTTTACGATCCTTTATTGCAGGTGTTAGACTTTTTTTCAGCTGGCTCTCCCCATTGATGTCTATGGGGAAATCGTGCACGAGCACGTAAACCCAGCTCACGGTATTGGAGTATGGAGCTAAATTTTGCTCAACGCTCACTTATTGCCTGCTAACGCCGGGTTTTGGAAACCTGTAATAGCAGCACTATAGGGAGCTGAGCGGTGACAATAACTTGCAAGTTAGCACCAAGTCGCTCATAACGCAAAACTTGTAATCTAGCCGTATGTAACTGTATATGGGCTTCCTTAATTACCTTTGCTTTGCTTCGCTCTTGATGCAAAAGTTTTAGAAAATAATTACATTTGTTAATTCAAACACACTTTTGTAATACAGATGAACATTTCTTTATTCTTTATAGTAATATTCACTGCCAATGGTTCAGGGTATAGAAATTGAAGTACAAAAAATATATTTTTAAAAAGGGCAAAACACAAACATGTAGAATATATTTCCTTTATCTTAAGATATTAGTAAACATATCCTTCATCTTTTAAGTGTCTATGCTTACATCATTAAAACTAACAACATTTGCTCTTTGAAATACCTTTTTAAAAATATATGAGAGGCCATGACAAAATAGAGTCAAGTTGACTGCAATAAACAAAGTATAATAACAATGAATAAAGAGTCAATTAAATTTATATTGAAACACTTATGGGTATTTTTTTTCTGAAAACTATTATCTAACAAACTCTGTGACACCTTAACACATTAAGCTTCCATTAACAATAAGAGGATAATCCAGTGGCTCATACTGTATATATCATCAGAGAAAAGTGAAGAGAAATTGAAAACAGTTTAAATCAAAATTGAAATTAACATGAAAATACAAGTTCTCTTTCACTATGAATGTCTATGAATGTTGAAAGATCAAAATAAAATAAGTAAAGATTACATTTGAAGTATATCTCATAAAAAAAAATGTACTTTACTGGAAAATACATATTTTGAACCTGATACGGAACAATACAAGTTTATGATTGCAAAAAGATAATATATCTGTAAAATTGCATTAATAAAAAAATTTAGATGATCTTTATCACTATGAGGCCCATTTATCAAGCTCCGGATGGAACTTGAAGGCCCGTGTTTCTGGCGAGTCTTCGGATTCACCAGAAACAGCAGTTATGAAGCAGCGGTCTAAGGATCGCTGCTCCATAACCTGTCTGCCTGCTCTGAGCAGGCAAAAGAAATCGCCGGAATTCAACCCGATCGAGTACGATCGGGTTGATTGACATCCCCCTGCTGGCAGACGATTGGCCACGAATCTGCAGGGGGCGGCGTTGCACCAGCAGCTCACAAGAGCTGCTGGTGCAATGCTGAATACGGAGAGTGTATTGCTCTCCGCATTCAGCGAGGTATGTCAGACCTTATCCGCACTGTCGGATCAGGTCCGACATACCTTTGATAAATATCCCCCTTTGACTTGGCGAAGTGCTTTGTATGGTTTTTAATGTAATTTTACAATTCAAGGGCATTACACTCTGGGGCCTATGTATCAAAGGTCTTGCAGACCTGATCCTTTTTTTGGGCTGCAAAGGAGCTGATTGCCTTTTTAAGTGCAATGCCCATACAACTGTCCCTTTAGAGACAATGGGTAGCTTTGGTTTTTTTAGTGTTAGGTTCTTTATTTTGGGGGGTTTGGTGTGTGGGGGGGGTTTACTGTTAGGGGGGACTTAGAAATTTTTTTTTATGTAAAAGAGCTGTTTAACTTAGGGCAGTGCCCTACAAAAGGCCCTTTTAATTTAATCTTAGTTGTTTTGTTTTTTAAGTACTGTTAGGATTTTTAATTTTAATTTTAACTTAGTATTTTTTTATTTTATCGAAGAAAATGCACCACAGCACCATAAAATCTTCACACATTAAAGTGCTAGATATTAGAGTACACAGAATTGTATCAATATAAAAATAAACTAAACTATAAACATCTAGTAGAGTAAGCAAAACCCACTTTTTTAAATAACAAGGTATAGCAAGATTACATACACCTAAAAGAAGACTGATAGATCCAATTCTCTATTAAGCCCTCCCTTTAGGGTACATAGTATCCAATTTATGGATCCAGAATGCTTCGCTTTGTTTTAAGAGGCGCTCTCGACTCCCCCCTCCCCTAGGTGTATCAATCTGATCAATGATTTGATCAATGATATTTTTTAATATTTGACTCGTGCTGATTTAATCTTTCTCTCATTTTACGAGTCGTTTCCCCGATGTAAATTTTTTAACATGGGCATTTTATCATATAAATGACAAATGTAGATTCACAAATATAATATGATTTTAATTTAAATTTATGTTCACTTCTTCACGTCCCTTAATAACAGAATGGCAATTACTGCAGCCCAGGCATGGGTAACATCCTATATTCTTTTCAGTGATATATCTTTCTTTGCTGATGTGTTTAGGACCCAGGTCTGACTGCACCAAAAAGTCATTGAGATTTTTAACTCTCCTGTGTGCCATAATGGGAGTATTCTTAAGTATTTTAATATCCTTATTACATGCCTGAATTATATGCCAATGCTTTCATAAAAATCAAGATAATCTCTCACTGTGTTTATTAAATTGGGATATAAATATTAATCTGTCATTTTTTGTCTTTTTTACGCCATTCTTTTTATACCCATCATGACATATATTTTATGGGTTTCACTCTCAATTAGCTCCTTAGGGTATCCTCTATCTAGGAATTTCCTTCCATTTCATTTAATTTTGTCTCTTTCATGTTATCTTCACTGACAATCCTATTGACCCTCATTAATTGACTCCTTGGAAAAGAGTCCTAAATCTTTGATTATGGAAACTATCATATCTAAGGAGGGTGTTACGGTCCATTTCTTTACGGTGTATGTCAATTTTCAGTTCCGTCCCCTTCTTGAATACCACAGTATCCAAAGAATACCATACTTTCTTCACTGGCAACCAATGTGAATTCTAGGCCGTTAACTTCCTGATTAAGCTCCTCTACAAATTGTAAAAGGGTGTCTTCGTTGCCCCACCATATGCCAAACACATCATCAATGAAACGCCACCAGGGGGCGCCATATTGAAAAACAGATGATTACTATAAACAACTTTTTCTTCAAAATGATTCATGGCATGGTTGGCATATGATGGGGCAATATTAGACCCCCAGAGCAGTTCCCTTCTTTTGGATGTACCAAGTGTCCATGAATAGAAAATAATTGTAATACAACACTATTCTTAGCAGTTCTTCAAAAAAATCTATTTGTTTTACATTATCGTGTACATAGATAACAGCTGGCGAATTACCCCTATGCCACTTTCGTGTTTAATGGAAGTGTATGGACTCTTAGGCCCCTATTTATCAAGGTCTGGCGGACCTGATCCAACAGTGCGGATCAGGTCCGCCAGACCTCGCTGAATACGGCGAGCAATACGCTTGCCGTATTCAGCATTGCACCAGCAGCTCACAAGAGTTGCTTGTGCAACACCGCCCCTGCAGACTCGTGGCCATTCGGCCGCCAGCGGGGGGGTGTCAATCAACCCAATCATACTCGATCAGGTTGATTTCCGGCGATGTCTGTCCACCTGCTCAGAGCAGGCGGACAGTTTATGGAGCAGCGGTCTTTGGAGCTCTTTCGGAGCTTGATAAATATGCCCCTTAACGTCTAAGGTGAATAGTATATATTTAGTATTGTCAAATACCAGTGTAGAGAGCTTTTGAATAAAATCTGATGTGTCTTTAATTAAAGATGTCATTCTTTCTACATAAGGATTTTATATCTTATCTAAAAATACAGCTATGTTAGTAAATGCAGATTCCAGATTAGACACAATAGGGCGCCCTGGTGGATTTTGTAGGTTTTTATGCACCTTGGGGACCATATAAAATACAGGCGTTCTAGGATATTCATTATACAGGTACTCACTTTTTTTTTTTATCTATGCCACCCTGAGTTATGGCTTTATTAAGTATCCTAATTTATTTTTGTTTTTTGAAAATAGGGTTAGTATCTAATATTTTATAAGTAGTAGGATCACTGAGTTGTGTATTCATTTCTTTGATGTAATATTCTCTATCCAGGACAAAAGTTGCACCGCAATTGCCCGCTCTTTTGATGATAATATTTTTATCCTTAATTGTTTTTATGGCCCTGAACTCTTCCCTGGTAAGATTCCAATGTCTCCCCTTCTTGTTTTTAGTCTGGACCATCTTAGTCTGTAATGCATTTATATCAGATATATGTTAGGGATGAAACTACTTTTTTTATGCAGATTAAACATTTTAGAGTTAAATATGTCAGCTTGCCTAACATTACTTATACCACTTTTATCATTGCAAACATTTTTATTACCATCAAAAGACATCCATAATTTGATATTTCGAAAAAATTTAAATAAATCTTTGTTTAATTCAAAAAAGTCCAGTTCTTTATATGGAAAGAAGGAAAGTCCTTTTTCCAGCAACATGTACTCGCTGTTGTCCAGAGTACTGCTCGAGATGTTGATAACTGTTTGCGTGGTTCTCTCCTTTGGTTCCCGTTGCCCCTCATCTTCATCCGCTTGTTGCTTTCTCTGCTGGTGTTTCCTTCCACCACAGCATTTCTTTTGTTGCTGGATAAAAAAGTGGGCTATGATGATCTGGATGAAGGTTCTGATGTGGTCCAGCCCCCTTCCTTATGTTTGCCGTATTGATTGGTTTGACGTCCTTGACGTCTTGATGATGTTGACAGGAATCCCTTCTGTGAATCGTAGCATCCAACTCGCCACTTATAGACTCTGCCTTTGATGTAATCGTCTTCATCTCAGATGAATTTGAGCCTTTTACGTTCCTGGTTTCTTTTTAAGCTTTGCGATATTATTGTCCATTTTCTTAATGAACTCTTCTAATGCTTCTGTTGACAATAACTTTCTTAGTTCGTCCTTGCAAGCCTCAATGTCTTTTTCTTTGTGTTCCACGTCCTTTAGTAGGTATTCCACTGTAAGTGTTATAAGATGGTATGAACACTTATTCAGAATAGCCTCAAACTTTCAACAGTAGTCCTCATTTTCATGTTGAAATGTACAGCGGGTACTTATCCTTAACCCCCTGGGTATTCATTTTACTCAATGATATTCCGAGAGGGTGGTAATGTGTAAGTCCTAAGCAGTATTTCTGCTGCTCAGATTCTCATATTTTTCCTCATAATCCTGCACCGGAATGGTCTTAAGGAAATTCCTGGATCCCCCAGTGAGAGTAGTGATGCGGGCAGTCTCCATTTCTGTGTACATAAACGCCTTAGTGCCATCTGTTCTCTGCAACTTCTCCATGTAGAAGTATATAAGTAGCCCAGTTGCACATATCTATGGTCACAAATACTAAGCACAGTCCAAAGTTTAGAGCAGCAACAGTGCAATGTTCCTTACTAGGCAACCTCCAGCAACAAATATATGTAGAAGAAAATGCACTACAGCATCATAAAATCTTCAAATATGTCCTTTATTGAAGCATACAAACGAATAGGTATGCAACGTTTTGCGATCACAATCCCTTAATCATGCATACTTGACAGTACACCTGTGTCTTTATTTAAAGGTATGGTCAACCAATTACAAGCTTGGACTTATTCACACCTACTTACAACATTAATACAGTTAATACTGCCCTCTGCTGGTTACAATAAAAAAAAACTGTATTACAAACATTAAAATAACACAGAAAAGTGCTAGATATTAGAGTACACAGATTGGTATCAATATAAAAATAAACTAAACTATATACATCTAGAAGAGTAAGCAAAACCCACTTTTTTATTTAACAAGGTATAGCAAGATTACATACACCTAGAGGAAGACTGATAGATCTAATCCTGTATTAAGCCCTTTAGGGTACATAGTATCAAATGTATGGATCAAGAAAGCCTCTCTTTGTTTTAAGAGGTACTCTTGACTCCCCCCTCCCCTAGGTGTATCAATCTGATCAGTGATTTGCCATCTAAGTTGATTTATTTGATTACCAGACTCCACAAAATGGCATACTACAGGATACTACATCGCCGCAACCTACATTACTGTTATTAACCTCTAATCTACTGCCCTCAAAATCTCCGCCAATATACTAAAGTTATTAACCCCTAAACCTAACCCTAAGTCTAACCCTAACACTCACTAACTTTAATGTAATTAAAATAAATCTAAATAAAACCTACTATTAATAACTAAATAATTAATATTTAAAACTAAATACTTACCTGTAAAATAATCCCTAAACTAGCTACAATATAACTAATAGTTATATTGTATCTATCTTAGGTTTTATTTTTATTTCACAGCTAAGTTTGTATTTATTTTAACTAGGTAGACTAGTTAGTAAATAGTTATTAACTATTTACTAACTACCTAGTTAAGATAAATGCAAATTTACATGTAAAATAAAATCTAACCTGTCTTACACTAACACCTAACCTTACACTACAATTAAATAAATTACATTAATTAAATACAATTAACTAAATTACAAAAAACAAACAAACACTAAATTACACAAAATAAAAAAGAAATTATCAAATATTTAAACTAATTACACCCAATCTTACAGCCCTATCAAAATAAAAAGCACCCCCCCCAAATAAAAAAAAAACCTAGCCTAAACTTAACTGCCAATAGCCCTTAAAAGGGCCTTTTGCGGGGCATTGCCCAAATAAATCAGCTCTTTTACCTGTAAAAAAAAATACAAACACCCTCCAACAGTAAAACCCACCACCCACACAACCAAATCCCCCAATTAAAAACCTACCTAAAAAACCTAAGCTCCCCATTGCCCTGAAAAGGGCATTTAGCTCTTTTTCTGTGCCCAAACCCTACGCTAAAAATAAAACCCACCCAATAAACCCTTAAAAAAACACTAACCCCCGAGGATCCACTTACAGTTTTTGAAGACCCGACATCCATCCTCATCGAAGTGGCAGAAGTCCTCAGCAAAGCTGGCAGAAGTATTCATCCAAGCGGGCCGAAGTTTTCATCCAAGCCGGCAGAAGTCTTCATCCAGACGGCATCTTCTATCTTCATCCATCCGGCGAGGAGCGGCTCCATCTTCAAGACATCCGGCGCGGAGCATCCTCTTCAATTGACGACTCTTCCAGAATGAAGGTTCATTTACGGGACGTCATCCAAGATGAAGTCCCTTGAATTCCGATTGGCTGATAGAATTCTATCAGCCAATCGGAATTAAAGGTGAAAAAATCCTATTGGCTGATGCAATCAGCCAATTGCATTGAGCTTCAATCCTATTGGCTGATCCAATCAGCCAATAGGATTGAGCTCTCATTCTATTGGCTGATTGGCTGTAATGTAGTTGTCAGCGGTGTCGGGGGCGGCAGATTAGGGGTTAATAACTGTAATGTAGGTGTCGGCGATGTTGGGGGCGGCAGATTAGGGGTTAATAAGTGTAATGTATGTGTCAGCGATGTCGTGGGCGGCAGATTAGGGGTGTTTAGACTCAAGGTTTATGTTAGGGTGTTAGGTGTAAACATAACTTTTTATTTCCCCATAGGAATCAATGGGGCTGTGTTACGGAACTTTACGCTCTTTTATTGCAGGTGTTAGACTTTTTTTCAGCTGGCTCTCCCCATTGATGTCTATGGGGAAATCGTGCACGAGCACGTAAACCCAGCTCACGGGTTTTTTGCTCAACGCTCACTTATTGCCTGCTAACGCCGGGTTTTGGAAACCTGTAATAGTAGCGCTATAGGGAGCTGAGCGGTGACAATAACTTGCAAGTTAGCACCAAGTCGCTCATAACGCAAAACTTGTAATCTAGCCGTATGTAACTGTATATGGGCTTCCTTAATTACCTTTGCTTTGCTTCGCTCTTGATGCAAAAGTTTTAGAAAATAATTACATTTGTTAATTCAAACACACTTTTGTAATACAGATGAACATTTCTTTATGCTTTATAGTAATATTCACTGCCAATGGTTCAGGGTATAGAAATTGAAGTGCAAAAAATATATTTTTAAAAAGGGCAAAACACAAACATGTAGAATATATTTCCTTTATCTTAAGATATTAGTAAACATATCCTTCATCTTTTAAGTGTCTATGCTTACATCATTAAAACTAACAACATTTGCTCTTTGAAATACCTTTTTAAAAATATATGAGAGGCCATGACAAAATAGAGTCAAGTTGACTGCAATAAACAAAGTATAATAACAATGAATAAAGAGTCAATTAAATTTATATTGAAACACTTATGGGTATTTTTTTTCTGAAAACTATTATCTAACAAACTCTGTGACACCTTAACACGTTAAGCTTCCATTAACAATAAGAGGATAATCCAGTGGCTCATCCTATATTATAAAAGACAAGTGTTTGTCTGAAGCCGTCATGCGCAGTACAGATAATCTCGTTACAGCTCCGGTTAAAACATCACTAACTTCCAGCTGACGTGGATCTTCCTTGGTTTCCAATGGGATCTTTGTTCTCTATCTCGAATTAATCATTTGTGATAGTGATTGTCTCATTGTTGTTTTATTGTTATTTTATTTATGCAATTTTATTTTGAGGTTTTAGGGATTTTATTGATACTACATTGTCAAACGCCTGATCAGAGTGTTATTTAAATTTGGTTTTAAAAGTATTTTTGTGCACGATTAAGACTGTAATAAAATTTGTTTATTTTTTACTTGCACCATTACTCTGGTTCGTCCTTAAGCACATCCCTTTATTTGGGTTTATTAATTAACTACCCAGTTTTTACATATTTGTAAGGAATTATCATTTCCATCGTACTAAGGTAATTTATTGTTTATTGTTTATAGTATACAATAATTAGAACCTTTGCATTACCAATTTAAGCTACACGTTAGCGCCAGGGGTTATTATAGTAATATCCTTATTACTATTGTATGATTGTATTCCTTTCTGTGGAGTTTGAGGATACTCCATTTACCCAGTGGTTTATTGGTAACTTTCCCAGCGCAGGTTGTTCACACCCCGCAGTACAGACAAACACTTGGCCTTAGATTCTATTCTTGCGCACCTCGGCATAGCTGACAGCTGACAGATTGGGAGCGCGAGGTACACAGCATACAAGCAGCTGTGAGATAGGGAGCGCGAGCTTCTCAACAGCTGTGAGGTCTGCTGCGTGAGAAGCGGCAACGCGCTCCCCAGACCTCACAGCTGTTTGTGGCCGACGGGAGTGTCGCGAGGGGCGTGTCCGGGCATCGCAAGGGGCGTGGCCGGCGGGTGTTGCCGCGATGGGGCGTGGCCGGGCGGGGTCCCGCGAAGACAGAGCCAGAGAGGGAGCAGGTGGGGGGGGGGTCAGAGAGCCAAAGAGAAGGGGGGGGCAGAGAGCCAAAGAGAAGGGGGGGGCAGAGAGCCAAAGAGAAGGGGGGGGAAGAGAGCCAAAGAGAAGGGGGGGCAGAGAGCCAAAGAGAAGGGGGGCAGAGAGCCAAAGAGAAGGGGGGGGGCAGAGAGCCAAAGAGAAGGGGGGGCAGAGAGCCAAAGAGAAGGGGGGGCAGAGAGCCAAAGAGAAGGGGGGGCAGAGAGCCAAAGAGAAGGGGGGGGGCAGAGAGCCAAAGAGAAGGGGGGGCAGAGAGCCAAAGAGAAGGGGGGGGCAGAGAGCCAAAGAGAAGGGGGGGGCAGAGAGCCAAAGAGAAGGGGGGGGCAGAGAGCCAAAATAAGGGGGGTGGCAGAGAGCCAAAGAAAGGGGGGGGGCAGAGAGCCAAAGAGAAGGGGGGGCAGAGAGCCAAAGAGAAGGGGGGCAGAGAGCCAAAGAGAAGGCGGGGGGGGCAGAGAGCCAAAAGAGGGCGGGGGGGCAGAGAGCCAAAGAGAAGGCGGGGGGGGCAGAGAGCCAAAGAGAAGGGGGGGGCAGAGAGCCAAAGAGAAGGGGGGGGCAGAGAGCCAAAGAGAAGGGGGGGGTATATATCATCAGAGAAAAGTGAAGAGAAATTGAAAACAGTTTAAATCAGCGGGGTCCCGCGAAGACAGAGCCAGAGAGGGAGCAGGAGGGGGGGGGGGTCAGAGAGCCAAAGAGAAGGGGGGGGGGGCAGAGAGCCAAAGAGAAGGGGGGGGGGCAGAGAGGCCAGAGAGAAGGGGGGGGCAGAGAGCAAAGAGAAGGGGGGGGGGCAGAGAGCCAAAGAGAAGGGGGGCAGAGAGCCAATGAGAAGGGGGGGCAGAGAGCCAAAGAGAAGGGGGGGCAGAGAGCCAAAGAGAAGGGGGGGGCAGAGAGCCAAAGAGAAGGGGGGGCAGAGAGCCAAAGAGAAGGGGGGGCAGAGAGCCAAAGAGAAGGGGGGAAGAGAGCCAAAGAGAAGGGGGAGAGCCAAAGAGAAGGGGGGGGAGAGCCAAAGAGGGGGGAGATAGAGAGCCAAAGAGGAAAAAGAGACAAAAAGGAGAGAGAGCCAAAGAGGGGGGAGAGAGAGCCAAAGAGGGGGGGGGAGAGAGCCAAAGGGGGGGGGAGAGAGCTAAAGGGGGGGAGAGCCAAAGAGGGGGGAGAGAGAGAGCCAAAGAGGAAAGAGAGCCAAAGAGGAGAGCAAAAGAGGGGAGAGAGACAAAGAGGGGGGAGAGAGAGCCAAAGAGGGGGGGCAGAGCCAAAGGGGGGGGGGGAGAGCCAAAGAGGGGGGGAGAGCGCCAAAGAGGGGGGGAGAGCGCCAAAGAGGGGGGAGAGAACAAAAGAGGGGGGAGAGAGCCAAAGAGGGGAGGGGAGAGCAAAAGAGGGGGGGGGAGAGCCAAAGAGGGGGGGAGCCAAAGGGGAGGGGGGAGCCAAAGGGGAGGGGAGAGCCAAAGAGGGGGGAGAGAGAGAGCCAAAGAGGAGAGAGAGCCAAAGAGGGGGGAGAGAGAGCCAAAGAGGGGGGAGAGAGAGCCAAAGAGGGGGGAGAGAGAGCCAAAGGGGGGGGAGCCAAAGAGGGGAGAGAGAGAGCCAAAGAGGAGAGAGAGCAAAAGAGGGGAGAGAGCCAAAGAGGGGGGGGGGGAGAGCCAAAGAGGGGGGGGGAGCCAAAGAGGGGGGGAGAGCCAAAGGGGGGGGAGAGCCAAAGAGGGGGGAGAGAGAGCAAAAGAAAGGATGGAGAGAGCCAAAGAGGGGAGAGAGAGAGCAAAAGAGGGGAGAGAGAGAGAACAAAGGAGAGGGTGGAGAGAAAGGAAAAGAGAGGGGGGAAAGAAAGCAAAAGAGAGGGGGGAAGAGAGAGCAAAAGAAAGGGGGGAGAGAGCAAGGGGTGGGACCGCTGTTCTGAAAAAAATGGCCCGTGTACACGGGCTTTAGTACTAGTACTGTATATATCATCAGAGAAAAGTGAAGAGAAATTGAAAACAGTTTAAATCAAAATTGAAATTAACATGAAAATACAAGTTCTCTTTCACTATGAATGTCTATGAATGTCGAAAGATCAAAATAAAATAAGTAAAGATTACATTTGAAGTATATCTCATAAAAAAAAATGTACTTTACTGGAAAATACATATTTTGAACCTGATACGGAACAATACAAGTTTATGATTGCAAAAAGATAATATATCTGTAAAATTGCATTAATAAAAAATTTTAGATGATCTTTATCACTATGAGGCCCATTTATCAAGCTCCGGATGGAACTTGAAGGCCCGTGTTTCTGGCGAGTCTTCGGATTCACCAGAAACAGCAGTTATGAAGCAGCGGTCTAAGGATCGCTGCTCCATAACCTGTCTGCCTGCTCTGAGCATGCAAAAGAAATCGCCGGAATTCAACCCGATCGAGTACGATCGGGTTGATTGTCATCCCCCTGCTGGCAGACGATTGGCCACGAATCTGCAGGGGGCGGCGTTGCACCAGCAGCTCACAAGAGCTGCTGGTGCAATGCTGAATACGGAGAGTGTATTGCTCTCCGCATTCAGCGAGGTATGTCAGACCTTATCCGCACTGTCGGATCAGGTCCGACATACCTTTGATAAATATCCCCCTTTGACTTGGTGAAGTGCTTTGTATGGTTTTTAATGTAATTTTACAATTCAAGGGCATTACACTCTGGGGCCTATGTATCAAAGGTCTTGCAGACCTGATCCTTTTTTTGGGCTGCAAAGGAGCTGATTGCCTTTTTAAGTGCAATGCCCATACAACTGTCCCTTTAGAGACAATGGGTAGCTTTGGTTTTTTTAGTGTTAGGTTCTTTATTTTGGGGGGTTTGGTGTGTGGGGGGGTTTACTGTTAGGGGGGACTTAGTATTTTTTTTTATGTAAAAGAGCTGTTTAAAGCCCTACAAAAGGCCCTTTTAATTTAATCTTAGTTGTTTTGTTTTTTAAGTACTGTTAGGATTTTTAATTTTAATTTTAACTTAGTATTTTTTTATTTTATCGAAGAAAATGCACCACAGCACCATAAAATCTTCACACATTAAAGTGCTAGATATTAGAGTACACAGAATTGTATCAATATAAAAATAAACTAAACTATAAACATCTAGTAGAGTAAGCAAAACCCACTTTTTTATATAACAAGGTATAGCAAGATTACATACACCTAAAAGAAGACTGATAGATCCAATTCTCTATTAAGCCCTCCCTTTAGGGTACATAGTATCCAATTTATGGATCCAGAATGCTTCGCTTTGTTTTAAGAGGCGCTCTCGACTCCCCCCTCCCCTAGGTGTATCAATCTGATCAATGATTTGATCAATTATATTTTTTAATATTTGACTCGTGCTGATTTAATCTTTCTCTCATTTTACGAGTTGTTTCCCCGATGTAAATTTTTTAACATGGGCATTTTATCATATAAACGACAAATGTAGATTCACAAATATAATATGATTTTAATTTAAATTTATGTTCACTTCCTTATGTTTGTCGTATTGATTGGTTTGACGTCCTTGACGTCTTGATGATGTTGACAGGAATCCCTTCTGTGAATCGTAGCATCCAACTCGCCACTTATAGACTCTGCCTTTGATGTAATCGTCTTCATCTCGGATGAATTTGAGCCTTTTATGTTCCTGGTTTCTTTTTAAGGTTTGCGATCTTATCGTCCATTTTCTTAATGAACTCTTCTAATGCTTCTGTTGACAATAACTTTCTTAGTTCGTCCTTGCAAGCCTCAATGTCTTTTTCTTTGTGTTCCACGTCCTTTAGTAGGTATTCTACTGTAAGTGTTATAAGATGGTATGAACACTTATTCAGAATAGCCTCAAACTTTCAACAGTAGTCCTCATTTTCATGTTGAAATGTACAGCGGGTACTTATCCTTAACCCCCTGGGTATTCATTTTACTCAATGATATTCCGAGAGGGTGGTAATGTGTAAGTACTAAGCAGTATTTCTGCTGCTCAGATTCTCATATTTTTCCTCATAATCCTGCACCGGAATGGTCTTAAGGAAATTCCTGGATCCCCCAGTGAGAGTAGTGATGCGGGCAGCCTCCATTTCTGTGTACATAAACGCCTTAGTGCCATCTGTTCTCTGCAACTTCTCCATGTAGAAGTATATAAGTAGCCCAGTTGCACATATCTATGGTCACAAATACTAAGCACAGTCCAAAGTTTAGAGCAGCAACAGTGCAATGTTCCTTACTAGGCAACCTCCAGCAACAAACATATGTAGAAGAAAATGCACCACAGCATCATAAAATCTTCAAATATGTCCTTTATTGAAGCATACAAACGAATAGGTATGCAACGTTTTGGGATCACAATCCCTTAATCATGCATACTTGACAGTACACCTGTGTCTTTATTTAAAGGTATAGTCAACCAATTACAAGCTTGGACTTATTCACACCTACTTACAACATTAATACAGTTAATACTGCCCTCTGCTGGTTACAATAAAAAAACTATTACAAACATTAAAATAACACAGAAAAGTGCTAGATATTAGAGTACACAGATTGGTATCAATATAAAAATAAACTAAACTATATACATCTAGAAGAGTAAGCAAAACCCACTTTTTTATTTAACAAGGTATAGCAAGATTACATACACCTAGAGGAAGACTGATAGATCTAATTCTGTATTAAGCCCTTTAGGGTACATAGTATCAAATGTATGGATCAAGAAAGCCTCTCTTTGTTTTAAGAGGCACTCTTGACTCCCCCCTCCCCTAGGTGTATCAATCTGATCAGTGATTTGCCATCTAAGTTGATTTATTTGATTACCAGACTCCACAAAATGGCATACTACAGGAGCTTATACATCGCCTTTTCTAATATTTGACTTGTGCTGATTTAATCTTTCTCTCATTTTATGAGTTGTTTCCCCGATGTAAATTTTTGAACATGGGCATTTTATCATATGAACGAAAAATGTAGATTCACAAGTATAATGTGATTTTAATTTAAATTTATGTCTACTTCTTGGGAGGACAAATTCAAGTCTTTTAATAACAGAATGACAATTCCTGCAGCCCAGGTATGGGTAACATCCTATATTCTTTTCTGAAGTATTTCAACATCCTTATTACATGCCTGAATAATATTCCAATGCTTTCTTATAATGCGATAATATCTCTCACTGTGATTATTAAATTGGGATATGAATACTTTTCTGTCATTTTTTGTTTTTTTGACTCTATTCTTTTTACCCTTTCATGGCATATTTTATGGTTTTCACTCTCAATTAGCTCCTTAGGGTATCCTCTATCTAGGAATTTCCATCCCTTTTCATTTAATCTTGTCTCTTTCTTCACTGACAATTCTATTGACCCTCATTCCTTTTCTCATTTTGTTGCTGGAGGTCGCCAGCTTTTCCTACGTGCACCTTGCCTAGTAAGGAAAATTGCCCTGTTGCTGGTCTAAACTTTGGACTGTGCATTTTATTATTTTATGTAATTGGGGTTAATTTAGGGGGTGTTAGGTTATGGGGCTTAGTGATTAAATTAGTTTATTGCATTGTGGAGGGGGGTTGGCGGTCTAAGGGTTAATAGGTTAATTAGGTTTATTGTGTTGTGGGGGTTGGCAGTTTAGGGGTTAATAGGTTAATTAGGGTTATTGTGTTGTGGGGGATGGCAGCTTATGGGTTAATCACTTTATTAGGCAGTTTGCGATGTGGGGGGATGGCAGTTTAGGGGTTTATGCATTTATTAGACAGTTTGCAATGTGGGGGGGGGTGGATTAGGGGTTAATACAATTATTAGGTAGATAGCGATGTTGGGGGATTAGGGGTTAATACATTTATTATTAGTTGCTATGTGGGCTGATGGCGGATATTGGGGTTTTGATGTATTGGGTTTATTTTTCGGAGGCGGGTTAGACTTTTACGGGCGATTTAACTTTTTTTTTCTTATGAGCCAGCAGTTTCTAAATTGCAGTAACTCACTGTGGCAACTCCAGAAATGTGTATTTATGCACATTTCTGGACATCGCCAGTTTATCCGATTTACAACAGTATATGAACTGCAGGCGGGGTTTATGTGATTCCTCGATGTGCAAGGTGAAATTACGGGCGACGCGAGTTTCAGCAGTTGCACTGAAGCCTGCGCCGCATTTGTAATCTCGCCCAGTAATGATTGTTTTGGGGGGGTTTTAAATGTAAGGTTAGATTTTATTTTATTTTTCCAGGTAAGGTTTTTTTTAAAGGTAGTTTTTTTTTGTAAAGGTATGGTTACCTATTTTGGGTTAACTTAGGGGTTGTTAGGTTAGGAGGTTTAGATGTTAGTGGGTTACTTTGTGTTGGGGGCAGGCGGTTTAGGGGTTAACAGTATAGTGCAGACTTTGCAATGTGGGGGCTGGCAGTTTAGGGGTTAATAGGGTAGTGCAGACTTTGCAATGTGGGGGGCTGGCAGTTTAGGGGTTAATAGTTTAGTGGGGACTTTGCGATGGGCTATGTGGTAGTTTAGGGATTTTTAGAGTAGTGGTCTTATGGCGATTCGGGTTAGCGCGCGAGTAGGGTGTAAGTTTTTTTTTGTTCCATTGACTTCAATGGGGCAGTAGGTTATTGGGAAAGCGATATTGTAAGTTCGGCTTTTTGCCCGAGTTGGATTATCACTGGAGCGATGTTTTTACTTTTAACTCATAATACGAGCGCAAACTGATGTGCACAAAAGGTTTACCGCTAGCGCAGTTAACGCTCTAGCACTATCACTAGACAGTGTTCCACTTGTAATCTAAGACATAATTGGGCTGCACTACTAAGGGCCAGATTACGAGTGGCGCACAAAATTGTATATACAGGTAGCCCTCAGTTTACGCTGGAGTTAGGTTCCAGAAGGAATGGTTGTAAATCGAAACCGTTGTAAATTGAAACCCAGTTTATAAAGTAAGTTCCTCATAGACCGCAATGTAAAGGCACTTTTCAGTGCCATTTTTTTCTAACGACCTACACCATCCAACTTTAACCCCTAGAAACTGCTTTTATTTGAAAAAATCTGATCTCTAGTTAATTTTTGAAGGGTTAATTGCTACCACAAACTCACAATAGCAATAACCAGCCACTTGTTATGGCTGGTTATTTATCGCGCGCCCGAATAGGGACGAAATTTGCCCATTTATGGGCGTGCAATAAATTAGCGCTCCACTTGTAATCTAGCGCTAAGACTGGTAACAGATTGGCAGCTGAACACCTCTCACTTTTGTGATTTGAATCTGGAGAATGTGATCTTCTCACCAATTATTATATCTTACTTACCTTATGCATCCTTACAGGATCACCTTCAACTATTAAGAACAATATTATGTACAGAAACCCTTTGAGATCATGGCTTATGGCCCACAAACACTTAATACTTGAACAACCCTCTCCAAAATTAATCCCATTAGTAGGGAACAATGATTTTACACCTGCCACTGATTCAGCTCCCTTTCATAGATGCAAGGAACTTATAATAAAAACTGCTGGAGATGTAGTGGATCCATTGTCTCACACACAGTGCAGCCCTTTCAGGAGTTACATAGACAATATAATGTCCCCAATTCTCAATTTCATACATATTTACAGCTGAAGCACTATGTAGGTGGTCTCCAAAGAAAGGATCCAGGGATCTGGAATGATTTCCCTTTTGCAATACTACATATGGTGTTTCAAATCGGGAACAGTTTTGACACTACTACTTTTATCAGATACCAGTAAGACAGGAAGTGACTAAAATCCATACTGCTTTACTAGACAAACTGAAACTAGAAATTTCTAATAATATTTCTCTACATGCTGTTAAAACTAGTTTGGAAATGGAAAAGGTAGCTCCTTTAGCAGTTTCATTCAGAGAAGCACAAATTAGAATGTTGCATAGGGAGTGTTACTCCAGGACGTCTTTCCAAGTGGAACCTACAACATTCTAATTCTTGTATTAAATGCAATGGTGATGTTCCTAGTTTCTCACATTATTTTTAGGAATACCCTTTGGTTAGACTTTCTAAAGCCAACTTCAGTACTTGATTGAAAAAACTTTTCAAGTGGATATAACAATAGATGATTCTAAAATGTGTCTTTTCGATGGAATATTCCCCCAAAAAAAAAACCTTAAAGGGACATTTAACACTTTGAGATGGTAATAAAAAAAATATAAATTATATATATATATATATATATATATATATATATATATATATATATATATATATATATATATATACAGTATCTCACAAAAGTGAGTACACCCTTCATATTTTTGTAAATTTTTTATTATATCTTTTCATGTGACAACACTGAAGAAATTACACTTTGCTACAATGTAAAGTAGTGAGTGCACAGCCTGTATAACAGTGTACATTTGCTGTCCCCTTAAAATAACTCAACACACAGCCATTTATGTCTAAACCGTTGGTAACTGTTGGTAACAAAAGTGAGTACACCCCTAAGTGGAAATGTCCAAATTGGGTCCAATTAGCCATTTTCCCTCCTCGGTGTCATGCGAATTGTTCGTGTTACAAGGTCTCAGGTTTGAATGGAGAGCAGGTATGTTAAATTTGGTGTTATCGCTCTCACACTCTCTCATACTGGTCACTGGAAGTTCAACATGGCACCTCATGGCAAAGAACTCTGAGGATCTGAAAAAAAGATTTGTTGCTCTACATAAAGATGGCCTAGGCTATAAGAAGATTGCCAAGACCCTGAAACTGATCTGCAGCACGGTGGACAAGACCATACAGCTGTTTCACAGGACAGGTTCCACTCAGAACAGGCCTCGCCATGGTCGACCAAAGAAGTTGAGTGCACATGCTCAGCGTCATATCCAGAGGTTGTCTTTGAGAAATATACATATGAGTGCTGCCAGCATTGTTGCAGAGGTTGAAGGGGTGGGGGGTCAGCCTGTCAGTGCTCAGACCATACGCTGCACACTGCATCAAATTGGTTTGCATGGCTGTCGTCCCAGAGGGAAGCCTCTTCTAAAGATGATGCATAAGAAAGCCCGCAAACAGTTTGCTGAAGACAAGCAGACTAAGGACATGGATTACTGGAACCATGTCTTGTGGTCCAATGAGACCAAGATACACTTATTTGTTTCAGATGGTGTCAAGCGTGTGTGGCGGCAACCAGGTGAGGAGTACAAAGACAAGTGTGTCTTGCCTACAGTCAAACATGGTGGTGGGAGTGTCATGGTCTGGGCCTGCATGAGTGCCACTGGCACTGGGGAGCTACAGTTCATTGAGGGAACCATGAATGCCAACATGTACTGTGACATACTGAAGCAGAGCATGATTCTCTCCCTTTGGAGACTGGGCCACAGGGCAGTATTCCAACATGATAACGACCCCAAACACACCTCCAAGACGACCACTGCTTTGCTAAAGAATCTGAGGGTAAAGGTGATGGACTAGCCAAGCATGTCTCCAGACCTAAACCCTATTGAGCATCTGTGGGGCATCCTCAAGCGGAAGGTGAGGGAGCGCAAGGTCTCTAACATTCACCAGCTCCGTGATGTTGTCATGGAGGAGTGGAAGATGACTCCAGTGGCAACCTGTGAAGCTCTGGTGAACTCCATGCCCAAGAGGGTTAAGGCAGTGCCGAGCGGTGGCCATAACAGGTCGCTAAGTTAGAGGCTCCTGATAATGCTAATTATCTCACAATCTACTTTGAACTCAAAGTTTTTCTTAATAGAAGCCACTTCATAAAATGCTACTGCATCATCAGATATCATACGTGAGGTGACCATATCCTAGGGAGCTCTAACTTGGACTTTTTGCTGGGAGAGGCGAAGGCCTGGTGTCATCAACCCTAGCACTCCCCCCCCCCCCCCCCCCGGTACACCGGGTAAAGCAGGTCTATTAAACTGCTGATTTTGTCTGGTAGATTATATCCGAATATGAATGGGACACTTTATAACACCATACTAGACCTCCTGGAGTCTCTAGCCCAAAAAATAGACAGTAACTTCAGCCAACTGATATCGCTGACAGCGGGGTGGTCTGATGAGGGAGAGAGCAGAGAGCCCAATATGGAGAACTGAGTATTTCAAGAAACGTTTAGATGTACTCTAAAGCCTATTACCCTCATGCCAGAGCCCACTTAACTACATGACTTACACCGGAGTTCCATGTGAGGGGTCACAAAGAGAAGATCAGATCGACTAAATACTACAGCTCCTCAGTACTACAGCAGCATTTCCTCTATCTGGGCACGAGGATGCACTTAAGGAAAGATCTCTCCTAGTACAGGTGGATGCAGCCGACCACCCGAGACGTGAGAGAGCCAGATACTATGACCCGGAGCAGTCTTCTGCTATACGACGGTCTTTGGTTTGCTCAGAGGCAGGACCAGACTTGAGCTTGAGAGCCTACACTCATCTTCTCTCTCTGGGTATGATAGACTTGACGAAGCTACGACTCCACTCTCAACATAGCCATTCTAATCTGGTGCTTAGGGCTGATAGAACTGGGATCGGATGAAAGGATTATTGATCATATGAATAAACTCACATGGGTCTACCTGAAAAGTCTATATATCCTTAGCATACCTGTTAGACACACCCTAATGATGACTCTAAAGTTTGATATAAGCATGTGGGTCTCTATAATTATATACTGTTGGAGCATACATAACTGTTTTCTTTAAGTATCAGCTGTACTCAGTAGCTTGCACTAGGCTGTTGGGCTATTTATCATTTTATTATATGCAGCATTTCAGGTTAAGCTTAGTGGCTTCTTAATAGTGTTTCTCTTCAATACGATATTAGAAACACATTAGCATACCTTATCAATGAGGTTATGGGCATACTTTTTCCCTATAAGAGGAACATTAGTAGGCTGTATATACAGTATATTCTTAGTGTTGGAAATGTTTTATTAAAATTGGGAAATTACTGGGCAAATAATTAAACAATCAAAAAATAGTATACAAAATAGCATACAATAGGGTGCGCAAATAAAAAAACTGTTAGTATTAAAATTATATTAAGCGTGCTAATAATGTGAACCAAGTGGTCAAAGTATTCTTAGCTGTTGGTCCTTAAAATAGATGGTGAAATATAAAAAATGTATATCAAGCGAGTGGATATATTTCAACAATAAATAATAAATTCAGTGTTGAAAACAATGTATAAAGTGCTGTGTTATTTGATAGTGATTATATATGCAAGTATATCAGCAACTATAGTAGTGTATGAGTGAATGTGTGTAAAAAACCTAAAACAATATATTAATCAGTCCTAGAAACCGTGATATATTACTAAATAGCAGGATCTGACAATAAAAAAATATAAATATATATATATATATACATACCAGATACAATATCAACATATATATAATAAAACACTCATGTGAACAATGGTGGTGATAAAAAATAAGTAAAACACAAAATGTGATTCTAGCAAAAAACTTTGCAAATATAAAAGTGATGAGATAGAAATATAGTCACTGAGAAATCCAGCAGAATGATAAAGTCACTGTTAATTTAAACAGGATAGAAGGCCGCTTCTCTCCAAAACCGGTGGTGAGTCGGAAGATCTAAAAAATATAAACAGAAGAGAGAGAGCGCCTAATAGAGTAGTATCGTCTGAAACTTGGCGAACACAAACAATAGCGGCATCAGATAGGTGGGTACTCACAAACTGGTTGGCACTCACAGGTAGTGCATGCGAGCAGGCTGACCTTTATACAGCAGTCAGTACGCTGGGGGTTTATCCTGGAAGTCGGGCCCCTCAGACCGATTAAGCGGCTGCTTGTAGCTGCTGCAAATGCAGGCGTCTCCTCCACACACAGCGTATGCGCTAATTGAGTGTCTGTAGTACAGTTGTTCAACAGTGGGCAAGATTTTCCTCTACATGCAACATATGCAGTCTGTTAGTGCACCTTTCTTTGACAAAAGAAGCAGCTCTGGATACAAACTCACGTTAGTTTTGCAAGAAAAAATATGGCTGGTTCTAATAATCTAGCCATATTTTTTCTTGCAAAACTAACGTGAGTAGTTTTTGCCATGTGCAATCTATTGTGTACTTTGAATACCATAGATTACTCTCCTTGCACCTACTTTTATTAGGTCTAAGAGACAGACTTAATAAAATATATTAGACACTGTTTCAGTTTTTATCAGTATTAGCTATTTCTACTAGACAAGGAACTAGGTTCCAAAAATTACACTCCCATTCCACATTAGACATATAGAAGAACTTCCAAGAAATGATCATTTATCTTGATTATTCATTAAACATTCACCTATTATAATTAACCAGCAAGATGTATGTCAAAATCCACCGTTTATATACAGTTTTTTAACTTAGAAGTTTCCCATTTTTTTATCGAATTATATTCAATATTAGAATATTCATTATTTATCTGTATCTTTAAGAAATCCCCCCCCCCCCCACTTTTTTACAGATATTTTATCTTGTCCCTCATTATAATACAGTTATAGCAATCGTTGAGTATCTTATATATAATACAATCAGTATAACTAACCCCTTTTTAAATTTTATGGTTTTCATTGTTCACTCGAAAGAAAAAATATCTTTAATATACATTTACAAGTTGACAGCATAACATTGTTTTTATTTTGTAACAAATGCTTTGTGTGTTTTTATTGGTGGATGTTTCACCCAATCATTTACCTTCTGTGTGTTTTTAAAGTCCCACTCATGACTAAACCTTTATTCTTACCTGAGGAAATGGCCAGTGAGCATTACGGCCGATAAACGCGTTGTATTGGCTCTTAATAAATCCCCCCTTGTTTTTATACACACAGCATTAGTCTGCTGTCATTTATTCTCAAACACCATTGTTTTATTTGCTGAGCCCTAATTATATTGGTGGACCACCAATGGAGAAACGGCATGCACACGCCGTGTGTATCCAGAGCTGCTTCTTTTGTCAAAGGTGCACTAACAGACTGCATATAGAGGAAAATCTCGCCCACTGTTGAACAGCTGTACTACAGACACTCAATTAGCGCACACGCTGTGTGTGGAGGAGACACCTGCATTTGAAGCAGCTACAAGCAGCCGCTTAATCGGTCTGAGGGGCACGACTTCCAGGATAAACCCCCAGCGTACTGACTGCTGTATAAAGGTCAGCCTGCTCGCATGCACTACCTGTGAGTGCCAACCAGTTTGTGAGTACCCATCTATCTGATGCCGGTATTGTTTGTGTTCGCCAAGTTTCAGACGATACTACTCTATTAGGCGCTCTCTCTCTTCTGTTTAAATAATTAAACAAAACCTTCAAAGGAGATCCTAGCTCTCTGCCCCCATATGAAGTGAGGGCTACATCCCTACGCTATTGAACTTATCTCCTCTCATATAACTTATGAGTGGCAGCATATGCAAGAAAATATCTTAGAATAGTTAGTATGATACTCTGAGATGGGGATACTCATGTGAGGTTCTTAAGCAATTAACATCCATATAATATCAGTGCGGCTACTACCACCTAGATGTTAACTTAGCTTGCTAAACAGGTTATCTAATGCTTTCTCACTACATACCTATTTTTGTACTGTTCTAGATCTCATTGACATAGATACCCTTGTACTATCTTCAAGCTACCAATCTAGTCTCTATTTTGTATATTGCCACTCAAACTGGGGTTTGGTAGTGCTACTATTATTTTAGTTTGCACATAAAAGCACATATGTGAGGATCGCTTATTCATATTCCCCTTAGCAGACATATATTATTGATGATGACTTTTAAGTCTGATGCACAAATATTTGCAAACACAGTATAATAATTAGAATACAGCCTCATTGAAATAGGTTTGACTACATATATTATGTTTGCTAGTAGTCTTTATCTCTCTGATCCCACCATTTCCCTTACTCACTTACACAGCCCCTACTATATGAGCACACACACTAGGTACATCAAACACCAAGCCTACATTTAGACACCATTATAAAATTATATTTTACGCTTCAGTCTTTGAAACATAACACTGCTGCTGTTTTCTTTGCTCAAGGGCCTGGTAGCATTTGTTAGAAATGTACACCTTCTTATTATGTACAATATTTAGATCTATAGCCAGAGGTAGACCTTCAGTCTTTCAACTTCAGGAGGGGATGGAATGTTATCAAAATGTGTCATTAACTGATTAAACATACACACTCCCATTATTCGAAATGGATATTAGAAGAAACTTCACTCTCATGTTATGAAAATTGTATCCTTAAGAGCGAGAATTTTCTAGGTCAACAGCTGACCACCACCTTTCCAGTGGACCTATGTAATACCCACCTACATATGATGTCTTAATATTTTCAAGGATATCTCCTCTATTTTACTTTAGGGTGCTGCAGTATAGTTGAGTATATTGCTGAAAGTATCCTACACCATAATGTTGTACTGGGGTCCCTAGGAGCGGTTCTCATGCATATGCATCCATCACATAACTGTTTAGCTACTACCATCCAGCCATATTTCAATACATTATTATGATATATAATTTCATATTTTACATTATGAGTTGATCCTAGAAAGGCAGGAAGAAAAAGAGACGCCACATAGGGTAATATAGTACGGTCACTGTGAAACCAGACAAGGCAGAGCTTGTGAATTATTTCAACAACGGCAATAGGATCTACATTCCTGCGATCCTTTTCTAGAGCATGAAAAAGCATCATCTACCCGAAATATTCGCGAACACCTGTGTTCTGATCACCTGCTGAGGAATTCCCGTGGTGGTGATTGGCGTTCTGCTTCACGTGATCTGAGGCTGGCGTGTGAGAGATCCCGCAAATAGTCTTTCGGGCGACTGTTTTGGTCCCGTGCTGTATAGTGAGACACTCCAGTTGTGCCGCCCTGCTTGTGAGTAACTTTCTTCTGGGGGTCGTTGTGCCTTGTCTGGTTTCACAGTGACCGTACTATATTACCCAATGTGGTGCCTCTTTTTCTTCCTGCCTTTCTAGGATCAACTCATAACCTCGCCAAGGTGAGAGTGCTGCCGGACTGTTTATCATTTTTCCTAGAATAAAAAATAGGAGAAGCGCTAAAAAAGCTAAAGGTGTTACAATGAATAAAATGTGAGATATCTAACTTGCTATGCAAATATGATTTAATCAGACACTCAAACGTAGTACAAATCCTGTAAAGATAGAGTACATAAATGTAAAGACATTAAAAATCGGACGTCTCCGATATAATAAAACTCAAGTAAATAAAAAACAAAGAGCAAATGACTACTGTTGCCAATATGATAGAATATGTCTCTGTATCGATCAGATAAAAAATTGGATCCTCAAAAACGGTTTAAAAAAAGGGATCAGTGCCAGGTAAGATTTACCCGTATTACCTTCAAGAGTACCGTCCGTTTGTGTGAAGCCACCTCCGTGAGGCGTATGCATGTCCCGTGACGTCACTGATCGGGAGGCATCGTCTCTGAAGAGAAATCCTATTGGTCAGGATAACTTGACAGACAAACTATAGCGGCCGCTATATTGTAGAAAAGATGTAATATCCCCGCTCTTAGTGCAGAACAGCATGCAGGGTTAAAATGTGTCCAGATCTCTCTTTCAGACCTTGTTATAGCCTACGGGCTTCGATGCAAAACTTGGAACCAGCTTGGCTTAGGAACGTATCCTTTCACAATGCGGTCCTAGTGCTCTCCTTGGATTAAATGAAATAGCTGAAAACCTGGTACTTCAACAAAGTATTAGAGTCCTTGTAGAGATAATATAAAGTACAGGATAGCTGTGGCTTATCATCAACGCATTTCTCCCTCTTGCAGGGCTTTCTCAAGCTGAATTAGCTTCAGTCACAGCTTCCTTTTAAACAGTCCAGATTCATACCTATTGGTCAGGTTGGATCAATCAGTATAACAGGTGTGCTCACTACATTTGATCTATTGGCAACAGTATTGGCAACTTCAAATAAAAAGACAACAGAACTTTTCTAAAAACAGACATTCTTAATGTAAAAGATATATATATATATATATATATATATATATATATATATATATATATATATATATATATATATATATATATATGTATAGATAACTACATACTTGCATAAATTTAATATATATAATTATAACTCCACTTAGGTAACACCGCTTATATGCCTTCAAAGAGCAGTATTAGTGTTACTAAAAAAATGTTGCTTAAGAGAACGACAATATATCCCACTTAGTGGTTATCAGTCTTGTGAATTAGTGCAAAATATAGAGACTGAGGATATTTACTTATGTGCATAGAAAAAAAGCATATACGTATGCTGCAAGAAATTATAATAAAAAATAAAGATGATAAACTGCAGTTTTTTCTGTTAATGTGTAAAAGATATATACATATGCGTGTATTATAACAAGTGATAGAATATAGATTTAAGGACAGTGACTATTATTCTTAATTTTTTTTTATTTTTTTTTTAATTGCCACAGAAAATCTGTGATCAGGTTCAAAGGATATATATGTGTATGTGTACACCCCATGCTGAAAAAAGTATCTTATTAGCCTCTGTATCGTGTGGCTATTAATTGGAATTTTAAATTGGAATTTTAAATTTAATAAGGGAGAAAGAAGGTGAAGGTGAGAATATATTTTAAAATTAAATTAAAAAAAAATTTAAGAAAAAATTGTTCTTGAACTACAACATTAGTCTAGAACAGGGGTCAGCAACCTTCGGCTCCCAGATGTTTTGTAACTACATTTCCCATGATGCTCAGATAGCCAAAAGAGTGTCTCAGCATCGTGGGAAATGTAGTTCCAAAACATCTGGGAGCCGAAGGTTGCTGACCCCTGGTCTAGAACAAAGGGTGAAATGTCTAGTTCAGAGTTCAAACCAGCTGGATATAAAGTATCATATTTATATATGTATTCTGCTTCTTTTATACATAATAGCTTGCCTATGTTACCTCCTCTCCAATGGCACTTAATATGTTGTATTCCCCAGAAAGCTAAATCCTTTGTCTTCCCTTTGTGTACTTCTTTGAAATGCTTATAGAGTCTGGTGTCCTCTTTTTCTTTCTCTATACATAAAAGGTGCTCTCTAATCCTATCTTTTAACATCCTTTTTGTTTCCCCAAAGTATATTAAATTGCACGTACATTGAAGTACATATATGACCCCTTTCATCGTGCACCTAATGAGTTCTTTTATTGGAATCAATTCTCCTGTAGATGGAATTTTTAAAGAGTTTTTTTACAACTATGCTGACAGGCCTTACATGTGTAGCAGGGGAAAAAAACTGCCACTTTTTTTCCCGCAATGTCTAATTGGGTATTTAAACTTATTTTATTTTCTTGAAAGGTACTGGGTACTAATATCTGTTTTAGGTTTCTTGATTTTCTAAAGACAAGTCTTGGTCTATTGGCAATATTTTTCCTATAATGGGGTCTGATTGTAAAACATGCCAGTGTTTATTAAGGATTTTTCTTATAGTACCATGATCATTGCTATAGTCAGTAATGAAAGGAGTGTCAATAGTGTCTTTTTCATCTGTAGTGTTTTTTTGTTTATAAGTAAGAAGTGTTTGCCTATTTATTGATCTAGCTCTACTAGTAGCCTTGTGGACTAAATCCTCATCGTATCCCCTATCTTTAAACTTCTCCATAAGGGTCCCTATTTGTTCCTCAAAATCTGACAATCTAGGGTCCCGGTTTTCTACTTCCTTCCAAAGATCCATAAGGATCTAAATAACCCCCCTGGAAGGCCAATTATTTCCGGAGTGGAGTCCTATCTTTAAACTTCTCCATAAGGGTCCCTATTTGTTCCTCGAAATCTGACAATCTAGAACAGTTCTTTCTGATCCTTAAGGCCTGACCTACCGGGATGTTATTTTTTCCATTGTTGTAGGTGACAGCTGTCTGAATGTATAAAGCTGTTAGAGTCTACATCTTTGAAGTGTGTCTGTCTCAATTATGTTATTTATCACCATGATTTCTAAGTCAAGGAAAATGACTTTTTCTTGACTATAATTAAATGTGAATTTCAGGCCTTTATCATTGGTGTTCATACTCGTTATCATGTTGTTTAACTCCATTTCAGAACCTTTCCAGATCATCAGCATATCGTCTATATATCTCCTATAGAGCACGAGGTTTGCACCAAAGCCACTTTCCCTGAAGAAAATTTCTTCCCAGTGGCCTACAAATAAATTGGCATAACTTGGTGCAAACCTCGTGCCCATAGCAGTCCCTTCGATTTGAAGATAGAAATTTTTGTCAAAAGAAAAATAGTTGTTATTTAGTATAAAGGCTATGCTTTTTAACAGAAAGGTATTTTGTTCTGGTTTAATTTCGGGGTCTGCATCTAGATACCTTTCTACAGCCAATAAGCCTTTTTGGTGATCAATCACTGTATATAATGAGGTAATGTCACAGGTTACTAAAAACCAATCTTTCTCCCATTTGATCGTGTCAAGGGTATTTAGAACCTGGGTTAAATCCCTTAAATAAGAGTTCAGCTGCCTGACATATTTCTGCAAAAATGAATCCACATATTGTGAAAGATTCGATGATAAAGACCCCACTCCGGAAATAATTGGCCTTCCAGGGGGGTTATTTAGATCCTTATGGTTCTTTGGAAGGAAGTAGAAAACCGGGACCCTAGGTTTCTAAAGACAAGTCTTGGTCTATTGGCAATATTTTTCCTATAATGGGGTCTGATTGTAAAACATGCCAGTGTTTATTAAGGATTTTTCTTATAGTACCATTATCATTGCTATAGTCAGTAATGAAAGGAGTGTCAATAGTGTCTTTTTCATCTGTAGTGTTTTTTTGTTTTGTAAGAAGTGTTTGCCTATTTATTGATCTAGCTCTACTAGTAGCCTTGTGGACTAAATCCTCATCGTATCCCCTATCTTTAAACTTCTCCATAAGGCTACTAGTAGAGCTAGATCAATAAATAGGCAAACACTTCTTACTTATAAACAAAAAAAACACTACATATGAAAAGACACTATTGACACTCCTTTCATTACTGACTATAGCAATTATCATGGTACTATAAGAAAAATCCTTAATAAACACTGGCATGTTTTACAATCTCAGACCCCATTATAGGAAAAATATTGACCAATAGACCAAGACTTGTCTTTAGAAAATCAAGAAACCTAAAACAGATATTAGTACCCAGTACCTTTCAAGAAAATAAAATAAGTTTAAATACCCAATTAGACATTGCGGGGAAAAAAGTGGCAGGTTTTTTCCCCTGCTACACATGTAAGGCCTGTCAGCATAGTTGTAAAAAAAACTCTTTAAAAATTCCATCTACAGGAGAATTGATTCCAATAAAAGAACTCATTAGGTGCATGACAAAAGGGGTCATATATGTACTCTAATGTACGTGCAATTTAATATACTTTGGGGAAACAAAAAGGATGTTAAAAGATAGGATTAGAGAGCACCTTTTATGTATAGAGAAAGAAAAAGAGGACACCAGACTCTATAAGCATTTCAAAGAAGTACACAAAGGGAAGACAAAGGATTTAGCTTTCTGGAGAATACAACATATTAAGTGCCATTGGAGAGGAGGTAACATAGACAAGCTATTTTGTATAAAAGAAGCAGAATACATATATAAATATGATACTTTATATCCAGCTGGTTTGAACTCTGAACTAGACATTTCACCCTTTGTTCTAGACCAGGGGTCAGCAACCTTCGGCTCCCAGATGTTTTGGAACTACATTTCCCACGATGCTGAGACACTCTTTTGGCTATCTGAGCATCATGGGAAATGTAGTTACAAAACATCTGGGAGCCGAAGGTTGCTGACCCCTGTTCTAGACTAATGTTGTAGTTCGAGAACAATTTTTTCTTAAAAATTTTTTTGTTTAATTTTAAAATATATTCTCACCTTCACCTTCTTTCTCCCTTATTAAATTTAAAATTCCAATTTAAACAAAGGCTAATAAGATACTTTTTTCAGCATGGGGTGTACACATACACATACACATATATATCCTTTGAACCTGATCACAGATTTTCTGTGGCAATTAAAAAAAAAAATTTTTTTTAAGAATAATAGTCACTGTCCTTAAATCTATATTCTATCACTTGTTATAATACATGCATATGTATATATCTTTTACACATTAGCAGAAAAAACTGCAGTTTATCATCTTTATTTTTTATTATAATTTCTTGCAGCATACGTATATGCTTTTTTTCTATGCACATAAGTAAATATCCTCAGTCTCTATACTTAGCACTAATTCACAAGACTGATAACCACTGTCGTTCTCTTAAGCAACATTGTTTTAGTAACACTAATACTGCTCTTTGAAGGCATATAAGCGGTTTTACCTAAGTGGAGTTATAATTATATATATTAAATTTATGCAAGTATGTAGCTATCTATCTATCTATCTATCTATCTATCTATCTATATATATATATATATATATATATATTTTTTTTTTTTTTCATTAAGAATGTCTGTTTTTAGAAAATTTCTGTTGTCTTTTTATTTGAAGTTGCCAATACTGTTGCCAATAGATCAAATGTAGTGAGCACACCTGTTATACTGATTGATCCAACCTGACCAATAGGTATGAATCTGGACAGTTTAAAAGGAAGCTGTGACTGGAGCTAATTCATCTTGAGAAAGCCCTGCAAGAGGGAGAAACGCGTTGATGATAAGCCACAGCTATTCTGTACTTTATATTATGTCTACAAGGACTCTAATACTTGGTACCAGGTTTTCAGCTATTTCATTTAATCCACGGAGAGCACTAGGACCGCATTGTGAAAGGATACGTTCCTAAGCCAAGCTGGTTCCAAGTTTTGCATCGAAGCCCATAGGCTATAACAAGGTCTGAAAGAGAGATCTGGACACATTTTAACCCTGCATGCTGTTCTGCACTAAGAGCGGGGATATTACATCTTTTCTACAATATAGAGGCCTTTATAGTTTGTCTGTCAAGTTATCCTGACCAATAGGATTTCTCTTCAGAGACAACGCCTCCCGATCAGTGACGTCACGGGACACGCATACGCCTCACGGAGGTGGCTTCACATAAACGGACGGTACTCTTGAAGGTAATACGGGTAAATCTTACCTGGCACTGATCCCTTTTTTTAAACCGTTTTTTGAGGATCCAAGTTTTTTATCTGATCGATACAGAGACATATTCTATAATATTGGCAACAGTAGTCATTTGCTCTTTGTTTTTTATTTACTTGAGTTTTATTATATCGGAGACGTCTGATTTTTAATGTCTTTACATTTATGTACTCTATCTTTACAGGATTTGTACTACGTTTGAGTGTCTGATTAAATCATATTTGCATATCAAGTTAGATATCTCACATTTTATTCATTGTAGCACCTTTAGCTTTTTTAGCGCTTCTCCTATTTTTTATTCTTTGAATGTCTTTTTTTCCCTAACGTTAGGGACTTTAGGGTTGGAGCAGTTTGGTGCCTCTTGCACACACTTTAATATACCCATACACACTATCTTTTTTCCTATACACTAGAGCACCTCAGTAGAACTCTCGTACTCCATCTACCTAACTCATATTTTCCATTATATCTATTTACGCTAAGGCCCAAGAGTGGTCACTCTCATTACAATAACTCCTCTTTCCTGCATCATTAGCCTTGACAGGTCCAAGATTGACCCTTTAAGCACTTGGGAATCATTGCTAGGAAAAAAAAGAGGTTTCATTACTGTGTATCTTGTTTTTTGTTTTTGTTTTTGTTTTTTTGTAGACCTATAATTCTCCTTAGATCTAGACTGTTATTTCTGTGTATTTTCACCTTAAGGTTGTCACTTGTTTTGTTGTATGTCTACAAAGTGGAAGCAGGGGTGGTTCATATATGTAAGAATTATTGTCATTTTAATTTTATCTTCGGGCAATATGATCTTCTACAACTAGTTTATTTTTAAATGTATACATTATGACTTACTTAGATGCCTCGCTTCAATACAATGTTTTATTTGTATACACATTTTGTTTGCTTATGTTGTCAAAAATAAAAACCTCAATAAAAATCTATCGGCGAGATTACGAGTTTTGCGTTAGGAGCTGTGCGGTGCTAATGAGCAGTTTTCTCTCACCGCTCACTTTCCTACAGCGCTGGTATTACAGTTTTTTACAAACCCGGTGTTAAAAGGCAAGAAGTGAGCGTAGAGCAAAATTGAGCTCCATACCGCACTCCAATACCAGCACTGCTTAAGTCAGCAGTAAGCTGGTCATACGTGCTCGTGCACGTTTTCCCCATAGACATCAATGGGAAGCGCCGGCTAAGAAAATGTCTAACACCTGCAAAAAAGCAATCTAAATATCAGTAACACAGCCCCATTGATTCCTATGGGGAAATAAAACTTATGTTTACACCTAACACCCTAACATGAACCCCGAGTCTTAACACCCCTAATCTTACACTTATTAACCCCTAATCTTCTGCGCTTGATATTGCAGATACCTACATTATTCTTATTAACCCCTTATCTGCTGCTCCGAACACCACCGCCACCTATATTATACTTATTAACCCCTAATCTGCTGACCCTAACATTGCCACCACCTACATTATATTTATTAATCCCTAATCTGCCGCCCCCAACCTCGCCGCAACCTAGCTACACTTATTAACCCCTAATCTGCCGCCCCCAACGTCGCTGCCACTATATTAAATGTATTAACCCCTAACTCTAAGTCTAACCCTAACCCTAATACCCCCTAACTTAAATATAATTTAAATAAATCTAAATAAAATTACTATAATTAACTAAATAATTCCTATTTAAAACTAAATACTTACCTATAAAATAAACCCTAAGATAGCTACAATATAACTAATAGTTAGATTGTATCTAGCTTAGGGTTTATTTTTATTTTACAAGCAAGTTTGTATTTATTTTAACTAGGTAGAATAGTTATTAAATAGTTATTAACTATTTAATAACTACCTAGCTAAAATAAAGACAAATTGACCTGTAAAATAAAACCTAACCTAAGTTACAATAACACCTAACACTACACTACAATTAAATAAATTACCTACATTAAATACAATTAAATAAATTAAATTAGCTAAATCACAAAAAAACCACTAAATTACAGAAAATAAAAAACAAATTACAGATCTTTAAACTAATAATCTAATAGTCCTATCAAAATAAAAAAAGCCCCCCCCAAAATAAAAAAAACCCCTAGCCTCAACTAAACTATCAATAGCCCTTAAAAGGGCTCTATTGCGGCCCAAAGCCCTAAGATAAAAATAAAACCCACCCAATACACCCTTAAAAAAATCCTAACACTAGCCCCCGAATATTCACTTCCCGGGAGAAGTCTTCATCCAAGCCGCAAGATGTCCTCAAGGAAGCCAGAAGAAGTGGTCCTCCAGATAAGCAGAAGTGGCCCTCCAGATGGGCAGATGGCATCTTCTATTTTCATCCTTCCGATGCGGAAAGACTCCATCTTCAAGACATCCGGCATGGAGCATTCTCTTCAAACGACCGCTTCTTCGGAATGAATATTACTTTAAGTGACATCATCCAAGATGGCATCCCTTAGATTCCAATTGGCTGATAGAATTCTATCAGCCAATCGGAATTAAGGTTGAAAAAATCTTATTGGCTGATGCAATCAGCCAATAGGATTGAGCTTGCATTCTAATGGCTGATTGGAACAGCCAATCAGCCATTAGAATGCAAGCTCAATCCTATTGGCTAATTGCATCAGAAGGATGAAGATAGAAGATGCCATCTGCCCATCTGGAGGGCCACTTCTGCTTATTTTTTTAGGTTAGGGCTTTCGGCCTGCAATAGAGCTAAATGCCCTTTTAAGGGCAATGCCCATCCAAATGCCCTATTCAGGGCAATGGGGAGCTTAGGTTTTTTTAGTTAGGCTTTTATTTGGGGGTTTGGTTGTGTGGGTGGTGGGTTTTACTGTTGGGAGTTTGTTTGTATTTTTTTTTACATGTAAAAGAGCTGATTACTTTGGGGCAATGCCCCGCAAAAGGCCCTTTTAAGGACTATTGATAGTTTAGTTTAGGCTAGGGATTTTTTTTATTTTGTTTTTTTTCTATTATTATTATGATAGGGCTATTAGATTAGGTGTAATTAATTTAAAGATCTGTAATTTGTTTATTATTTTCTGTAATTTAGTGGGGGTTTTTGGTGATTTAGCTAATTTAATTTATTTAATTGTATTTAATTTAGATAATTTATTTAATTGTAGTGTAGTGTTAGGTGTTAGTGTAACTTAGTTATATTGTAGCTAGCTTAGGGTTTATTTTATAGGTAAGTATTTAGTTTTAAATAGGAATAATTTAGTTAATTATAGTAATTTTCTTTAGATTTATTTAAATTATATTTAAGTTAGGGGGTGTTAGGGTTAGACTTAGATTTAGGGGTTAATACATTTAGTATAGTGGCGGCAACATTGGGGGTGGCAGATTAGGGGTTAATAAGTATAATATAGGTGGTGGTGATGTTAGGGGTGGCAGATTATGGGTTAATAATATTTAACTAGTGTTAGTGAGGCGGGAATGCGGCGGTTTAGGGGTTAATATGCTTATTCTAGTGGCGGCGATGTCCGGAGCGGCAGATTAGGGGTTAAAAATGTTATTATAGTGTTTGCGATGTGGGAGGGCCTTATGGGTGTTAGTGTACTTTTTAGCACTTTAGTTATGAATTTTATGCTACAGCTTTGTATTGTAAAACTCATAACTACTGACTTTAGAATGCGTTAGGAATCTTGACAGTAGAGGGTGTACCGCTCACTTTTTGGCCTCCCAGGACAGACTCGTAATACCAGCGCTATGGAAGTACTATAGAAAAAAGGGTTCACGAAGTTTACGTAAGTCAGTTTGCGGTAAGGCCAAAGAAGTGTGTGGTGCCCCTAAACCTGCAAGTCTCGTAATAGCAGCGATAGTGAAAAAGCAGCGTTAGGACCTGTTAACGCTGCTTTTTCAGCTAAACGCAAAACTCGTAATCTAGCCGAAAGATTTTAAAAAAAAAATATTGACACTTTGGGCCCAATTTGGACATTTCCACTTAGGGGTGTATTCACTTTTGTTGCCAACGGTTTAGACATTAATGGCTGTGTGTTGAGTTATTTTGAGGGGACAACAAATTTACTCAGTTATACAGGCTGTACACTCACTACTTTACATTGTAGCAGAGTGTAATTTATTCAGTGTTGTCACATGAAAAGATATAATAAAATATTTACAAAAATGTGAGGGGTGTACTCACTTTTGTGAGATACTATATATATATATATATATATATATATATATATATATATATATATATATATATATATATATATATATATATATATATATATATATAAAACAAACTCTACGATATAATTTCATTATTTATGTTGTCCCCTCTATAGTTCCTGTTAGGAATGGAAGTGCAGCACACTGTTATAGTCCACACAGCCATTGATGTCCCACTCTATTAACCTATTTAATAACAGTCCCTAATTAGCCACAGCAAAATTATCAGTTTATCTGGTTTTATTATTTATAGGTATGTGTTTGAGTAAAATAAACATATTTTATTCTATATACTATGGGCAACATTTCTCCCAAATAAATGCACCTTTGATTTTAGCGCAGTTGTCCTAGCGCACCTTCGGTTTAATAGGTGAGCGAAAGCCACAAGAGGCTTTTTGTATTGTGCCCCACAGAGAAAATACATTATATTAACTTTTAAAGACTACAGGGACTGGTATCCTAAATCAGAACTCAGTAACAGCATGAGGATTACAGCAAGACTGATGGCAGAAAAAACAACAATGTCAGAAATAGCACAGTTGAGAAGTAGTTGGTATGCAATCAGACAGTCCAGGTCAAACCATTACAGATAAATACCGTACAAATCAAATAGCAAATGTGTAGTGACAAACAAGTCAGATAGCAATTGCGTAAAAACTCTGTAAACATAGTCGCAGAAACAAGTCAAAGCCAGTAACAGCAGCCAAAATTTTAACATTTATTAAAGCAGAGAAATAAAGATAAGTGTTAAGAGTCAAATATAAAATCAAATTGCTAGATAAGGTTAATACACAAGCACCAGAAGATTAAAACAGAAGCACACAACTTTCTTTTACACCCCTGTTGTGGGAGCTGCTAAGGACCCAACGTTCTATAGATAACCAGGTTGACGAGAATTGCTCATTTCATTCTCACCAGCCTTGGTGAAATGTTATAAAAAAGTGGGATGACTCCCACTTGTCCAGAAGAGAGGCGATGTGCCTTCAAGAGGACAGTATAAGGCTTGCTATTAAGGGCAATGCCCATACAAATGCCTCTTTAGGTAGCTTAGGTTTTTTTAGACTTGTTTTTTTAATTTTGGGGGGTTGTGTGGATGGGGGGTTACTTTTAGGGGGTAATTGGTACTTTATTAAGGGAAATGTGCTGATCGCTTTAGGGCAATGCCCTACAAAAGGCCCTTTTAAGGGCTAATTGTAGTTTAGTTTTAGATTAGGGGGTGATTTTATTTTGGAGGTGCTTTTTATGTTTATAGGGGTATTAGATTAGGTTTAATTTTTTTATATTGGATAATTTCTTTTTTTTCTGTAATTTTAGATTTTTTTATAATATTAGATTTTTTATTTTAATTTAATCTTATTTTTTAAAATAATGTTAGGATTTTTTATTTTAATTGTATGTTAGGTTTTTTTATTTGTTTAATAATTAATTAATATTTAAGAAGATAGTTTTTTATTTTATGTTATTGGTTTTAATTAAGGGGGTGTTAGGTTAGGGGGCTTAGTGATTAGATTAAATATTTGCATTGTGGGGGGTTGGTGGTTTAGGGGTTAGTATCCTAATTAGGTAGTTGACGCTGTGGAGGTTTTTGTGGTTTAGGGGTTAATAGTGTAATTAGGTACTTTGTGTTGTGGGGGTTTGGTGGGTTAAGGGTTATTATTTTAATTATGTTATTTGTGTTGGGGGTGCTTTTTTTATTTGTATAGGGGTATTAGATTAGGTATAATTTTTTATGTTGGATCATTTCTTTTTTTCTCTAATTTTAGATTTTTTTATTTTTGAAATATTACATTTTTTATTTTAATTTAATCTTATTTTTTTTAATAATGTTAGGATTTTTTATTTTAATTGTATGTTAGGTTTTTTTATTAGTTTAATTTTAATTAATTTATTAAGAAGATAGTTTTTTATTTTATGTTATTGGTTTTAACTTAGGGAGTTTTAGGTTAGGGGGTTTATAGTGATTAGATTAATTATATACAATGTGGGGGGTTGGTGGTTTAGGATTTAATATTGTAATTAGGTAGTTGGCATTGTGGAGGTTTTTGCGGTTTAGGGGTTAATAGTATACTTAGGTAGTTTGTGTTGTGGGGGTTGGCAGTTTAAGGGTTACTATTTTAACTATGTTATTTGCATTGTTTAATTTCTGATTAGGGGTTAATCACTATTATTTTGCAATATGGGGGTTGGAAGTTTAGAGGTACATTTTGCACATGCGCTAGGTGTTTGTTAATATTTCTTGCGGGCAGTTAGGTGTTTTATGTTAATACTTTGTGTGGGCGGTTAGGTGTTTTTTGTTAATACTTCTAGCAGGCGGTTATTTTTTTGTTTGTTAATACTTCAATCAAGCGGTTATTTTTTTTGTTAATACTCGTGCGGGCGGTTCGTTTTTTTTATTGTTAATACTTTGTGCAGGCAATTATGTTTGTTTTTTTAATACTTCATTCGGACGGTTAGGTGTTTTTTTGTTAATACTTTGTGCAGGCATTTATGGTTTTTTTGTTAATACTTCGTGCGGGTGGTTAGGTGTTTTGTTATTATTTCATGCGGGCAGGTTTATTTTTTTATTATTTCATGCGGATGGTTAGGTGCTTTTTTGTTAATATTTTGTGCGAGTTGTTAGGTGTTTTTTGTTAATTGGCTGTGCGAGCAGCCTACATTCTTTTGGCTGCGTGCACAACTTACGATGGCGACAGACGTGTTACAAACGCGATTATTGTATATGTATATATATATATATATTTATACACACAAAAAGACTACCATTAAAAAACAATAACAAACCTACCCTTACAAAAATAATGAAATTAGCAAAAATAAAAAATAAATATTCCTATTCTAATACCTTTTAAAAAAAAAAAAAACACCCCAAAATACAAAAACCCTTTTCTACAAGTAAACTACTAATAGCCCTTAAAAGGGCCTTTTGAAGGGCATTGCCCTAAAGCAAAAAGCTCCTTTGCATTAACAAAATTACCCCCTAACATTACAACCCCCCCACCCAACTCCCAAAATAAAAAAATCCTAACTAAAAAAAACTAAACTACCCAATGCCCTGAAAAGGGCTTTTGGATGTGCATTCAGCTCTTTTTCTGCCCAAATAAAATTAAAAAAATCCCTAAACTTAAAAAACCCAAAAACTTTTTTAGATTTATTTTTATTTTTAGTTATTTGCATTGTTTAATTTCTGATTAGGGGTTAATCACTATTATTTTGCAATATGGGGGTTGGAAGTTTAGAGGTACATTTTGCACATGCGCTAGGTGTTTGTTAATATTTCTTGCGGGCAGTTAGGTGTTTTATGTTAATACTTTGTGCGGGCGGTTAGGTGTTTTTTGTTAATACTTCTAGCAGGCGGTTATTTTTTTGTTTGTTAATACTTCAATCAAGCGGTTATTTTTTTTGTTAATACTCGTGCGGGCGGTTCGTTTTTTTTATTGTTAATACTTTGTGCAGGCAATTATGTTTGTTTTTTTAATACTTCATTCGGACGGTTAGGTGTTTTTTTGTTAATACTTTGTGCAGGCATTTATGTTTTTTTTGTTAATACTTCGTGCGGGTGGTTAGGTGTTTTGTTATTATTTCATGCGGGCAGGTTTATTTTTTTATTATTTCATGCGGATGGTTAGGTGCTTTTTTGTTAATATTTTGTGCGAGTTGTTAGGTGTTTTTTGTTAATTGGCTGTGCGAGCAGCCTACATTCTTTTGGCTGCGTGCACAACTTACGATGGCGACAGACGTGTTACAAACGCGATTATTGTATATGTATATATATATATATATTTATACACACAAAAAGACTACCATTAAAAAACAATAACAAACCTACCCTTACAAAAATAATGAAATTAGCAAAAATAAAAAATAAATATTCCTATTCTAATACTTTTTAAAAAAAAAAAAAAACACCCCAAAATACAAAAACCCTTTTCTACAAGTAAACTACTAATAGCCCTTAAAAGGGCCTTTTGAAGGGCATTGCCCTAAAGCAAAAAGCTCCTTTGCATTAACAAAATTACCCCCTAACATTACAACCCCCCCACCCAACTCCCAAAATAAAAAAATCCTAACTAAAAAAAACTAAACTACCCAATGCCCCGAAAAGGGCTTTTGGATGTGCATTCAGCTCTTTTTCTGCCCAAATAAAATTAAAAAATCCCTAAACTTAAAAAACCCAAAAACTTTTTTAGATTTATTTTTATTTTTAGTGTGTTTTTTTTTAAGATTAAGGATTTTTTTTTAAAGATGTCTGATTTAAACTAAATAAATGGTAGTTTATTTGTAGACTGGGGTTTTTATTTTATTTTTGGTAATTTTCGCCTAGATTACAAGTTTTTTTCGGTAAGGCTGTGCGGTGCTAATGAGCCTTTTTTTTTACCGCTCACTTAAGCCAACGCTGGTATTACCAGTTTTCTGCAAGCCGGCGTTAGCCTCAGAAAAGTGAGCGTTGAGCAAAATTTAGCTCCACATCTCACTGTAATACCAGCGCTGCTTACGGTAGCGGTAAACTGGCAAAACGTGCTCGTGCACGATTTCCCCATAGGAAACAATGGGGCTGAGCTGGCTGAAGAAAAACCTAACACCTGCAAAAAAGCAGCATTCAGCTCCTAATGCAGCCCCATTGTTTCCTATGGGGAAATTAATTTTATGTCTGCACCTAACACCCTAACATGAACCCTGAGTCTAAACACCCCTAATCTTACACTTATTAACCCCTAATCTGCCACCCCTGACATCGTCGCCCCTGACATCGTCGCCACCTACATTATATTATTAACCCCTAATCTGCCGCTCCGGACACCTCCGCCACCTACATTATACTCATGAACCCCTAATCTACTGCCCCCAACATCACCGAACCCTACATTATATTTATTTATTAAATGTATTATTTATTAGATCAGCCAATAGGATTGAACTTCAATCCTATTGGCTGATTGCATCAGCCAATTTGATTTTTCCTACCTTAATTCCGATTGGCTGATATGATTCTATCAGCCAATCGGAATTGAAGGGATGCCATCTTGGATGACGTCACTTAAAGGAACCTTCATTCTTCAGTCGCTGTTGGATGGAAGAGGATGCTCCACGTCGGATGTCTTCAAGATGGACCCGCTCCGCTCCAGATGGAAGAAGATAGAAGATGCCGCCTGGATGAAGACTTCTGCCGGTCTGGATGTCCTCTTCTGGCCAGATCGGATGAAGACTTCTGCCCCTCTGGACATCCACTTGTGCCCGGCTGGGTGAAGATGGCTCAAGGTAGGGTGATCTTCAAGGGGGTAGTGTTAGGTTTTTAAAGGGGGGATTGGGTGGGTTTTAGAGTACGGTTGGGTGTGTGGATGATGGGTTTTAATGTTGGCAAAAGGCCCTTTTAAAGGCTATTTGTAATTTAGTATAGGGTAGGGCTTTTTATTATTTTGGGGGGCTTTTTTATTTTATTAGGGGGATTAGATTAGGTGTAATTAGTTTAAAAAAATTGTAATTCTTTTTTTATTTTCTGTAATTTAGTGGGTTTTTTGTACTTTAGTTTATTTAATTGTAGTTAATTGTAGGTAATTTATTTAATGAATTTAATGATAGTGTAGTGTTAGGTGTAATTGTAATTTAGGTTAGGATTTATTTTACAGGTAAATTTGTACTTATTTTAACTAGGAAGTTATTAAATATAACTATTGTACCTAGATAAAATAAATACAAAGTTGCCTGTAAAATAAATATGCATCCTAAGCTAGCTACAATGTAACTATTAGTTATATTGTAGCTAGCTTAGGGTTTATTTTATCGGTAAGTATTTCGTTTTAAATAAGATTAATTTATTTAATAGTAGTACATTTATTTTGTTTTATTTAAATTATATTTGTTAGGGGGTGTTAGGGTTAGGGTTAGACTTAGGTTTAGGGGTTAATAAATTTAATATAGTAGCTGTAACGTTGGGGGCGGCAGATTAGGGGTTAATAAATGTAGGTAGGTGTCGACGATGTTAGAGACGGCAGATTAGGGGTTAATAAAATTTAACTAGTGTTTGCGAGGGGGGAGTGCGGCGGTTTAGGGGTTAATAAATGTATTAAAGTGTCGGCGATGTCCGGTCGGCAGATTAGGGGTTAAACATTTTAGTTAATTGTTTTCGATTTTGGGGGGGCCTCAGTTTAGGGGTGTTAGTGTACTTTTTAGCACTTTAGTTAAGAGTTTTATGTTACGGCATTAGCCCATAAAACTCTTAACTACTGACTTTTAAATGTGGTAGCAGTCTTGACAGGAGAAGGTCTACCGCTTACTTTTTCAGGCGATCGTAATACCAGCATTAGGAAAATCCCATTTAAAAAATAGGATACGCAATTGACGTAAGGAGATTTTCGGTATGCTAAAATCGCGGGGAAAAAAAGTGAGCGGTAGACCCTCTCCTGCTTGACTAGTAATACTAGCTGGCATTAAAAAGCAGCGTTGGGACCCCTCAACGCTGCTTTTAAAGGCTAACGCAAGACTTGTAATCTAGCCGTTTGTTTGTTATTTTTTGTAAGGGTAGGTTTTGTTACTTTTTATAATAGTAGGGTTTTTTTTGTAAATGTTAGGGTTTTGTTTATTTTGTAAATGTTAGGTTGTTTTTTGTAAATGTTAGGTTTTTTTTTAGGGTAAGCATAGGTTTAAACTTAATTTAACAGGTACGTTTTTATTTATTTTAAGCTAGTAAGTATAGTTGTTATTTAATAAATGGGTATTTTAGTTACGTTAGGGGGTGTTAGGTTAGGGGGTGTTAGGTTAGGGGGTTTAGTTGTTAGTTTATTACTTGATTTGTGAGGACTGGCAGTTTAGGGGTTCACAGTTTTTTTTAGTGTTTATGATGTGGGGGGATGGGGGATAAGGGTTTTTTAGGCTAGGTGTTTTTTTGTCATTTTCACAAATTTCTATGGGGGAACACATGCGCGCGGACACAAAAATTCTGCTGGCGATGTTTGCGCTTCTCGGGCTACCACTAGGGAAAAAACATATTTTTTTCAACTTGTAATACGAGGAGCGGATCCCGAGAAGGGCAAAAAGCATTTCGCTAGTTGTGTTTTTGCTAGCTAAAAATATAGACTTGACATGCCAGTTGTAATCTTGCCAATAGTCTGTATATATATATATATGCTGATGAAGGGGTTGTGAACCCCGAAAACGTTCCATTAAAGAACCCATTGAAAAGACCTGAGAGTGCATTTGACTGGATTATTTATATTGCTTATTTCTGCAATTGACACTTGGAGGGCTGAGCTGGAAATGGTTTGTATATATATATATATATATATATATATATATATATATATATATATATATATATGAGAACTGGCAGAGGTATACGCTTTTGGTCCAGGTGTGCAAAACTAGAGGTAGTGGTAAATAGCTTAAGCAGACCACTTCTTCTATAGAATATATTATAAATAGAATACGTAAGTGTATAATAAGTGGCAAAATGAACTATCTACACTGGCTGCTAAGGGTAAATTACGCCCACCACATATCCTAAACATCACGAACGGGGTTTGCTCCTCTCTTCATCCGCTGAAGTGAAGGCACAGTTTGTTCTTTTGTTATTGGTGGAATAATAGTTGCCCCTTTTATTTGCCAAAATTGGTTCCTAGAACTTGGACTTGGAGTGAATGCACAACCGGCCTGCATTTGACAGCGTCCAGGATATACCATCCACCCAAGAAGGGAAGTGTTCAGGAGTGAACTGGGTGAACTGTTTGGGTCTAATATGAGATTCTAACTTTTATTTTATGTGAATGTTCCTGCTATCGATTGGTCTAGTGAACTGGGTCACTGTTGAATATCCAGTCTGCCTCTGATAGCACTGTCTGAGTGTTCTTTATAAATGTGAGTACCCTGACTAGGGATATATACACTGACCCTACCTGGGTTTACTACTGGTACACACAGGCACCCTGTCTGTTTTCTCTCTCCAGACTCTGATGACATCTCGTTCCTGTATCTAGGTTAATCAGTGAGCTGGTTCTCTGTTAAATATCCAGTCAGTACCTAATAGCACTGTCTGAGTGCTCTTTACAAATGTGAGTACCCTGATTAGGGATCATTGATGGTGAACATATTATATTATTACCGATACACACAGGCCCCTCTCTTGTTATTTTTAAATTTCCAGTTATCGGGTACATGTACTAGTGTGCGGGAAATCCTTTTTCCTAGAAATCCCTAATAAGTGGTTTTATGAGAAAGAAAGAAAAACTGGACTGGATCCAGCGCTAAGTCAGTATATTTTTAGTTCATAAATGATAGAAAAGGGGAATTTAAAACACTATGGAAGGAAGAGAGAATCACTTCATACAGAGGAACAAACTAGCAAATTAAATATAGTACATAAGGGGGTAATGAGAAAATGGGTATGTCTCTCATGGCCCCTATGTATTATTAAATGTGCATTTGCGCACAAAACTGAATATTCATGAATATCTGAAGCTAGTCCTCAAATGATACTAGTGGCAAGTAAATAATGGAATTCATAAAGTTCAAAGAGTTCATAAAACAAGTATAGTAGCGGATACGAAATCCGTATATACAAAATAGCAGAGGTCCCACAGAGATTTCCTCCAGGGGATCTACTTACTCGCTACTACCCCAATCATATGAGGTAAGGATTATGCAGGATTGCTTGCTGGCTTCTAATTAAAGTCCTGTGTATGTCAGCGGCTTGGACTACATCTTGGACTGCGCCAGCACCTCTCCAGTAGTCACATTTTTTCCCTCAGAGCATCTCTGACTACGTCAGCACCTCTCAGGCAATCAGATTTCTCCCTTTTTGAAAAGTCTTTTGTCTTTTCTCCTATGCTCTGGCCAGTTACAGACACTTACAGTATAAATGAGTTACTACCCTGAACCAGCAATCACTGTGTAGTAGACTGCTTTGGGGTCCGGGCGCTAGATGCTGTAGGAAGCACTCCAATCTTATTATTATTATTATTATTAGTTATTTGTAGAGCCCCAACAGATTCCGGCAAAGGCAGAGTACAACAAAACAATTATAGGGATCAAATGGGTAGAGGGCCCTGCCAAGAGTCACATTGTTGTAGTCATCTCTTAAGAAGGTGATCTACAAACAGCTGGACTCTTAGGCATACATGCTAAGGGGGTTCAGGGGATAGCAATGGAGGAGAGAAACTGGTATAAAGACCAGTATAATTAGACCAGCTATTAACCCATTCCTCACTTTCTTCTGTCACAAGAAAATTTGTAATTGAACAACGGCTTGTTAACTACAAAGGAAGGTCTCGCAAGTATGACGTGAACAGTCTGAGCTTGAGATACAGTACACCGTTGTTACATGCTGCTGACATGGGATGTTTGAATCTGTAGCAGCGTTCTAGATTCCCTACAAGGCAATCATTCTTACATTGTCCTATGCCTCACAGCTATCCAGTAGCAATCTCATAGTCGGTTACACAATTGATACATAAATGAAAGTATAAATGCCTATCCATTCGCAGATTTAATATGTCAGGTAAATATGTCTGTTTAATATATTTTTTGGGATATTATCTGTGAGTATCTGTGATCATCTGTTTCTAGTGACAGAGCATAACACTGCTGATTAGACATATCTTCACAGTTCCTAACCACGTTTTCACTAATACATATGATACTTTTAACCTGTATACGTTATTATATACACATTATACAGGCTTCAGTAGCTTTGAACTATGTAATAATTTATGTGCACTATATGATTTGTTTACTTTGTCTGTTATGGATACATCCTTTTTATATAATATGGATTCACTAAGGCCATTGTTATTGTTATTGCTTGATGGTTGCCAGGACTACGATTTACTTTTGACTCAATTTCACTTCACTGTGGGTGGGGTTTATTTTGTATAAAAAGTCACTGATGGTTTGTGTTTGGTTGTCTGAGGAAGGGGAATGTATTCCCAAAACGTCACGCTTGTTCTATTAAAGGGACACTGAACCCAATTTTTTTCTTTTGTGATTCAGATAGAGCATGCAATTTTAAGCAACTTTCTATTTGACTCCTATTATCAAATTGTCTTCATTCTCTTGATATCTTTATTTGAAAAGCAAGAATGTAAGTTTAGATGCTGTCCCATTTTTGGTGAACAACCTGGGTTGTTCTTGCTGATTGGTGGATAAATTCCTACAACAAGTGCTGTCCAGAGTCTGAACCAAAAATTGGCTGGCTCCTTAGCTTAGGTGTCTTCTTTTTCAAATAAAGATAGCAAGAGAACAAAGAAAAAATTATAATAGGAGTAAATCAGAAAGTTGCTTAAAATTACATGCTCTATCTGAATCACGAAATAAAAAAATTGGGTTCAGTGTCCCTTTAAACTACATTTGTAAAAGACCAGTGAGTGCCTTCTCATTTCCTTTATTTATATATATATATATATATATATATATATATATATATATATATATATATATATATATATATATATATATATATATATATATATATATATATATATATATATATATATATATATATATATTTGTGCTCATAAGTTTACATACCCTGGCAGAATTTATATTTTCTTGGCAATTTGTCAGAGAATATGAATGATAACACAAAAACTTTTCTTTCTCTTATGGTTAGTGTTTGGCTGAAGCCATTTATTATCAATCAACTGTGTTTACTCTTTTTAAATCATAATGACAACAGAAACTATCCAAATGACCCTGATCAAAAGTTTACATACCCTGGTGATTTTGGCCTGATAACATGCACACAAGTTGACACAAAGGGGTTTGAATGGCTATTAAAGGTAACCATCCTCACCTGTGATCTGTTTGCTTTTAATTAGTGTCTGTGTATAAAAGATCAATGAGTTTCTGGACTCCTGACGGACCCTTGCATCTTTCATCCAGTGCTGCACTGATGTTTCTGGATTCTAAATCATGGGGAAAGCAAAAGAATTGTCAAAGGATTTGAGGGAAAAGGTAGTTGAACTGTATAACAGGAAAGGGATATAAAAAGATATTCAAGGAATTGAGAATGCCAATCAGCAGTGTTCAAACTCTAATCAAGAAGTGGAAAATGAGGCGTTCTGTTGAAACCAAACCACGGTCACACAACTGCCAGGAAAATTGTTCAGGATGCAAAGAAAAACACACAAATAACTTCAGGTGAAATACAGGACTCTCTGAAAACATGTGGTGTAGCTGTTTCAAGATGCACAATAAGGAGGCACTTGAAGAAAGATGGGCTGCATGGTCGAGTCGCCAGATGAAAGCCATTACTACGCAAATGCCACAAAGTATCCCACTTACAATACGCAAAACAGCACAGAGACAAGCCTCAAACCTTCTGGCATAAAGTTATTTGGAGTGATGAGACCAAAACTTAGCTTTTTGGCCACAACAATAAATGCTACATTTGGAGAGGAGTCAACAAGGCCTATGATGAAAGGTACACCATTCCTACTGTGAAACACGGAGGTGGATCGCTGATGTTTTGGGGATGTGTGAGGTACAAAGGCACAGGAAATTTGGTCAGAATTGATGGCAAGATGAATGCAGTATGTTATCAAAAAATACTGGAGGAAAATTTGCATTCATCAGCAAGGAAGCTGCGCATGGGACATACTTGGAAATTCCAACATGGCAATGATCTTAAACACAAGGCCAAGTTGACCCGTCATTGGCTACCGCAGAATAAAGTGAAGGTTCTGTAGTGGCCATCTCAGTCTCCTGACCTCAATATCATTGATCACTCTGGGGAGATCTCAAATGTACAGTTCATGCAAGACAGCCCAAGAATTTACATGAACTGGAGGCTTTATGCCTGGAAGAATGGGCAGCTTTACCATCTGAGAAGATAAAGAACCTCATTCACAAATACCACAAAAGACTTCAAGCTGTGATTGATGTTAAAGGGGCAATACACCGTATTAAGAACTAGGGTATGTAAACTTTTGATCAGGGTCATTTGAGTAGTTTCTGTTGTCATTATGATTTTAAAAGAGTAAATACCGTTGATTGATAATAAATGGCTTCAGCCAAACACTAACCATGAGTGAAAGAAAAGCTTTTGTGTTATCATTCATATTTACTGAAAAATGGCCAAGAAATCATAAATTCTGCCAGGGTATGTAAACTTATGAGCACAACTGTGTATATATATATATTACTATTACTATTATTATTACTATTATTATAATTATTATTATTATTATTATTATTATTATTAATGCAGTGCAGTACTCATCATAAATGCATTGACTGCTCTTCCCGTGTATGTGTCACCTGATCACACAGATTCATGGTTCTTCTGGGTGTAAAAAGTTTGATATCAATGCAAAACAGGACTATGACTCCCAGAATTCAACAGAGAATTAAAGTGAAGACTGGCAAAAAAATGACAGTCCACCAGAGTACAGTTTCTTAAATCCTACCTTTTAAACCTTCAGACTTCCTGAATGTTTTCATCTAAAGCAGTTAATGACATCCATCTGTGTGGTTCAAGCATTTTAAATGATCACAAGATGAGCCCCTGTAGGCCATGTGCCCAAAGGCAGCTGTCTAATTTGCCTGGTGTTAAATCTGACCTTACCACTGTTTTTTATCTCCTCTATTTTACAAATAATACAATGTATTTGTGTCTATAACACAGGCAAATATTTAAGCTTTTCGTTGGAACTGTACACAAGTATAGGTGAACATATGCATGTGGGAAGCACATGGACGCATTTAAATGCAATCTAGTACTATATTCTTCCTCTCTCCATTTACCACACGCAATAACTTCTATTCTGTAAAAACTCAATAGACATAGTTCTCATATTACTTACTTAATAATATTTTAATTAATTATGTCAAAATAGTTTATATGTTTAAAAAGAAATATTTATTTTTGTTTCCGTTAACAGAATTTATAAACGTGTGTTCACTGGGCCTTTAGGCATTTAAATATTCCTGCACATTTAAATAGGCTGGTCATCTCTAAAACACACAGTTCTTTAGTGACCAACATATTTTAAATTCTAAGCAATTATAGTATGATGTTCTCTTGATCAAAGCCACCTGCACATCCTTCCCCTAGAATTATTGTTTCAGTTCCGCAGAGAATCAGTATGTTAACATTTAGAACTGTCTCATTTGCTTTGTAACAAAGCATGTTAACAACTGAAACACAGATGTTTTGACTGCCTAAAAATATAGTGCAATCTTTATAACTTTATTATTAAATTATCACCAATTGTCATTTAAATTTTTAATTTAGGGTAGATGCAGTATGCAATCAATGACAATAAAGCCATTCATTTTTTATTTATTGATATATATATATATATATATATATATATATATATATATATATATATATATATATATATATATATATAATATTTTATGTTGCTTATAGTAAATAAAGGTCTATCTACATATACATAATTAACTTTATTATGTATTCTAAATATAGTGAAGCACTATCTGGTATTAAAAGTGGATGGTTATATATTTAATCAAAGCATCTTAATATAGCTAATTCATTTTAAGCACACCCTATAGTTTTAATGGATAGCGTAGATATAGTTATAAACACCCTCCCAGAGTCGGACTGGGAATAAAAAGCAGCCCTGGAAAATTTGGAGACCAGCTCTATTTTCAATTGACTCAGTATAATGAGCACACCTTATTTTTCGCAAAGGGGATAACTGGAATACTCCTTCATCCATATTATTATGTTATATTAGTTTATATTTAAAAAGTGCATGTTGTGGTTATATAAACACCCTACAAATTAGTTGCATCACCCTTTTAAATTGTAGCTTTCCAGCACCAGCATCTGCAGCCCACAGGGAAATCTCCTGGTAGCCTGGTAGGCCAATCCGCCCTTGCCCTCGTCATGCTTGTATTGCAAGTATTAAGTTTAGCAGTGTGCTCCAGCACAATACGAAATTTCTCTGTAATATCTAGCACATTTTAAGACTGAAGTAAACCATTATTAGTAATAGTATAGCACTGAAATTCATCAAGAACTCCACTAATTACTATTGGCTTAGTGCACCATGAGTTAGAGCTCGAGCAATATCCAACATTAATTTTACTACTCAATGACTCAAAGGAGATATTTAGCGCACCCGCACTAGCCAACATACAGATGCTTGTGAGTCCTAAACTATTGCTTGAGCAATAAACAATTACTTTAGACATACTATGGGCACAAAAATAGAAGCACTATTGATGAATGAGCGATGTTAACTTGCAATATTTCTGGGCTCCACTTTTAATTTAGGCCATTGTGAGAGCTCCTTTCTGTCATCATATATATTACAGTAGTTATATACAAGAGAAAAAACATATAAAAATATATACTCTGGACCGGGTAACTATTATTCTTCCTATTCCATCACAAACATAGTTTGTTACACAGCTATTGGGGTGGTCCCGCATTGTAAAGAGCAACTATTCCGAGAAGCCCTATGGGTCAGAAAGCATCCTTCATGGACTGACAACAATCAATAGAAAAAGCATCCAGACTGCTCTAACCACACTAGTTAAATATATGCCCGGATGAAGCCAATTTTTGGTGAAATGTATGTTGGCTTTTCTCACTTTTGAGAACACTGACTTCAGACAAGAGTCTCTATAAGGACTAAACCTCCTACCTCCATAGTGCCGAAGGGAAGTATTTGTCTATTTTTCACTGGTTGATAAGACGTACCGCTATTTGTGTTTAGTACTTTAAGGAGCAGGCATTGGGCAAGACTTCCCGATTTCTCTGCGGCTAGTATTGACCGAGGTGACTTGGCTACCGACTGCGTATGAGATCTGCACACTCCTCTCTGTACAACTTACACAAGCGGGTACTAGATCAGTGATCACGATAGACTTCAGCTCTTGGTAGCAAAAGTACATTACAACTACTCACATGCTTGTCTTTTTGGCGTCGGATGGACCTTCTTCAATCAAGTCAGACAGATTATTTCTAAAGGTTTAACTTCAAGGACTGTGGCCACACAACTTTGGAAAAGTGTAATATCCCTGTGTTAACGGGAGTTTCTTGGATATCCTGGATAAGTATTATCGTCCTTTGTAGGCCCCATCCTTTATATTTGCACTTTAGTGCCCTTTCATTAGAATGTCTGCCTTTTTTGAGCTCTATCTGATGTTTTGATGTTCTTTATGTATTTTAGTATTGTCACATGCTTGCTTATTCATTTTGTTAATTCTACTTATCTTACTTATAATTTGATAGTGTCTGTATTCACTGTTATTAGGGGTATTTCCCTATGTGATAAAATCAGATTTGATCAGGCTAGAGTGCTGTTGTGGGGTCTCTGTTTTTCCTTTTCCATTTACATTATCTTATATTAAGACCCTGGCACTGGTATTACCATATACCTATAGTCTAACCTTTATTGTTCTGAGCAGAGTTTTATCTTTATATAACTATTATTCTCCCTATTCCATTACAACCATAGGCCTAGATTTGGAGTTTGGCGTTAGCCGTGAAAACCAGCGTTAGAGGCTCCTAACGCTGGTTTTAGGCTACCTCCGGTATTTGGAGTCACTCAAAATAGGGTCTAACGCTCACTTTTCAGCCGCGACTTTTCCATACCGCAGATCCCCTTACGTAAATTGTGTATCCTATCTTTTCAATGGGATCTTTCTAACTCCGGTATTTAGAGTCGTGGCTGAAGTGAGCGTTAGACATCTAACGACAAAACTCCAGCCGCAGGAAAAAAGTCAGTAGTTAAGAGCTTTCTGGGCTAACGCCGGTTTATAAAGCTCTTAACTACTGTGCTCTAAAGTACACTAACACCCATAAACTACCTATGTACCCCTAAACCGAGGTCCCCCCACATCGCCGCCACTCGATTAAATTTTTTTAACCCCTAATCTGCCGACCGCCACCTACGTTATACTTATGTACCCCTAATCTGCTGCCCCTAACACCGCCGACCCCTGTATTATATTTATTAACCCCTAACCTGCCCCCCACAACGTCGCCTCCACCTACCTACACTTATTAACCCCTAATCTGCCGACCGCAAAGCGCCGCCACCTACGTTATCCTTATGTACCCCTAATCTGCTGCCCCTAACACCACCGACCCCAATATTATATTTATTAACCCCTAATCTGCCCCCCACAACATCGCAGCCAGCTACCTACAATAATTAACCCCTAATCTGCCGACCGCAAAGCGCCGCCACCTACGTTATCCTTATGTACCCCTAATCTGCTGCCACTAACACCGCCGACCCCTATATTATATTTATTAACCTCTAATCTGCCCCCCTCAACGTCGCCTCCACCTGCCTACACTTATTAACCCCTAATCTGCCGACCGGAGCTCACCGCTATTCTAATAAATGTATTAACCCCTAAAGCTAAGTCTAACCCTAACACTAACACCCCCCTAAATTAAATATAATTTTAATCTAACGAAATTAATTAACTCTTATTAAATAAATTATTCCTATTTAAACATAAATACTTACCTGTAAAATAAATCCTAATATAGCTACAATATAAATTATAATTACATTGTAGCCTTTTTAGGATTAATATTTATTTGACATTCAACTTTGTAATTATTTTAACCAGGTACAATAGCTGTTAAATAGTTAAGAACGATATAATAGCTACCTAGTTAAAATAATTACAAAATTACCTGTAAAATAAATCCTAACCTAAGTTACAATTAAACCTAACACTATACTATCAATAAATTAATTAAATAAAATACCTACAATTACCTACAATTAAACCTAACACTACACTATCAATAAATAAATTAAATACAATTCCTACAAATAACTACAATGAAATAAACTAACTAAAGTACAAAAAATAAAAAAGAACTAAGTTACAAAAAATAAAAAAATATCTACAAACATAAGAAAAATATTACAACAATTTTAAACTAATTACACCTACTCTAAGCCCCCTAATAAAATACAAAGACCCCCAAAATAAAAAATGCCCTACCCTATTCTAAATTACTAAAGTTCAAAGCTCTTTTACCTTACCAGCCCTGAACAGGGCCCTTTGCGGGGCATGCCCCAAGAAGTTCAGCTCTTTTGCCTGTAAAAAAAAAAACATACAATACCCCCCAAACATTACAACCCACCACCCACATACCCCTAATCTAACCCAAACCCCCCTTAAATAAACCTAACACTAAGCCCCTGAAGATCTTCCTACCTTATCTTCACCATACCAGGTTCACCGATCCGTCCTGAAGAGCTCCTCTGATGTCCTGATCCAAGCCCAAGCAGGGGGCTGAAGAGGTCCATGATCCGACTGAAGTCTTCATCCAAGCGGGAGCTGAAGAGGTCCATGATCCGGATGAAGTCTTCATCCAAGCGGGAGCTGAAGAGGTCCATGATCCGGATGAAGTCTTCTATCAACGGCATCTTCAATCTTCTTTCTTCGGGAGCCATCATCTTCCATCCGACGCGGAACATCCTCTTCTCCCGACGCCTTCTAGCTGAATGACGGTTCCTTTAAGGGACGTCATCCAAAATGGCGTCCCTCGAATTCCGATTGGCTGATAGGATTCTATCAGCCAATCGGAATTAAGGTAGGAATATTCTGATTGGCTGATGGAATCAGCCAATCAGAATCAAGTTCAATCCGATTGGCTGATTGGATCAGCCAATCGGATTGAACTTGATTCTGATTGGCTGATTGGCTGTTCAGGGCTGGTAAGGTAAAAGAGCTTTGAACTTTAGTCATTTAGAATAGGGTAGGGCATTTTTTATTTTGGGGGTCTTTGTTTTTTTATTAGGGGGCTTAGAGTAGGTGTAATCAGTTTAAAATTGTTGTAATATTTTTCTTATGTTTGTAAATATTTTTTTATTTTTTGTAACTTAGTTCTTTTTCTCCAACATTGGTGTGTCCGGTCCACGGCGTCATCCTTACTTGTGGGAATATCTCTTCCCCAACAGGAAATGGCAAAGAGTCCCAGCAAAGCTGTTCATATAGTCCCTCCTAGGCTCCGCCCACCCCAGTCATTCTCTTTGCCGTTGCACAGGCAACATCTCCACAGAGATGGTTAAGAGTATGTGGTGTTTAGTTGTAGTTTTTTAATTCTACTATCAAGAGTTTGTTATTTTAAAATAGTGCTGGTATGTACTATTTACTCTGAAACAGAAAAAGATGAAGAGTTCTGTTTGTGTGAGGAAGATGATTTTAGCAGACAGTAACTAAAATCGTTTGCTGTTTCCACATAGGACTGTTGAGATGAAGTAACTTCAGTTGGGGGAAACAGTTAGCAGACTTTTCTGCTTAAGGTATGACTAGCCATATTTCTAACAAGACTGTGTAATGCTGGAAGGCTGTCATTTCCCCTCATGGGGACAGGTAAGCCATTTTCTTAGTCTCAAACAGAATAAAGGGCTTAATATGGGCTATAAAACTGGTAGACACTTTTATGGGCAAAATCGATTGCTTTATTTGGGCATTTTATACATGCTTATGCTTGTAATTCACACTTATAAGCTTGGGGAACGTTTTTTAACGTCAGGCACTGTGTTAGACACCTTTCCAGTCAGGAAGGGCCTTCCCAGTTGTAGGCTGAGCATCATTTTCGCGCCATTACTGCGCAGTTACTTTTGAGCAAGACATGCAGATGCATGTGTGAGGATCTGAAAGTAGTTGGAAAAGTTCCTAGAAGGCTTCATCTGGTATCGTATTCCCCCCTGGGTTTGGTAAAGTCGCAGCAAAGGCTGTAGCTGGGACTGTAGAGGGGTTAAAACTGTAACCGGCTCCGGTTTCTTTATTTTAAGGGTTAAAGCTCTGAAAATTGGTGTGCAATACTTTGAATGCTTTAAGACACTGTGGTGAAAATTTGGTAAATTTTGAACAATTCCTTCATACTTTTTCACATATTCAGTAATAAAGTGTGCACTGTTTAAAATTTAAAGAGACAGTAACGGTTTTGTTTTAAAACGGTTTGTGTACTTTTCTGACAAGTTTAAGCCTGTTTAACATGTCTGCACCTTCAGATAAGCTATGTTCTATATGTTTGAAGATCAATGTGTGTCCCCCTTCAAAATTGTGTGATAATTGTGCCATAGCGTCCAAACAAAGTAAGGACAGTATTGCCACAGATAGTAAAGTTGCCCAAGATGATTCATCAGATGAAGGGAGTAGACATAGTTCTACACCATCTCCTTCTGTGTCTACACCAGTTTTGCCCACGCAGGAGGCCCCTAGTACTTCTAGCGCGCCAATGCTTGTTACTATGCAACAATTAACGGCAGTAATGGATAACTCCATAGCAAATATTTTATCCAAAATGCCTGCATATCAGAGAAAGCGTGATTGCTCTGTTTTAAACACTGTAGAGCAGGAGGGCGCTGATGATAATTGCTCTGTCATACCCTCACACCAATCTGAAGGGGTCATGAGGGAGGTTTTGTCGGATGGGGAAATTTCAGATTCAGGTAAAATTTCTCAACAGGCAGAACCTGATGTGGTGACATTTAAATTTAAATTAGAGCATCTCCGCGCACTGCTTAAGGAGGTGTTATCTACTCTGGATGATTGTGACAACCTGGTCATTCCAGAAAAATTATGCAAGATGGAAAAGTTCCTAGAGGTTCCGGTGCACCCTGACGCTTTTCCTATACCCAAGCGGGTGGCGGATATAGTGAATAAGGAGTGGGAGAAGCCCGGCATACCTTTTGTCCCCCCTCCTATATTTAAGAAATTATTTCCTATGGTCGACCCCAGAAAGGACTTATGGCAGACAGTCCCTAAGGTCGAGGGGGCAGTTTCTACTTTAAACAAGCGCACTACTATTCCTATCGAGGATAATTGTGCTTTCAAAGATCCTATGGATAAAAAATTGGAGGGTTTGCTTAAAAAGATTTTTGTACAGCAAGGTTACCTCCTGCAACCCATTTCGTGCATTGTTCCTGTCACTACAGCAGCGTGGTTCTGGTTCGAGGAACTAGAAAAGTCGCTCAGTAGAGAGACTCCGTATAAGGAGGTTATGGACAGAGTTCACGCACTCAAGTTGGCTAATTCTTTTATTTTAGATGCCGCTTTGCAACTAGCTAGATTAGCGGCAAAAAATTCAGGGTTTGCAATTGTGGCGCGCAGAGCGCTTTGGCTAAAGTCTTGGTCAGCGGATGTATCTTCTAAAATTGCTTAATATCCCCTTCAAGGGTAAGACTCTCTTTTGGGCCAGACTCTCTTTGGGCCAGAAAGACATTATTTCAGACATCACTGGGGGAAAGGGCCATGCCCTCCCACAAGATAGGCCTTTCAAAGCCAAGAATAAGTCTAATTTTCGTTCCTTTCGCAATTTCAGGAACGGACCGGCCTCTAACTCTGCATCCTCTAAACAAGAGGGTAATGCCTCTCAAACCAAACCAGCCTGGAAACCGACGCAAGGCTGGAACAAGGGTAAGCAGGCCAAGAAGCCTGCTGCTGCTAACAAAACAGCATGAAGGAGTAGCCCCCGATCCGAGACCGGATCTAGTAGGGGGCAGACTCTCTCTCTTTGCTCAGGCTTGGGCAAGAGATGTTCAGGATCCCTGGACACTAGAAATAGTTTCTCAGGGTTATCTTCTGGAATTCAAGGAACTACCCCCAAGGGGAAGGTTCCACATGTCTCACTTATCCTCAAACCAAATAAAGAGACAGGCATTCTTACATTGTGTAGAAGACCTGTTAAAGATGGGAGTGATACACCCAGTTCCAACGGCGGAACAAGGAATGGGATTTTACTCAAATCTGTTTGTAGTTCCCAAAAAAGAGGGAACTTTCAGACCAATTCTGGATTTAAAGATCCTAAACAAATTTCTCAGAGTACCATCGTTCAAAATGGAAACCATTCGAACGATTCTACCCACAATCCAGGAAGGTCAATTTATGACTACCGTGGATCTAAAGGATGCGTATCTACATATTCCTATCCACAAAGAACATCATCAGTTCCTAAGGTTCGCCTTTCTGGACAAACATTACCAGTTTGTGGCCCTCCCATTCGGGTTAGCCACTGCTCCAAGGATTTTCACAAAGGTACTCGGATCCCTTCTAGCGGTTCTAAGACCAAGGGGCATTGCAGTAGTACCGTACTTGGATGACATTCTAATACAAGCGTCTTCTCTTTCAAAGGCAAAGGCTCACACAGACATCGTTCTGGCCTTTCTCAGATCTCACGGATGGAAGGTGAACATAGAAAAATGTTCCCTGTCTCCGTCGACAAGAGTTCCCTTCTTGGGAACAATAATAGATTCTTTAGAAATGAGAATTTTCCTGACAGAAGTCAGAAAGTCAAAACTTCTAAACGCTTGTCAAGTTCTTCATTCTATTCCTCGTCCTTCCGTAGCTCAGTGCATGGAAGTAGTAGGATTGATGGTTGCAGCAATGGACATAGTTCCTTTTGCGCGAATTCATCTAAGACCATTACAACTGTGCATGCTGAAACAGTGGAATGGGGACTATACAGACTTGTCTCCAGTGATTCAAGTAGATCCGAAGACCAGAGACTCACTCCGTTGGTGGCTAACCCTGGACCACCTGTCCCAGAGAATGAGCTTCCGCAGACCAGAGTGGGTCATCATCACGACCGACGCCAGTCTAGTCGGCTGGGGCGTGGTCTGGGAATCCCTGAAAGCTCAGGGACTATGGTCTCGGGAAGAGTCTCTTCTCCCGATAAACATTCTGGAACTGAGAGCGATATTCAATGCTCTCAGGCCTTGGCCTGAACTAGCAAAGGCCAGATTCATAAGATTCCAATCAGACAACATGACGACTGTTGCTTATATCAATCATCAGGGGGGAACAAGGAGTTCCCTGGCGATGAAAGAAGTGACCAAAATAATAAAATGGGCAGAGGATCACTCCTGCCACCTATCTGCGATCCACATCCCAGGTGTGGAAAACTGGGAGGCGGATTATCTGAGTCGTCAGACATTCCATCTGGGGGAGTGGGAACTCCACCCGGAGATCTTTGCCCAGTTGACTCAATTATGGGGCATTCCAGATATGGATCTGATGGCGTTTCATCAGAACTTCAAGGTTCCTTGCTACGGGTCCAGATCCAGGGATCCCAAGGCGACTCTAGTGGATGCACTAGTAGCGCCTTGGACCTTCAACCTAGCCTATGTGTTTCCACCATTTCCTCTCATTCCCAGGCTGGTAGCCAGGATCAAGCAGGAGAGGGCCTCGGTGATCTTGATAGCTCCTGCGTGGCCACGCAGGACTTGGTATGCAGACCTGGTGAATATGTCATCGGTGCCACCATGGAAGCTACCTTTGAGACAGGATCTTCTTGTACAGGGTCCATTCGAACATCCAAATCTGGTCTCCCTCCAGCTGACGGCTTGGAAATTGAACGCTTGATTCTATCAAAGCGTGGGTTTTCAGATTCTGTGATAGATACTCTAGTTCAAGCCAGAAAACCGGTAACTAGAAAAATTTACCATAAAATATGGAAAAGATATATCTGCTGGTGTGAATCCAAGGGATTCTTATGGAATAAAGTCAAAATACCTAAGATCCTTTCCTTTCTACAAGAGGGTTTGGATAAAGGATTATCAGCGAGTTCTCTAAAGGGACAGATTTCTGCTTTATCTGTCTTATTACACAAACGACTGGCAGCTGTGCCAGATGTTCAAGCATTTGTTCAGGCTCTGGTTAGGATCAAGCCTGTTTACAGACCTTTGACTCCTCCCTGGAGTTTAAATCTAGTTCTTTCAGTTCTTCAAGGGGTTCCGTTTGAACCTCTACATTCCATAGATATTAAGTTGTTATCTTGGAAAGTTTTGTTTTTGGTTGCTATTTCTTCTGCTAGAAGAGTTTCTGAGTTATCTGCTCTGCAGTGTTCTCCGCCCTATCTGGTGTTCCATGAAGATTAGGTTGTTTTGCGTACTAAGCCTGGTTTTCTTCCAAAGGTTGTTTCTAACAAAAATATTAACCAGGAGATAGTTGTTCCTTCTTTGTGTCCGAATCCAGTTTCAAAGAAGGAACGTTTGTTACACAATTTAGACGTAGTCCGTGCTCTAAAATTCTATTTAGAAGCTACAAAAGAGTTCAGACAAACTTCTTCTCTGTTTGTTGTCTATTCTGGTAAAAGTAGAGGTCAAAAAGCGACTTCTACCTCTCTTTCCTTTTGGCTTAAAAGCATCATCCGATTGGCTTACGAGACTGCCGGACGGCAGCCTCCAGAAATAATCACAGCTCACTCCACTAGGGCTGTGGCTTCCACATGGGCCTTCAAGAACAAGGCTTCTGTTGATCAGATATGTAAGGCAGCGACTTGGTCTTCACTGCACACTTTTGCCAAATTTTACAAATTTGATACTTTTGCTTCTTCAGAGGCTATTTTTGGGAGAAAGGTTTTGCAAGCCGTGGTGCCTTCTGTTTAGGTAACCTGATTTGCTCCCTCCCTTCATCCGTGTCCTAAAGCTTTGGTATTGGTTCCCACAAGTAAGGATGACGCCGTGGACCGGACACACCAATGTTGGAGAAAACAGAATTTATGCTTACCTGATAAATTACTTTCTCCAACGGTGTGTCCGCCCTGGTTTTTTAATCAGGTTTGATGAATTATTTTCTCTAACTACAGTCACCACGGCACCCTATAGTTTCTCCTGTTTTTTTCCTCCTGTCAGTCGGTCGAATGACTGGGGTGGGCGGAGCCTAGGAGGGACTATATGGACAGCTTTGCTGGGACTCTTTGCCATTTCCTGTTGGGGAAGAGATATTCCCACAATTAAGGATGACGCCGTGGACCGGACACACCGTTGGAGAAAGTAATTTATCAGGTAAGCATAAATTCTGTTTTTATTTTTTGTACTTTAGTTAGTTTATTTCATTGTAGTTATTTGTAGGAATTGTATTTAATTTATTTATTGATAGTGTAGTGTTAGGTTTAATTGTAGGTAATTGTAGGTATTTTATTTCATTAATTTAATGATAGTATAGTGTTAGGTTTAATTGTAACTTAGTTTAGGATTTATTTTACAGGTAATTTTGTAATTATTTTAACTAGGTAGCTATTAAATAGTTCTTAACTATTTAATAGCTATTGTACCTGGTTAAAATAATTACAAAGTTGCCTGTCAAATAAATATTAATCCTAAAATAGCTATAATATAATTATAATTTATATTGTAGCTATATTAGGATTTATTTTACAGGTAAGTATTTAGCTTTAAATAGGAATAATTTATTTAATAAGAGATAATTAATTTCGTTAGATGTAAATTATATTTAACTTAGGGGGTTTTAGTGTTAGGGTTAGACTTAGCTTTAGGGGTTAATACATTTATTAGAATAGCGGTGAGCTCCAGTCGGCAGATTAGGGGTTAATAATTGAAGTTAGGTGTCGGCGATGTTAGGGAGGGCAGATTAGGGGTTAATACTATTTATTATAGGGTTAGTGAGGCGGATTAGGGGTTAATAACTTTATTATAGTAGCGCTCAGGTCCAGTCGGCAGATTAGGGGTTAATAAGTGTAGGCAGGTGGAGGCGACGTTGTGGGGGGCAGATTAGGGGTTAATAAATATAATATAGGGGTCGGCGATGTTAGGGCAGCAGATTAGGGGTACATAGGGATAATGTAAGTAGCGGCGGTTTACGGAGCGGCAGATTAGGGGTTAATAATAATATGCAGGGGTCAGCGATAGCGGGGGCGGCAGATTAGGGGTTAATAAGTGTAAGGTTAGGGGTGTTTAGACTCGGGGGACATGTTAGGGTGTTAGGTGCAGACGTAGGAAGTGTTTCCCCATAGCAAACAATGGGGCTGCGTTAGGAGCTGAACGCGGCTTTTTTGCAGGTGTTAGTTTTTTTTTCAGCTCAAACAGCCCCATTGTTTTCTATGGGAGAATCGTGCACGAGCACGTTTTTGAGGCTGGCCGCTTGCGTAAGCAACTCTGGTATCGAGAGTTGAAGCTGCGTTAAAAATGCTCTACGCTCCTTTTTTGGAGCCTAACGCAGCCTTTATGTGGACTCTCAATACCAGAGTTATTTTTATGGTGTGGCCAGAAAAAAGCCGGCGTTAGCTACGCGGGTCATTACCGACAAAACTCAAAATCTAGGCCATAGTTTGTTACGCAGCTAATGGGGTGGTCCCGCATTGTAAAGAGCAACCATTCCGGGGAGCCCTATGGGTCAGAAAGCGTCCTTCATGGATTGACAACAATCAATAGAAAAAGCATCCAGTCTGCTATAACCACACTAGTTAAAAAACATATTATATTAACAAACATAAAATATCATTAAAAAAAAAACTTACAAACGGTACAACCATATCCTCTGATTTGTTTTGGATAAGTCTGTAATTATAGTCTGGGGTAGCAGTAGTAGCTCACACTAGTGCAACTCACAATTGAGTTATGATTGAATGACACATCTTACACACACACACAAACACACACACTCAGAGATATACACACATATGAGCTAGTTTCCATTGAGCCGTAAATAGGTTTGCATGTGCTCGCAAACCATTAAATAAGCTGTCGGAAGCAATATCGTTCACCGACTACTTCCAACGGCACGTTATAACTTAATTTTGGCAACTGGACTCCGGCTGCCGAAAACATTATCGTCTCCCATACAAAGTATCAGAAGCGGCTAATCTTTAAATTATACCCGGTTTCCAGAGCCCACACAAACCATTAATACACCCAGCTCAACTAGATGTAAAACAGGAAAAATGTGCTTTATGAGACCTTTTTCCCATTGACATTTAACCCGACATTTATCCGCCATCCCCCCACATCGCAACTCATAATAAATGTATTAACCTCTTAACCGCCATGCCCAACAACGCAAACTAGCTATTAAAACAAATAACCACAAATCTGCCATGCCCCCACAACGCAAACCAGCTATTAAAACTATTAACTCCTAATCCGCCATGCCCCACAATGCAAATAGCTAATCAATTAGCCTGCTAACCAAACATTCTCTAAATTAACCCCATTACATTAATTTAAAAAATCCTAAATTAAAATTAAAATAAAAATCCTAACATTAATTTAAAAATTAAACCTAAGATTAAATTAAAATGATTAAATCTAAAATTACAAAAAATAAAAAAGGCTAAAATTACAGAAAAAAATAAACCAAATTATCCAAAATAAAAAAAATAAACCAAATCTCTATGAAAAAAAAAACAAACAAAAAAACACCCCCTAATCTAAACTAAACTATCAATAGCCTATAAGTTTAACTGCTCTTTTACCTTAAAAAAATACTAAGTCCCTCCTCTAACAGTAAAACCCCCCACCCACCAAATCCCCCCAAAATAAAAAAATCTAACACTAAAAAATCCTAAACTACCAATTGTATGGGCATTCAGCTCTTTTTCAGTGCCCAAAATCCCTAATCTAAAAAACAAAACAAAAAAAAAGACACCTAACTTTAAGCCCCAAATAGGTTCTCACCATTCCTGAAGTCCAGAGGAAAAAGTCCTCTTCCAGGCAGCAGTGAAGTCTTCTTGGCCCCGCGACATCTTCCATTCTCATCCACGACCAAGCCGGCGTGGAGCGGAGATGACTGCGTAACTAAAGACCTTGGACCACGGAGCCATGGAGCGTGGAGGATCCTCTTCTTACGATCACCGCTGCACACTGAGAATTGAATGTAAGGTACGCTTTTAAAAATGGTGTCACTTGCATTCCTATTGGATGATTTTGATCTTCAATTTTAAATCAGCCAATAGGATGAGAGCTACTGATCGCCATATATGTGATCGAGTGTAGTGTAAGGACGAGTTACCATAGTAACCTATTAATGTTTTAGAAATCTGTCATCGGGTAAAAGCTTTAACACAACGCTAACTTACAACTATACAAAAAAGAGCGACTGCACGCAAAGCGGAAATTATTTCAAATGAAACCTGGTACTAAAATGGAGCCGTAAATTACATTTAGCTGTCGGCCACTTCGGTAGCTTATGGCTCCATTTATAACGGCTCAATGGAAGGAAGCTCATAGACACCCAGGCACACACATAAACATATTTATACTAATAGTATAGTATAATAGTATTACTGACCAACACCTGAACTTTTTGAGGTACCAATCAATTATTTAAAAGGCTGAAACAACCTTCTTTGACACATTTTGCATTGAGAAAGACCTTGTAATAGTATGCTGATACTTTATAATCCCAGTATATCATTGACTTTCCAAGTAACTAAACTAAATAGTAGAATAACAGCTAATTTTAATTCCACATAATAATAATAATATAATTCAATAATAAAATACACTGTATAGTTTGTTCATTATGTTCTTAAAAAGTGAAAAAAATGAACTGAAATATTTGGCTGCATTTACCCATAGGCAAAGAAATAATTATTTGGAACAGTTTATGCAACAGGTCTCCCATTTTGTAATCTAGTGACATGATCTCCTTCCTTACATTTCATTTTAACATCTGCTGCTTAGTTCAAAGATATGAGGGGGGGTTTTCTGTGAGAAAATGAAAATTTGTTTTTGTTTAAATCTATCACAGGAATGCTTCTTTAAAATATTATACAAACTTTTTTTAAGACCTGAACACTACCTTTGTTCTGGGAATATTTTTTTCTAAGCAGAAAGATTGTCATAGCAGGCAAATCCAAATATAAATGTGTTGCAAGATTCATTACTATAAAATTTCAACTAGCCCCAGGTTAGTCAGGTGGATTGGACCTACCATGTATATTTCCCTTTATTCAGACCTGAAATTCAAGGTTTTTTTTTTTTATTATGAGGAAGTTTAACCTATTACTCTTGGGACTCATTAATGTGGTATAATTCATATGTGTTTAATGGCTGGAATCCAGGTTTATAGAGTCTTAGTTTGTGTCTTATAATAAGTGCACACTATTCTCATAATAATAACATTTATTTCTATTGATGTTTTCAACCACAGCCAATCAGCTTGCCCTCCATTCCTAGGCCCCGATCCAATATGCAGCGTCGCCCGCAAAAGCCGGCGACACCAAATTTTGCGCTGGTTTGGTATCACATATACGGCGTAACATAGAAGTTACGCTCGTATATTTCTGCCTTCTGCCATAGTTTTTTGGCCCATAGACAGGTATACCAAACCCGCGCAGTTTGGTATCCAATATACAGCGTAAGGACTTACGTGGCAAAAATTGAGAAATCTTACCCCATTTTCACCTCGCCACAAGATGCAGGCGTAGTAAGCCTTACGCTGAGTATTGGAGCCCCGTAGCTCCCTAAACTGGCTGCAAAATAAAACCTAACACCTAACGCATGCGCAATGTCTATCTACCTGTCAACCACAATCCCCCGCCGCAATCCCTAATAAAGTGTTTAACCCTAAACCGCCGCTCCTTGACCCCGCTGCCACCTATATTAAATGTCTAACCCCCTAATGTGATCCCCCTACACCACCGCCACCTACATTAAAATTATTGACCCCTAATGTAATCCCCCTACACCGCCGCCATCTATATTAAAATTATTACCCCCTAATGTGAGCCCCCTACCCCGCCGCCACCTATTTTAACTATATTACCCCCTAATGTGAGCCCCCTACACCGCCACCACCTATTTTAACTACATTACCCCCAATCTAATCCCCCTACCCCGCCGCCACCTATTTTAAAATGATTAACCCCTAATCTAATCCCCTACCCCGCCGCCACCTATTTTAAAATGATTAACCCCTAATCTAATCCCCCTACACCACCGCCACCTATAATAAATGTATTACCCCCTAAAAAACTAAAATGTCCCTACCCTAAACATTATAAAAATTACAAATAGCCCTGAAAAGGGCCTTTTGCGGGGCATTGCCCCAAAGTAACCAGCTCTATTACCAGCCCTTAAAAGGGCCTTCTGCGGGGCATTGCCCCAAAGTAACCAGCTCTATTACCAGCCCTTAAAAGGGCCTTTGGCGGGGCATTGTCCCAAAGTAATCAGCTCTTTTACCTGTAATCTAATCCCCCTACACCGCTGCCACCTATATTAAATATAATAACCCCTAATCTAATCCCCCTACACCGCCGCCACCTATATTAAATATATTAACCCCTAATCTGACCCCCCTACACCACCGCCACCTATTTTTATGTGAAATTTTTTTTTTTTTTAATTGAAGCCTCCCAACTCCACCAGCAAAATAACAACAATGTATACATCACATCTCATATCAATACAAAATAATAGCGCATGGAACACAGTGTGTAAGGTAGCTATAAAGGATATCTAGTTCGCATACAAGAACAACATAGTTTTAATCTTTTTATCTCCTTATGGTAGAGTAAAGAACGACCTCTTATAATACAGATAGGACTCATTACACCCGAAAAGAAAGAAGGAGTAATAAGAGTACCTATCTTAGAGAAGAAGGAAAGAAAGAGAGGGACAGAAGAGGAGAAGTAAATAATGAAGTAAAGATTGAGTGCTCGCAGAACTTTCTATTAATTAATTCCAACCTCCTATTTGGCCCTTGTTTCAACGGCTCTTCTTGTTTGCATCCTAACAGAGTCTTCCCAAACTATCTATTCTTCCCAAACTTTTAGGAACTCCTGTCTTTTGTCTAATAGGGACGATACAATGTTCTCGATTTGATAATAATATCTAATTTTGTTTAGGATAACATCGTAGTGGGGGACTGATGTTTTCCAATATTTAGCTATCACTGTCCTAGTTGCAGTACATATTATACCTACTAGTTTTAATGATTGTCTGTGTAATCCCTCAATATGGAAGTGTAGTAGGGCCTGTTCCATACTTAGTTTAATCCGTCTATTAAAGATATTTCTTAGGAGTTCAGAGGTGGCGTCCCAAACTTTTTTTACTTTCAGGACATTCCCACCACATATGATTCTATGTACCCTCTATCTGACAACCCCGGTAGCACTGAGATGACCTAGCCATGTTAGATTCCAGCTGATAGTATTTAAATCTACTGGGGTAATTATACCATCTATATATAACTTTAATATAATTTTCCTTTAGGTTTGCGCTAACAGAACACACTAGGCCGTTCTGGATCGTGGTTGCCCATTCTGTTGAGTCTCTAACAAGGTTAACCTCGTCTTCCCACTTTTTGATAAAGTATAACTTCTCAGGGTGTCTGCCAACAGACAACAACCTATAAAGACTAGAAATTGTACCCCTGATTCTGGAATCGGATTGACAAAATTTCTCATATAGTGTGGGAGTGTTCGAGGTTCTCAGTCTGCGGATCTTATCTATCCTATTTTTGAGTTGGAAATAGTGGAACCAGGAATGCGGTGTGGAAGGTTGGAGGTCGTGATATTGCTGGAACGAGATAATCTCAAAATTTTGTAGTGCATCAGCAATTCTATACAAACTTTTGTTGACCCATATTGTGTTAGTTTGGGTATTATGGTGGTCCGAATATATGGACAGCGGTGTAAGAGGGGAGCCCTCCGGAATCAAATTATATCTTTTTTGTAGCTTATCCCATAGTCTCAGGGTGTGTCCTAGCGAGGTACAATTTGTCCAGGAGTCTGGTCTATCTTTTTTAGGTGTCCAGAACATCTGATAGACTGGGTTAAGGTTTAATATATCTCCCTCTAGCTGAACCCAGGCTAGTTCACTATTAGAATTATGCAGGAGTGCTGTTTGAGCTAACCTAGCAGCATTGTAATATACTTGGAGATCAGGTACTCCCAGTCCCCCTTCAGTTTTAGGTTGCAAAAGGGTACGCCTATTTATTCTCGCTTTCTTATTAGCCCAAATGAATTCAAAAACGTTTTTTTGGACGATTCTAAGATCTTTTGTGGGGATATCTACAGGCAGTGCTCTAAATAGATACAGCAATTTTGGAAGTATCACCATCTTACTGACCACCATTTTGCCATAAAACAAAATTTTATATGTGCTCTAGGACTTCATTTCTTTATGGAGGTGTTTGTATAGCGGAGGATAATTTAGTTTATATAACTCTTTTAGGTTGGAAGGGAGGAAAACTCCGAGATATTTGATCGCCCTAGTAGCCCACTTAAAATCAAAATTAATTTCCAACAGTTTTTTGGTATGACTGGGGAGATGAACCTCAATGGCTTCACACTTGTCATTATTAACCTTGTAACCCGAAAGGGTGCCAAAGGTTGATAGAAGCTCATATAAAATTGGTAGAGATAGTAGTGGTTTTCTAATTGTTAGGATGATATCGTCAGCGAATAGGGAAAGTTTTTGATCCTTTTTACCTACTGTTATACCGGAGATATCTCTGTGGTTTCTTATGCTAGCGGCTAAGGGCTCAATGCACATGGCAAATAGCAGGGGCGACAATGGGCACCCCTGTCTGGTACCATTATTGATATAGATTCTTTTGGATTGATAACCTGCTACTCTAAGATAAGCTGATGGCTTACTATAGATGGCCTGAATCGCTTTACTAAAGGAACCTGAGATTCCAAACTGTGATAGAGTTTCATTCATGTAATCCCAATGGATTCTGTCTAATGCCTTCTCTGCGTCCAAAGATAGGAACAGAGAAGGCACTCTTTCTTTTGTTGCAAAGTCAATCAAGTCGATGACCCTGCGTACATTGTCTGGGGCCTCTCTCCCTGTAATAAACCCCACCTGGTCATTCGAAATCAATTTGGGTATATGTAGATTTAACCTAGTGGCCATTATTTTAGTAAGGAGCTTGAGATCTAAATTTATGAGCGAAATTGGCCTATAATTTTTGCAATGGAATTTGTCCCTACCAGGTTTTGGGACCACACATATTTGCGCCATTAATAATTCCTCTGGGATCACACCACCCTCTAGGATATAGTTAAATGACTCTACTAAGTGAGGGACAAGCTCCCCTGTGAATTTTTTATAGAAGCTCCCTGAGTACCCATCGGGTCCAGGAGCCTTACGCTGCCACCTATTTTAACTATATTAACCCTAATTATATTAGGGTTAATATAGTTAATATAGTTATTATATTATATATATTAACTATATTAACCATATCTAACCCTAACATCCCTAACTTAATTATTATTGCAATAAATCTAAATAATATTAATCTTATTAACTAAAATATTCCTATTTAAAACTAAATACTTACCTATAAAATAAACCTTAAGATAGCTACAATATAATTCATAATTATATTGTAGCTATTTTAGGGTTTATATTTATTTTACAGGTAACTTGGTATTTATTTTAACTGGGTACAATAGCTATTAAATAGTTAATAACTATTTAATAGCTACCTAGTTAAAATAATTACCAATTTACCTGTAAAATAAATCCTAACCTAAATTACAAATACACCTACACTATCAATAAATTAATTAAATAAACTACAATCATCTAAACTAAAATATAATTAAATACACTAAACTAAATTGCAAAAACAAACACTAAATTACAAAAAATAAAAAAAGATTACAAGAATTTTAAGCTAAGCTAATTACACCTAATCTAAGCCCCCTAATAAAATAACAAAGCCCCCCAAAATAAAAAAATGTCCCTACCCTAAGCTAAATTACAAAAAGTAATCAGCTCTATTTCCAGCCCTTAAAAGGGCCTTTTGTGGGGCATTGCCCCAAAGTAATCAGCTCTTTAACCTGTGGAAAAAAAGAACACCCCCCCATTACCACCAACCACCCACACACCCCTACTCTAAAACCCACCCTATCCCCCCTTAAAAAACCTAAGTCTAACCCCCAAGTGCTCCTTACCTGTCCTGAAGACCGGCGGAGAAGGTCCTATTCCAGGCGGAGAAGTCTTCTTCCAGGCGGTGACCTCTTCTTCTTCCAGGAACCAGCCGGAGCAGAGCGGAGGAGTTGAAGACCGATGACCATGGAGCTGAAGACCGTCCTCTCTCGAACTGAAGACTGGCGATGCAGCAACCGAAGATCGGCGACGCTGGAACTGAAGACCGGAGCCATGGAGCGTGGAGGATCCTCTTCATACGATCGCCGCCATACACTGAATTGGAATTCAAGGTACGCGATTAAAAATGGCGTCCCTTGAATTCCTTTTGGCTGATTTGAGCCTTCAAATTCAAATCAGCCAATCGGATGAAAGCTGCTTTAATTCTATTGGCTGATTTGAATAGCCAATAGAATAAGAGCTACTGTAATTCTATTGGCTGATTAGAATAGCCAATAGAATTACAGTAGCTCTTATTCTATTGGCTAATCAAATCATCCAATAGAATTAAAGTAGCTCTCATCCGATTGGCTGATTTGAATTTGAAGGCTCAAATCAGCTAATAGGAATTCAAGGGACGCCATTTTTAATCGCGTACCTTGAATTCCGATTCAATGTACTGCAGCGATCGTATGAAGATGATTCTCCACAATCCATGGCTCCGGTCTTCAGTTCCAGCGTCGCCGATCTTCATTTCCTGCATCGCCAGTCTTCAGTTCCAGAGAGAACGGTCTTCAGCTCCGCCGTCATCGGTCTTCAACTCCTCCGTCCCGCGCCGGCTGGTTCCTGGAAGAAGAAGAGGTCGCCACCTGGAAGAAGACTTCTCCGCCTGGAACAGGACCTTCTCCACCGGTCTTCCGGACAGGTAAGGAGCACTTTGGGGTTAGACTTAGGTTTTTTAAGGGGGGATAGGGTGGGTTTTAGAGTAGGGGTGTGTGGGTGGTGGGTTGTAATGGGGGGGTTGTTCTTTTTTTTCACAGGTAAAAGATCTGATTACTTTGGGGCAATGCCCCACAAAAGGCCCTTTTAAGGGCTGGTAATATAGCTGATTACTTTTTGTAATTTAGTTTAGGGTAGGGACATTTTTTTTATTTTGGGGGGGCTTTGTTATTTTATTAGGGGGCTTAGATTACGTGTAATTAGCTTAAAATTCTTGTAATCTTTTTTTTTTTTTTAATTTAGTGTGTTTTTTTTTTGTAATTTAGTTTAGTGTATTTAATTATATTTTAGTTTAGATAATTGTAGTTCATTTAATTAATTTATTGATAGTGTAGGTGTATTTGTAACTTAGGTTAGGATTTATTTTACAGGTAAATTGGTAATTATTTTAACTAGGTAGCTATTAAAAAGTTATTAACTATTTAATAGCTATTGTACCTAGTTAAAATAAATACCAAGTTACCTGTAAAATAAATATAAACCCTACAATAGCTACAATGTAGTTATGAATTATATTGTAGATATCTTAAGGTTTATTTTATAGGTAAGTATTTAGTTTTAAATAGGAATATTTTAGTTAATAAGATTAATATTATTTAGATTTATTGCAATAATAATTAAGTTAGGGGTGTTAGGGTTAGATAGGGTTAATATAGTTAATATATATAATATAATAACTATATAAACCCTAATATAATTAGGGTTAATATAGTTAATATAGGTGGCAGCGGTGTAGGGGGGTCAGATTAGGGGTTAATATATTTAATATAGGTGGCGGCGGTGTAGGGGGATTAGATTAGGGGTTAATATATTTAATATAGGTGGCGGCGGTGTAGGGGGATTAGATTACAGGTAAAAGAGCTGATTACTTTGGGACAATGCCCCGCAAAAGGCCCTTTTAAGGGCTGGTAATAGAGCTGGTTACTTTGGGGCAATGTCCCGCAAAGGCCCTTTTCAGGGCTATTTGTAATTTAGTTTAGGGTAGGGACATTTTAGTATTTTAGGGGGTAATACATTTATTATAGGTGGCGGCGGTGTAGGGGGATTAGATTAGGGGTAATCATTTTAAAATAGGTGGCAGGGGGATTAGATTAGGGGGTAATGTAGTTAAAATAGGTGGCGGCGGGGTAGGGGGCTCACATTAGGGGGTAATAATTTTAATATAGATGGCGGCGGTATAGGGGGATTACATTAGGGGTTAATAATTTTAATGTAGGTGGCGGCGTTGTAGGGGGATCACATTAGGGGGTTAGACATTTAATATAGGTGGTGGCGGTGTAAGGGGGTCAGATAAGGGGGTAGTACATATAATGTAGGTGGCGGCGGGGTAGGGGGCTCACATTAGGGGGTAATATAGTTAAAATAGGTTGCGGTGGTGTAGGGGGATCATATTAGGGAGTAATATAGTTAATGTAGCTGGCGGCGGGGTCCGGGAGCGGCGGTTTAGGGGATAATATATTTATTGTTAGGAGTGAGAGGGGGGATTGCGGATAGAGGGGTATACATGTCGGGCTATGTTTGGGAGGCGTGTTAGACAGTTACGGGTGATTTTATAATTTAGTCAGTTTTTGTAGGCGGCTGCAGTTTCTAAAGTGCCGTAAGTCACTGGCGACTCCAGAAATTTGTACTTACGCAGATTCTGGACATCGCTAGTTTGTCAGACTTACGGCACTTTAGCTTCTGACGGCACCATATATGTGATAGCTCGAGTTGCGAGCTGAAACTACGGGTGGCGCAGGTTTCCATGCTTGCGCCGAAACCTGCGCCGTATATCGGATCGCGCCCCTAATGTTTAAAGAGTACTGATAGTCAAAATGAGAATGAGCAGAGGTTAAAGGGAAATTAATTAAAGTAATTTTTTTTTTTTATGCATCAGAATTTATTCACAGAATTACAAAAGAGCTGCACACAAAATACATTTAAAAACTGCCATTATGTTAGAAAAATATCCAGTTCTGTGAGACATCCCTTAAAATGCTCCTGAATGTTGTTTATCATATTTCCTTTGCTTCAGCCAATTAGGAACATATATACATGAACTCCTGCTCATATCAACCAATCAAAATGTAGGAATCTCAGTATTCTGCATTCCAAAGAATGTACTTCAGCACTTCTTGGGAGGAGTGGACACACTGCAGAGTTAATGTAAAGAAAAAGCAGGCAAATTAAAAAAAATAATGTGCACTGGGAATATTTTTTTAATCATGAGTAATCAAATACTTCATGGTTAATTACATTTTGAGTTGATTGTCTCTAAGCATATTTGTATGAAACAAATATGTTAAGAGAAAGGGTTTTACAGTTTAAGAGGCACTAGTGAAAAATAAAAAACAAAGAATATGATGAAGCAATGCACTTAGTGCCTATAAATATAAGTAGTGATTAATAAAAACTAATATATTGTTCAGACCTTTGAGGGTCTTTGGGGAAAAAATGGATGGCTTTGGGGACAGCCAGCTGGGTATGTAAGAAAAGTAAAAGGAGCCACTAGGGTCTAAAATAATATTTATATTGTTCTTTAAACAGACATGAAACCCAATTTTTTTCCTTTCACGATTCAGACAGAACATGCAATTTTAAACAACTTTCTAATTTACTTATATTATATCATTTGTTTCGCTCTCTTGGTATCCGTTGTTGAAAAGCATATCTATGTAGGCTCAGGAGCTGCTGATAGGTGGCTGCAAATATATATTTATTTCTAACACTAACTGCGCAGCTTGCTAAAAAAATACATACTAGATTACAAGTTTGGCGTTAGAAGCTGTGCGGTGCTAATGAGCAGTTTATACTCACTGCTCACTTACAGACAGCGCTGGTATTACGGGTTTTTACAAACCCATCGTTAACCGCAAAAAACTGATCGTAGAGCAAAATTTTGCTCCACATCTCACCTCAATACCAGCGCTGCTTACGTTAGCGGTGAGCTGGCTGAACGTGCTCGTGCACGATTTCCTTATAGGAATCAATGGGGGAGAGCCGGCTGAAAAAAAGTCTAACACCTGCAAAAAAGCAATGTTTAGCTCCTAACGCAGCCCCATTGATTCCTATGGGGAAAATACATTTATGTCTATACCTAACACCCTAACATGAACCCCGAGTCTAAACACCCCTACCACAACAGAGAAGGAGCAGAAAGAGCACAACAGAGAGGGGGCAGAAAGAGCACAACAGAGAGGGGGCAGAAAGAGCACAAAAAAGAGAGGGAGAAAGAGCACAAAAGAGAGCAGGGGAGAAAAAGCACAAAAGAGAGGGGGGAGAAAGAGAACAAAAGAGAGGGGGGAGAAAGAGCACAAAAGAGAGGGGGGAGAAGGGTCACAAAAGACAGGGGAGAAGGAGCACAAAAAATAGGGGGAAGAAAGAGCATAAAAAGAGGGGGGAGAAAGAGCAGAAAAGAGAGGGGGAGAAAGAGCAGAAAAGAGAGGGGGAGAAAGAGCATAAAAGAGAGGGGGAGAAAGAGCAGAAAAGAGAGGGGGAGAAAGAGCACAAAAGAGGGGGGGGAGAAAGAGCACAAAAGAGAGGGGGCAGAAAGAGCACAAAAGAGAGGGGGGAGAAAGAGCACAAAAGAGAGGGGGAGAGAGAGCACAATAGAGAGAGGGAGAGAGAGCACAAAAGAGAGGGGGAGAGAGAGCACCAAAGATGGGGGGAGAGAGAGGGGGAGAGAGAAAGCAAAAAAGAGAGGAGGGAAGAGAGAGAGAGCACAAAATAGAGGGTTGGAGAGAGAGAGCACAAAAGAGAGGGGGTAGAGGGAGAGAGCACAAAAAAGAGAGAGAGCACAAAAGAGAGGGGGCAGAGAGAGAGAGAGCACAAAAGAGAGGGGGAGACAGAGAGCACAAAAGAGAAGGGGACAGAGAGAGAGCACAAAGGAGAGGGGGACAGAGAGAGCGAGCATAAAAGAGAGGGGGACAGACAGAAAGAGCTCAAAAGAGAGGGGGACAGAGAAAGAGAGCAAGGGGTGGGACCGCTGTACTGCAAAAAATGGCCCATGTTTAGGACTAGTAAATAATAATTGTTTACTTAGGTCTTACAAATCACTACATTTTACAGTAGTATTTTGCATTGTGCTTTCCAATGCTTAAAGGGACACTCAATCAAAATGAAACTTTCATTATTCAGATAGAGCATGCCATTTTAAACAACTTTCCAATTTATTTCCATTAACTAAATTTGCACAGTCTTTTTATATTTAAACTTTTTGAGTCACCAACTCCTAATGAGCATGTGGAAGAATAAGTGTGTTTGCATTTGTGAATGGCTGATGGCTGTCACATGGTATATTTATGCATTTGTGAATGGCTGATGGCTGTCACATGGTACGTGTATGCATTTGTGAATGGCTGATGGCTGTCACATGGTACAGGGGGAGTGGAAAAAGACATAACTTTTAAAATTGTCAGAAAAAAATCTGCTACTCATGTGAAGTTCAGACTAAGTGCTATTGCATTGTCTTGTTATCTTGCATTTGTTGATTATGCAAATCTACTGTGTTGACTGGTCCTTTAACTCTGTGCTAATTGCTCTGCCTGTGCTATTCATTAAAAGTGTAGGGCATGCTTTAATAGTTTTAGCCTCATTAAAGGGATATGAAGAACAATTTATTTTATTTCATGATTCAGATAGAACATGTGATTTTAAACAACTCTCTTTTACTTCTATCAATTTTTCTTCATTCTCTTGGTATCATTTGTTTAAAAGCAGGGACATATGTATGTGTTGCGTTCAAGCCATATTAGCGCTCCTCTTTGTAATACCAGCTCATGATAATAAGCGCTGGTATTACAAGTAAATCGCAATGTGAAAATGAGCTTGAGTTCGCATTGTTAGGAAGCATTGGGCTCACGAGAGTCTGGACTGACCTTATTAGGCAGGATCAGACTTATATACATTAGAAAAGTTCTTGTCTGTGAAAAGCACAATTGGGCTAAAAGAAACTACTCCTAGGGAGTAACTGGGCCATAGAACAAGCCACTGAGCTGTTGTTTGTTCCTGGCAGACTGCATCTCTTTATGTATGTATTTATATTATGACCCTTCCATTTTCCTTGTTCAGAGGAAAATTGCCTGGTATTTCAGGGCTGGACTGACCTTGCAAGGCAGCATCAGACTGATTATACTTCATTAAAGTTTTCTTCTGTGAAAAGCACAATTGGATTAAAAGAAGCTACTACTAAGTAGGCACCAGACTGTAGAACAAACTACTGACAGGGGTTAAGTCCTACAAAAAAAAGTGTGGGAACTCACCAATACTTTCACCCCCTCACAAATAATATTGTTTTATATAAATGTATATATACACACTGTAATTATATGTATATAATCTATAAGCTTTGGTTAATGAAAGAAAATTAAATCCAATGAGGGGTTGAATGGTTGGTTTTGGGCCTGAGACTCCTCCTCTGCCACAGAGTCTAACCCACTTAAGGTGCAATAGTCCTATTTCTGCTGAGGGTAGCTAAATTACCCCAATCAAGGCACACACAAATGTAAGCACCATGTGTTCCACAGTGTGGGGTGATCACACAGCTGGACCGCTGACAGGCTTGCATTTAGTGTATTGTAGGAAGTGTTACTGCCCATTACTAGATAATCTCACAATCTCTCTAACCAGACTGTGCTTCAGCTCCTCCCAAAGCAGCAGCAGTGTTTAGTGAAGCATTTCTGTTTTCTGTCCAGAGGGAACTTAGTTCCTCCTGCAAAAATAGTGCAGGAACTCCATTCCCATGCATACTTGACTACCGAGCTGTTGTTTGTTCATAGTAGACTGCTTCTTTTTCTGTATAAGGGGGGGGGGAGTAATGACAAAACACATATTACTCAAAGGGCAGGAAACCCAAATTTTTTCTTTCATGATTCAGACAAAACATACAATTTTAAACAACTTTTCAATTTACTGTTATTATCAAAGTTGCTTCATTTTCTTTGTATCCTTTGTTGAAGGAGCAGCAATGCACTACTGGGAGCTAGCTCAACACACTGGTAAACAAGTGAAAATAGGCATATATTTGTAGCCACCAATCAGCATGTAGTTCCCAGCTAGTGAACTAATCTGATAAGCTAAAGGGCACTTCCATATCCTGGAATAACCATGTAATAACAAAACACTTTATAGCTACTACATTTACCACTTCTCCATATGATAACAATGATATTAAGTGAGAAGCAGGAGAGTTCATTATTTCCTGCCATACCTATTTCATACATGGCTGCTATTATGGGCTAAGTAGTAGAGTCAAACTAGTTTGGCAGAGTGATCTTTTTTTACTGCCAGTTTGAAAATCAGGTCATGTATAAAATGGTAAACTTAAAAGAAAAATTCTTGAGAAAGATTCAGTTCTAATTATTAAAAGAAATAATAATGAACCGAAATTTGGAATTCTTGCATATTATAATTTACGAAAACTGAAATAAATTTAGAAACTATTCATGTAGTATTAATATGTAACAATATGTGGAAACAACAAGGGCGTGATCAAATATGCAGCGCCGGTTTCGGAGCAAGTGTGGGAACCTGCGCCGCCCATAATTTCACCTCGCACATCGAGGTATTACATATACCCCGCCGGCAGTTCCTAAAGTGCCGTAAGTCGGATAAACTAGCGATGTCCAGAAATGAGCGTAAATACAAATTTCTGGAGTCGCTAGTGACTTACGGCACTTTAGAAACTGCCGGCGCCTAAGAAAAGTACAGAAAATAACAAATCTCCCGTAAAAGTCTAACACACCTCCCAAAAATAAGCCGAAACGTAAAACCCCTAAATCCGCTAACCCCAACATCGCAAACTACCTGTTAAAACTATTAACCCTTAATCCGCCATTAACCCACAACGCAACAAACCTAATCAAGTATTAACCCCTAAACCGCCACAGTCCACATAGCCTATTAAATGTATTAACCCCTAATCTGCCGCCGCCAACATCGCCGCCAGCCCGCCACTATAATAAAGTTATTAACCCCTAAACCTAAGTCTAACCCTAACACCCCCCCCAATTTAAATATTATTTAAATAAATCTAAATAAATTTACTATTATTAACTAAATTATTCCTATTTAAAACTAAATACTTACCTATAAAATAAACCCTAAGATAGCTACAATATAATTAATAATTACATTGTAGCTATTTTAGGATTTATTTGTATTTTACAGGCAACTTTGTATTTATTTTAACTAAGTACAATAATTATTAAATAGTTATTAATTTAATTCATTAATTAATTAATTTTATTAGGGGGCTTAGATTAGGTGTAATTAGTTTAAATTTCTTGTAATTTTTTTTTATTTTCTGTAATTTAGTGTTCGTTTGTTTTTGTAGTTTATTTTATTTAATTGTATTTAATTTTAGGTAATTGTAGTTAATTCATTTAATTTATTTAATGATAGTGTAGTGTTAGGTGTAATTGTAACTTCGGTTAGGATTTATTTTACAGGTAATTTTGTATTTATTTTAACTAGGTAGCTATTAAATAGTTAATAACTATTTAATAACTATTATACCTAGTTAAAATAAATACAAAGTTGCCTGTAAAATACAAAAAAATCAATTATTAATTATATTGTAGCTATCTTAGGGTTTATTTTATAGGTAAGTATTTAGTTTTAAATAGGAATAATTTAGTTAATAATAGTAAATTTATTTAGATTTATTTAAATAATAATTAAGTTAGGGGGTGTTAGGGTTAGACTTAGGTTTAGGGGTTAATAACTTTATTATAGTGGTGGCGGCAGATTAGGGGTTAATACATTTAATAGGCTATGTGGGCTATGGTGGTTTAGGGGTTAATACTTGAATAGGTTTATTGCGCTGTGGGTTAATGGTGGTTTAGGGGTTAATCATTTTAAGAGGAAGTTTGCGATGTTGGGGTTGGCAGATTTAGGGGTTAAAAATTTAGTTATTACTTGCGGTGTGGGCTATGGCGGTTTAGGGGTTAATAGACTTTTGGCTAGATTTAGAGTTTGGCGTTAGCCGTCAAAACCAGCGTTAGGGGCTCCTAACGCTGGTTTTGGGCTACCGCTGGTATTTAGAGTCAGTCAGGAAAGGGTCTAACGCTCACTTTGCAGCCGCGACTTTTCCATACAGCAGATCCCCTTACGTCAATTGCGTATCCTATCTTTTCAATGGGATCTTTCTAACGCAGGTATTTAGAGTCTTGGCTGAAGTGAGCGTTAGAAATCTAATGACAAAACTCCAGCCGCAGCAAAAAGCCAAGAGTTAAGAGCTTTCTGGGCTAACGCCGGTTCATAAAGCTCTTAACTACTGTGCTCTAAAGTACACTAACACCCATAAACTACCTATATACTCCTAAACCGAGGACCCCCCCACATCGCCGCCGCAACCTACATTATCCCTATGTACCTCTAATCTGCTGCCCCTAACATCGTCGACCCCTACATAATATTTATTAACCCCTAATCTGCCGCCCCCAACGTCGCCGCTACCTACCTACAATTATTAACCCCTAATCTGCCAACTGGACCTCACCGCTACTATAATAAAGTTATTAACCCTTAATCCGACTCACTCCCGCCTCAATAACCCTATAATAAATTTTATTAACCCCTAATCTGCCCTCCCTAACATCGCCGACACCTAACTTCAAGTATTAACCCCTAATCTGCCGACCGGACCTCACTGCTACTATAATAAATTTATTAACCCCTAAAGCTAAGTCTAACCCTAACACTAACACCCCCCTAAGTTAAATATAATTTTTATCTAACTAAATAAATTAACTCTTATTAAATAAATTAATCCTATTTAAAGCTAAATACTTACCTGTAAAATAAACCCTAATATAGCTACAATACAAATAATAATTATATTGTAGCTATTTTAGGATTTATATTTATTTTACAGGCAACCTAGCTACCTAGATAAATAATTAACAAAATTACCTGTAAAATAAATCCTAACCTAAGTTACAATTAAACCTAACACTACACTATCAATAAATTAATTAAATAAAATACCTACAATTATCTACAATTAAACCTAACACTACACTATCAATAAATTAATTACTGTCAGGTTAGGAAATATCCAGAAGTAGACCCAAATGCAAGGGCGAACTTAAACAACACCCTTGCACTCTGAGTTTAATCCAGGACGTGACCCCATGACAACCTCCAAAAAACAAAGTACTCACGATATGGAGCAGGTTTAGCCTGTGCCAAAGTAATTCATGATATCAGCCAGATAGATTTCTGAATAAGGAACTGGTTTCAGGAAATGCCTTCCACAGAATCAGGAGAGCAGGGATAGTCACTTATACTCAGACATAAGAAGGGTAAAACAGGAAACAGTTAATAATGCAGGAGTAGGTCATTTGTTATCAGGCAGTCTGAAGGTTAACACTGTGTAGACAGTCTTTGCAGAATATGCAACAGGTAATCAGGCAGTTTGAGGGTTAACACTGAGTAGACAGTCTTTGCAGAGTATGCAACAGGTAATCAGGCAGTTTGAGAGTTAACACTGTGTAGACAGTCTTTGCAGAGTATGCAACAGGTAATCAGGCAGTTTGAGGGTAAACACTGTGTAGTCAGAACTTGCAGTGATAGCAACAGGTAAGCTGGTAGTTTGAAGGTTAACACAGATAATCAGTACTTGTGGAGATTGGCAACAGGATATCCAGCAGTTTGAAGGTTTACACTGAATAATAGTATTTGCAGAGTTTGGAAACAGGTTAACATGCAGATTGAAGGATTCACAGAAATAACAGTATTTGAATAGTTTGCACTACACAAAGTAGTCTGAATATGCAGGGTTTGCAGCAGGTAAACAGAAAGTTTGAAAGTTTCACAAAACAAACAGTACTTGCATTGTTTGGAGACAGGTATTCAGGAGGTTGAAGGTTAATCCAGCATAGTAAATCCTTGAAGAGATTGGCAACAGAAAAGCAGCAGTTAGAGAGATTCCTCAGCGAAATCCTAACAGAAGCCTCAAAGTTAACAAACAAACGGACACTGGAGAAACAGAAAGCCAGAATAAAAAGCCTGGTTGTGACATCATCAGGAAGGGGTGGCTCAGACACCTGTCAATCAAGCACACAGAGAGGACTGCAGAGCTTCCCAGCAGCTGAGCGTGACAGTGCCCCCTCCTCAAGGACCCCTCCGGGGGACCCAACCGGGCCTGGCAGGGTATTTCTTGTGAAAAGACTTGACAAGAGCTGGAGCATGAACATGAGAGGCCGGTTCCCAAGATCGTTCAGAGATAGGATAACCCTTCCAATGGACCAGGTAGTACAGCCGATTGCCCCGTAGCTTGGAATCGAGAATCTGGCTGACTTCAAACTCAGAAGTTCCCTCTACGGAAAGTGGAGGAGGTGGTTTACTCTTGATAGAGTACCGATTGTAGATGACTGGCTTGAGTAGGGAGACATGAAACACTGGATGGATCTTGAGAGTCTTGGGTAAGGCCAGGCGGTATGCAGAAGAACAAACTCTGGAAACAATTTGAAAAGGTCCAATGTACTTAGGACCCAACTTGGTACAAGGTTGTTTTAGACGTATGAATCTGGTGGATAAAAATATTCTGTCTCCAGTACGAAGTAAAGGAGCCTTGCACCTTCTGCGATCAGCATATTTCTTATGTCTTAAGGAAGAAGAGAGTAGATTTTGACGAATGAGTTGCCAGTGATTACTGAGATTTTTCACTATACGATCTGCTCCAGGGACTTCAGTAGAACTGGTAATCATAGGAAAGGTTCTAGGTTCAAATCTATAAGCTGCCTTAAAGGGAGAGGTCTGTAATGAGGCGTTATAATGTGAGTTGTGAGCTAATTCCGCCAAAGGCAATAACTGAGACCAGTTGGAGTGGTGATGGTCTACATAATGTCTTAGAAAAGACTCCAAGGCTTGATTTACACGCTCAGTCTGTCCGTTGGATTGAGGATGGTGTGCAGTAGAAAGTGATATGTTGATTCTGAAGTGTTTACAAAAAGACCTCCAAAATTTGGAAACAAATTGGACTCCACGATCTGAGACTATGTCAGTGGGAAAACCATGTAAACGAGATATATGTAGAACAAAGAGTTCAGAAAGTCTTTGAGCTGTAGGCAAGCCTGGAAGAGGTATGAAGTGAGCAGACTTGGAGAACCGATCCACCACTACCCAAATGGTCGTATTTCCAGCAGAAACAGGAAGATCTGTAACAAAGTCCATGGATAAGTGAGACCAAGGGTAATGAGGAATAAGAAGAGGGTGTAATAGACCAAACGGTCGATGAGAAGATTGTTTGTTCAAAGCACAAGAACTACAAGCAGCAATATAATCCTTAACATCCCTCCTCATAGTGGACCACCAAACATGCTGCTTCAGTTTCCACAATGTATTGGTTATTCCCGGATGACCTGCTGAAATGTTGTCATGAGCCCAACGTAGAAGCTGAAGACGTAATCCTTTGGGTACATACAGGATACCACAAGGTAGTTTGCAAGAAGATGGTACACGGTCTTGAGCAGCATGTAAAGCCTGTACTGGAAAAGAGGATACTTGAGCCAAAACTTTGACTGGGCATAGTATAGGTTCTGAATCCAACGGAGAAGGTTCAGAAGATTGGAACTGCCTAGATAAAGCATCTGCCTTGGAATTTTTTGAACCAGGAACATAGGAAAGTACAAAATTAAACCTGGAGAAGAACAAGGCCCTCCGAGCCTGACGAGGATTGAGACGTGTAGCTGTTTGGAGGTATAAAAGATTCTTGTGATCTGTCAGAATGAAAAAAGGTTGACTGGTACCCTCTAACCAATGCCTCCATTCATCCAAAGCTAATTTTATAGCCAAAAGCTCCTTATTGCCCACATCATAATTTAACTCGGCAGGATTGAATTTTTTTTAAAAGAACGCCACAGGATGTATCTTGCTGGTAGTCGGATCACGTTGGGAGAGAACAGCTCCAGCTGCTATAGAGGAAGCGTCAACCTCCAAAATAAACTGGAAATCAGGAATTGGATGACTGAGAAGAGGTGCAGAAGAAAATGCTGATTTTAGCGTTTCAAAAGCCTGTACTGCCGAAGAGGACCAGTTCTTACAATTTTGCCCTTTCTTAGTAAGAGAAGTTAGTGGAGACGTGATGTCAGCAAAGTTCTTTATAAACTTTCTATAGTAATTGGCAAAGCCAAGAAACCTCTGCAGGGATTTGAGAGTAGTTGGTCTGGGCCAGTCCTTGATAGCCGACAGTTTAGCAGTATCCATCTCGAAACCTGATTCAGAAATGATATACCCCAAAAAGGGGATGGAACTCTGATGAAAAGAGCATTTCTCCAATTTAGCGAACAGGGAATTGTCTCGTAACCTCTGAAAAACCAGTCTTACATGATGTACATGTTCCTGTAATGTTTTTGAATAGATTAGAATGTCATCGAGGTAAATGATAACAAATTGATTTAGATAATCTCTGAAGATTTCGTTAACAAAGTGCTGAAATACTGCTGGTGCATTGCACAATCCAAATGGCATTACTAGATACTCATAGTGACCAAATCTAGTGTTAAATGCCGTCTTCCATTAATCTCCTTTACGGATTCTGACCAGATTGTAGGCCCCACGGAGATCTAACTTGGAAAAAATAGAAGCACCTTGAAGACGATCAAATAACTCAGAAATGAGCGGCAAAGGATAGCTGTTTTTTGACAGTAATCTGATTCAAGGCTCGATAATCAATACAGGGACGAAGACCTCCATCTTTTTTCCCAATGAAGAAAAAACCTGCACCCACAGGTGAAGAGGAAGGCCGAATGAATCCTCTGGCTAAGTTGTCCTTTATGTATTCCTCAAGAGAGACATTTTCTTGACGAGAGAGGGGATAGGTCCCTCCCTTAGGTAGAGGAGCCCCTGAATACAATTCGATAGGACAGTCAAATATCCGGTGTGGAGGTAACGTCTCAGCCTCTTTTTTAGAAAACACATCACTAAAGGCATGATAGTATTTGGGTAATGATTCAGGAAATTCCACCATAGCTACGACAGGACAGGATGGTTTAGAGGGATTTTGCAGGCAATGTTTGAAACAGGTAGTTCCCCAGGAAATAAGTTCTCTTTTAGACCATGAGAAAACTGGATCATGAAGCTGCAACCAAGGTAACCCCAGAATCAATGGTATGTGGGGAGAAGAGATGACATCAAAACGAATAATTTCAGAATGAAGTATGCCCACAGTCAAAATAAGAGGAATGGTAGAATGTTTTATGATACCAGTACCTAGAGGCTGTCCACTGACAGTAGTTACCTTAATTAACTGTTTCTTGGCTTGAAGAGGAATCCTGAGAGAGTCAGCAAAGTTTGAATCAATGAATACTCCAGCAGCTCCAGAATCGATGAGAGCTTGAGCTCGAAACTTGGTGTTTCCAAAAGAGATAGTTACAGGAACAAAAAGTTTAGAATTGAGGGAAGACATGGGATTCTGGCTTAACTCTGTCCCTCTATCAAAAGTTAAGCCTTGGCTTTTACTGGCCGGATAGGACAGTCCTTCAGTAAATGTCCTTTGGTTTTTAGGAAGCAGGACAGAGAAAGTGAAGCATATTGGGCACACTTTATTGGGGGTCAAAACCAATGCTATGAGTAGTGTGGTGTGTCGTGTATTGGTTTAAAACTTAACTTTTACTTCAAGTATATTTAATAAAAAAGGGAGTGGAGTTATCCACCAGTGAGAATAAAATGACAAACAAATAAAAGATGTGTCCGAGTGATACTCGGTACACAGGAGCTCCTCTCAGGTGTGATACAGTGATCAGTCTGTATCACAAAGTCCGGTGTCAAGCTTAGACAATAATTATCAATGTCCTCACCTATATGATAAGACTTATATTTGGGGTACCATCATCATCAGTGGTATCATTAAATATATTACTCCAATTATGTTAGTAGATTTTCTATACGATCAATGGAGTGTTATATCTGTGGGTTTATAAGGCAATATAAGAAACGGTGATCCTGCCTGTAGTATTCCACTGTCCTAAGACTTTCCGTAGTCTAAATCATTCAAATAATATTATGCTACAAATAGGGGAATATAAGCAACGGTAATCCTGCCTGTTGTATACCACTATTATAAGACTATCCGTGGTCTAAATCATTCAAATAATATTATGCTAACATTCGCTTTTTCAGACATACACTGATAATATCGTAATGGAATAGTTTCCAGATTAAATGGTACCACGAGAGTTAAAACTATAATAATAGCCTAAGTCTGAGCATGTCGCTCCAACAAAGTGGGGCTGAGAACAGCCTGAGTAAGTAGTTTTCTAGGCTAAAATTGTTTAAGTTTTAACAATTGTTTAAATTTCTAAGTTTTTAAGGTGAAGAATAAGGTGCCTAAAAGAGGCCAACAATTAAAGCTATAAACAACCGGACTTGTGAGAGAGGAGCAGTGCGAACGCCTGACGCGCGTTTCGCAACTGCTTTTTCAGAGGCGTCCGGTCCGACCGCCACACACGGCTTATAAAGGATCATCAGCCAATCACATGGCTGATTCCATTTTTCCAATGGTTGTCAACCTATCAGCAGTCATCTTACATTTTTCAATGCGGTGATGACTAGAGGGCGTCATAGTCAGCTGTGACCTATTGGGTACGGAGGTGTGTCTGCTCAGTAGCCAATAGATTTCCTGTGTAATGTTTACAATTACTGGATCGTTCCTTTCTTTCTTGTATTTATTGACGCTCATGTCCGGTCATTTTTGGTCATATATATTGTGTTATGAAAAGCTATATCTAAATTAAAACACAAAGGTTTCCATATATGGTTCTTTGTTAATATTTGTGCTATAGTTCTCACTACAGCCAAATAAATGATTATTGTATACTTATTTCCGCAGATGGTATTATGCGGTTTTGCTTATTCTGGTTGCGGTTTAGATTTTAGTTCTGATAAGGATTTTCAGCTGGTAATTTAATATTTGCGAACAAAGTGTATCTGCTCACTAGGCCAGTGGATTCATTGTGTGCTATTTCTACCATTCTGTCGATCATTTATATCTTGTATATTCAGCGTTTGACATGGTTATATTTGTCACACATATACTACATAGGGCTTCGTTCTCTCTGTATTGCATAGCTAGTAATTCTTCTGTATGATTGTTTGTATTTTGTTTCCCATTATCTAAGGTTTATTATGTTATCACTTTTAAAAAGGATTTTGATGGGTTTAGGTCTAGTATTATTAAACCTCTTGATTTATTATCTGAGAATTATATAAGTAGATAATTGGGAAAACATAGGGTGATTACTCATAGTGCTGATGCTATTGGTGTCCCTTAGATACTACTAACTGAAGTGTGAGTCATTTCAGATTAAGTTTTTTTTATTTCACATATATAGTGGATTTCCATTCAGTTTTCTATATACTTATATGTGTTACATAAAACTAAATGACTTTTTAAAGTTCTTGTCTAATCAGAGCGCCTCTAGTTTATAGTGTTTTAAATCTTGGTAGGACACCCAATGAATATTGGTTATCAGTAAATTATTCCATTGGTAAGTTGTCATCTTGTGTATTAAGAGAGTGAAAAAGAATGTGTAATCAATAGGTCAGTTCAGAAAGGCACTATATTGTATCATTTCGTTTAGTCCGTTAGGTGTCATACTCTGTAACCAAAAAATCCATTTTGATTCTGCCTTTAATAGGGTATTTTCCATATTACCTCCTCTAATACCCAGGTTGAGTTTCTGTAGGACCCAGCATTTCAAATCTGGTTTACTATTATGGCAGTCTAGAAAGTGTTTTGCAACTGATGTCAGTTTTTTTCCTTTCTCTAGATCTTTTTTGGCATGTTTTATATTTCCCAGGTGTTCACCTAGTCTTCTCCTGAGTTCCCTAGTGGACATTCCCACATATTTTTTGTTGCAACTGCATTCCAAGCAGTATATTATGTTGTATGTCTTGCAGTTGAATAAACCATTAATTCTTTTCACCCCTTCTGGGAAAATGGATATTTCTTTGATATTCTTCAAAATCATTAGACAATTTCAAAAAGGCATATAAAAGCCTAAGGGAAGATCTAGACTCAAAGGAAAAAGAAATAATAAAAACAAAATGTGACAAACTAAGCAGAGATATAAAAGACTTCGAAAAAGGGAGAGTATTTACATGGGACGGACAGAACCCAAGACGGAGGAGGAATTTTCTTCCACCCAAAGGAGATAAAGATGATGTCTCCACTTCTGAATATGAATCATCAGCAGCTGAAGATGCAGAAGAACTAACCTCTAACAGAAGATTATTAGTCTCCAGTGCCAATGAAAGACTGGCTATATTATCACAAACAGAGTCAAAAAACGAGACAAGTACCAAACCAAAAGCAAAAGAAAAAGGAGGGGAGGGAAAACAAGAGCGCAACCTCAGGAACAGGTCGAGATGGGGGTATGGGAACGATCGGAACAAGGAGGATTGGTCGAAGAGACCGAGGTGGTAAAAACCACAGACCTACAAATTATAAATCTATCTAATAAAGTACTATCCCAAGAACATATCAATGTCCTGAAAAAGGGCCTTTCCTTTTCCCCAACAAACAATATAGACTACTTTGAAATCATAAAAGACATACATCTTTTTACTAGAAAAATGGCATTAAACAAAATATTTGCCAAACATGAAGACACTGATTGTGACACACAAGCAATTATGGATTTGATATCCCTGTTGGAAGATAACGAAAATGAAGACACTAATAACAATGATTGGAGAAAGGAACTGGTAAAAAAATCGACTTATATGCCCCAAATTTGTCAGTTCTCTGAAATAGACACCTATCAAAAAGTAGTGATCAGAGATATCCTGAAACTTCGAGAGGGCAAATCAAGTAATATAAGTGAGAGGGAATCACGAGCTTTAAAAGAAATCCAGAAGTGGGAGGATGTGGTAATTAAATCCTCTGACAAGGGAGGAAATATTGTGATCTGGCCTACTGAACTATACTTAATAGAAGCAAAAAAACAACTAGGAGACAAAAATTGTTATAAACCACTCTGGGGAAACCCTACTCAAGAATTCCTAACCAACTACAATACCCTCATTGAAACAGCAAAAAAGGATGAACTGATAGATACAAGAGAATACAAATTTCTAAGTGTTAACAATCCGAAAGTAGCTACACTTTATCTGTTACCAAAAGTACACAAAAACCAAAAAATACCACCTGGCAGACCAATTGTGTCAGGTATTGGAAGTCTATGCGAGCAGGCATCACGATATATCGATCTAAGACTAAGAGATATAGTTCTTTCCCTCCCCTCATACATCAGGGACACTATGGATGTCTTAAACAAAATTGAAGGTATGACCCTAGACTCAAACACCTGGCTGGCAACATGCGATGTCGAGTCCCTATACACATCAATAGAACACAAGTGGGGATGTCATGCCGTGGGTTATTTCCTAGATATGGAACCAAGTGCAAATACACTTAAAAACGAATTTATACTGAAACTTCTGAAATTCGTCCTGAGCCATAATTATTTTGTGTTCAACGACAAATTCTTTCTCCAGGTACGTGGCACCGCCATGGGCACAGCATGTGCCCCTACATATGCAAATATCTATCTTGGATGGTGGGAACGTGAACACGTATTTTGGGAGAGAATGGAACAATATACGGACAACATACTGTTATGGCTCAGGTACATAGATGATATCTTCATTCTATGGAAAGGGGACGAATTGAGATTCAAACAATTCATACAGGAACTGAACTGCAATGATCTTAATCTGAAATTAACCTATGAAATCAGCAACTCAACAGTAACCTTCCTTGACCTAACGATATCAAAGGACATGTTTGGACAGGTACAATCCAGCATGCATAGAAAGAAAACAGCTACGAATTCTATACTATCTTTCGACAGTGCACATCACCCATCCACGAAAAAAGCCATCCCATATGGCGAATTTTTGAGAATACGCAGAAATTGCTCAGAGATTGATATTTTTAAAAAAGAATCAAAGGAATTAAAAACCAGACTAAAAAGTAGAGGATATCCCAACAGCATTCTCAAAAAGGCATACCACAAAGCGCTTCATATGAACAGAAATGATCTGCTTTTCCCAAAACAAAAACAGACTAAGGATACTAGAATCCGTTTTGTGGGCACATATAACATAGCACACAAAGAAATAACTAGCATTCTGAACAAACATGTTCATATGCTACATACTGATGGAGACCTAGCCAAAAATGTGGGAAACAAAGTTGCAATCAGCTGGAAAAGGGCTCCAACCATCAGAGACAAAGTCATGAAGAGTCACTTTTCAAGAAGACCTAGTGTCAGAAAAGATGGTCTAAATGGCACATATCCGTGTGGTACCTGCAAATTCTGCATCTATATGAAGAATATCAAAGAAATATCCATTTTCCCAGAAGGGGTGAAAAGAATTAATGGTTTATTCAACTGCAAGACATACAACATAATATACTGCTTGGAATGCAGTTGCAACAAAAAATATGTGGGAATGTCCACTAGGGAACTCAGGAGAAGACTAGGTGAACACCTGGGAAATATAAAACATGCCAAAAAAGATCTAGAGAAAGGAAAAAAACTGACATCAGTTGCAAAACACTTTCTAGACTGCCATAATAGTAAACCAGATTTGAAATGCTGGGTCCTACAGAAACTCAACCTGGGTATTAGAGGAGGTAATATGGAAAATACCCTATTAAAGGCAGAATCAAAATGGATTTTTTGGTTACAGAGTATGACACCTAACGGACTAAACGAAATTATACAATATAGTGCCTTTCTGAACTGACCTATTGATTACACATTCTTTTTCACTCTCTTAATACACAAGATGACAACTTACCAATGGAATAATTTACTGATAACCAATATTCATTGGGTGTCCTACCAAGATTTAAAACACTATAAACTAGAGGCGCTCTGATTAGACAAGAACTTTAAAAAGTCATTTAGTTTTATGTAACACATATAAGTATATAGAAAACTGAATGGAAATCCACTATATATGTGAAATAAAAAAAACTTAATCTGAAATGACTCACACTTCAGTTAGTAGTATCTAAGGGACACCAATAGCATCAGCACTATGAGTAATCACCCTATGTTTTCCCAATTATCTACTTATATAATTCTCAGATAATAAATCAAGAGGTTTAATAATACTAGACCTAAACCCATCAAAATCCTTTTTAAAAGTGATAACATAATAAACCTTAGATAATGGGAAACAAAATACAAACAATCATACAGAAGAATTACTAGCTATGCAATACAGAGAGAACGAAGCCCTATGTAGTATATGTGTGACAAATATAACCATGTCAAACGCTGAATATACAAGATATAAATGATCGACAGAATGGTAGAAATAGCACACAATGAATCCACTGGCCTAGTGAGCAGATACACTTTGTTCGCAAATATTAAATTACCAGCTGAAAATCCTTATCAGAACTAAAATCTAAACCGCAACCAGAATAAGCAAAACCGCATAATACCATCTGCGGAAATAAGTATACAATAATCATTTATTTGGCTGTAGTGAGAACTATAGCACAAATATTAACAAAGAACCATATATGGAAACCTTTGTGTTTTAATTTAGATATAGCTTTTCATAACACAATATATATGACCAAAAATGACCGGACATGAGCGCCAATAAATACAAGAAAGAAAGGAACGATCCAGTAATTGTAAACATTACACAGGAAATCTATTGGCTACTGAGCAGACACACCTCCGTACCCAATAGGTCACAGCTGACTATGACGCCCTCTAGTCATCACCGCATTGAAAAATGTAAGATGACTGCTGATAGGTTGACAACCATTGGAAAAATGGAATCAGCCATGTGATTGGCTGATGATCCTTTATAAGCCGTGTGTGGCGGTCGGACCGGACGCCTCTGAAAAAGCAGTTGCGAAACGCGCGTCAGGCGTTCGCACTGCTCCTCTCTCACAAGTCCGGTTGTTTATAGCTTTAATTGTTGGCCTCTTTTAGGCACCTTATTCTTCACCTTAAAAACTTAGAAATTTAAACAATTGTTAAAACTTAAACAATTTTAGCCTAGAAAACTATTTACTCAGGCTGTTCTCAGCCCCACTTTGTTGGAGCGACATGCTCAGACTTAGGCTATTATTATAGTTTTAACTCTCGTGGTACCATTTAATCTGGAAACTATTCCATTACGATATTATCAGTGTATGTCTGAAAAAGCGAATGTTAGCATAATATTATTTGAATGATTTAGACCACGGATAGTCTTATAATAGTGGTATACAACAGGCAGGATTACCGTTGCTTATATTCCCCTATTTGTAGCATAATATTATTTGAATGATTTAGACTACGGAAAGTCTTAGGACAGTGGAATACTACAGGCAGGATCACCGTTTCTTATATTGCCTTATAAACCCACAGATATAACACTCCATTGATCGTATAGAAAATCTACTAACATAATTGGAGTAATATATTTAATAATACCACTGATGATGATGGTACCCCAAATATAAGTCTTATCATATAGGTGAGGACATTGATAATTATTGTCTAAGCTTGACACCGGACTTTGTGATACAGACTGATCACTGTATCACACCTGAGAGGAGCTCCTGTGTACCGAGTATCACTCGGACACATCTTTTATTTGTTTGTCATTTTATTCTCACTGGTGGATAACTCCACTCCCTTTTTTATTAAATATACTTGAAGTAAAAGTTAAGTTTTAAACCAATACACGACACACCACACTACTCATAGCATTGGTTTTGACCCCCAATAAAGTGTGCCCAATATGCTTCACTTTCTCTGTCCTTCTTCCTAAAAATAATTTGCATTATCTGGCATAAGGCACTACCTATTGTCCACACTTAGGTTTGTATCAATAGGTTATTTAGTGTCAATCCCACTTTCCCCCCCTCTCTGCCTAGAGGCCATAGGGAATCCACAAATAAATGTCCTTTGGTACCACAATACAGACATAACCCAAGAGTACGCCTTCTATGGCGTTCAGCTTCTGACAATTTAATAGCTCCTACTTCCATGGGTTCCACAGACTCAGGAGATTGGGAATTATTATTAGAAAGACTTGAGGTTTGAATAGGAGGACGAAATGAAGATTTAACAAAGGATCTCCGATTCCTATCTCTATCCTGAAGACGTTCAGAATGCCGGGCGTCAAGAGTAATACATAAATTGATAAGACCCTCCAATGAATCGGGGAGTTCCCGAAATACTAGTTCATCCTTAAGGCGTTCGCAAAGTCCTTTGCAAAAGGCTGCCCGTAAGGCTCCATGGTTCCAATCAGTTTCTGCGGCTAAAGTCCTGAATTCAATAGCATATTGAGCTACCGAAAGGGATCCCTGTCTCAGATCCAACAATCATGCCTCAGCAGCTGCAGACCTCCCAGGCTTGTCAAAAACAGAAGAAAAAATGGACACAAATAATTCCACATCCTGTAGTAACGGATCATTCTTCTCTAAAAGAGGGGACACCCAGGCTAGAGCCTTACCCTTCAAGAGAGAAATAATAAAGGTGATTTTGGAAGTAGAATTGGAAAAAACTTGAGGATTGTTTCTGAAGTATAAACGACACTGATTAAGGAATCCACTGCATTCTTCAGGATTACCGTCATATTTATCTGGAAGTGGGATTCGTGGTATATTCTGTCCAACAGTTTGAGGTGGATTAAAGACAGCATTGGTGCTAGTAGCAGTGGCAGCAGGAGTCACCGTCGCTTGAGAAGGAGCGGAGAGGTTATGTAGCAGAGCAGTAATCTGGTCAAGCTTGGAATCCAAAGATTGCAAATGAGCAGAATGATTTCCTAGAAGTTGCCCTTGTAGAACCACAGCCCTGGATAACTCGGCAGGGTCCATATTATGGTCCGTTTGTACTGTCAGGTTAGGAAATATCCAGAAGTAGACCCAAATGCAAGGGCGAACTTAAACAACACCCTTGCACTCTGAGTTTAATCCAGGACGTGACCCCACGACAACCTCCAAAAAACAAAGTTCTCACGATATGGAGCAGGGTTAGCCTGTGCCAAAGTAATTAATGAAATCAGCCAGATAGACTTCTGAATAAGGAACTGGTTTAAGGAAATGCCTTCCACAGAATCAGGAGAGCAGGGATAGTCACTTATACTCAGACAGAAGAAGGGTAAAACAGGAAACAGTTAATAATGCAGGAGTAGGTCATTTGTTATCAGGCAGTCTGAAGGTTAACACTGTGTAGGTCTTTGCAGAATATGCAACAGGTAATCAGGCAGTTTGAGGGTTAACACTGAGTAGACAGACTTTGCAGAGTATGCAACAGGTAATCAGGCAGTTTGAGAGTTAACACTGTGTAGACAGTCTTTGCAGAGTATGCAACAGGTAATCAGGCAGTTTGAGAGTTAACACTGTGTAGACAGTCTTTACAGAGTATGCAACAGGTAATCAGGCAGTTTGAGGGTAAACACTGTGTAGTCAGAACTTGCAGTGATAGCAACAGGTAAGCTGGTAGTTTGAAGGTTAACACAGATAATCAGTACTTGTGGAGATTGGCAACAGGATATCCAGCAGTTTGAAGGTTTACACTGAATAATAGTATTTGCAGAGTTTGGAAACAGGTTAACATGCAGATTGAAGGATTCACAGAAATAACAGTATTTGAATAGTTTGCACTACACAGAGTAGTCTGAATATGCAGGGTTTGCAGCAGGTAAACAGGAAGTTTGAAAGTTTCACAAAACAAACAGTACTTGCATTTTTTGGAGACAGGTATTCAGGAGGTTGAAGGTTAATCCAGCATAGTAAGTCCTTGAAGAGATTGGCAACAGAAAAGCAGCAGTTAGAGAGATTCCTCAGCGAAATCCTAACAGAAGCCTCAAAGTTAACAAACAAACGGACACTGGAGAAACAGGAAGCCAGAATAAAAAGCCTGGTTGTGACATCATCAGGAAGGGGTGGCTCAGACACCTGTCAATCAAGCACACAGAGAGGACTGCAGAGCTTCCCAGCAGCTGAGCGTGACAATTACATACAAATACCTACAAATAAATACAATTAAATAAACTAACTAAAGTACAAAAAATTAAAAAAGAACTAAGTTACAAAAATAAAAAAATATTTACAAACATTATAAAAATATTACAACAATTTTAAGCTAATTACACCTACTCTAAGCCCCCTAATAAAATAACAAAGCCCCCAAAATAAAAAAAAATGCTCTACCCTATTCTAAAATAAAAATAGAAAAGCTCTTTTACCTTACCAGCCCTTAAAAGGGCCTTTTGCAGGGCATGCCCCAAAGAATTCTGCTCTTTTGCCTGTAAAAAAACATACAATACCCCCCCAACATTACAACCCACCACCCACATACCCCTAATCTAACCCAAACCCCCCTTAAATAAACCTAACACTAAGGCCCCTGAAGATCTTCCTACCTTATCTTCACCACGCCGGGTATCACCGATCAGTCCAGAAGATCCTCCGAAGTCTTCATCCTAGCCCATGCGGAGGCTGAAGTCTTGATCTATCATCGGGCTGAAGAGGTCCATCATCGGGCTGAAGTCTTGATCCAAGCAGCGGCTGAAGAAGTCCATCATCAGGCTGAAGTCTTGATCCAAGCAGCATCTTCAATCTTCTTTCTTCCGGATCCATGTTCATCCGGCCGACGCGGAACATCCATCTTGCCCGACGACTTCCCGACGAATGACGGTTCCTTTAAATGACGTCATCCAAGATGGCGTCCCTCGAATTCCGATTGGCTGAAGATTGAAGATGCCGCTTGGATCAAGACTTCAGCCCGATGATGGACTTCTTCAGCCGCCGCTTGGATCAAGACTTCAGCCCAATGATGGACCTCTTCAGCCCGATGATGGATCAAGACTTCAGCCCCCGCTTGGGCTTGGATGAGGACTTTGGAGGATCTTCTGGACCGATCGGTGATACCCGGCGTGGTGAAGATAAGGTAGGAAGATCTTCAGGGGCTTAGTGTTAGGTTTATTTAAGGGGGGTTTGGGTTAGATTAGGGGTTTGTGGGTGGTGGATTATAATGTTGGGGGGGGTATTGTATGTTTTTTTTACAGGCAAAAGAACAGAATTCTTTGCAAAAGACCCTTTTAAGGGCTGGTAAGGTAAAAGAGCTTTTCTATTTTTATTTTAGAATAGGGTAGGGCATTTATTTTTATTTTGGGGGACTTTGTTATTTTATTAGGGGGCTTAGAGTAGGTGTAGTTAGCTTAAAATTGTTGTAATACTTTTATAATGTTTGTTGTAATACTTTTATAATGTTTGTAAATATTTTTTTATTTTTTGTAACAGTTCTTTTTTTATTTTTTGTACTTTAGTTAGTTTATTTAATTGTATTTATTTGTAGGTATTGTATGTAATTAATTTATTGATAGTGTAGTGTTAGGTTTAATTGTAGATAATTGTAGGTATTTTATTTAATTAATTTATTGATAGTGTAGTGTTAGGTTTAATTGTAACTTAGGTTAGGATTTATTTTACAGGTAATTTTGTAATTATTTTATCTAGGTAGCTATTAAATAGTTCTTAACTATTTAATAGCTATAGTACCTGGTTAAAATAAATAGAAAGTTGCCTGTAAAATAAATATAAATCCTAAAATAGCTACAATATAATTATTCGTTATATTGTAGCTATATTAGGGTTTATTTTACAGGTAAGTATTTAGTTTTAAATAGGATAAATTTATTTAATAAGAGTTAATTTATTTTGTTAGATAAAAATTATATTTAACTTAGGGGGTGTTAGTGTTAGACTTAGCTTTAGGGGTTAATAAATTTATTATAGTAGCGGTGAGGTCCGGTCGGCAGATTAGGGGTTAATACTTGAAGTTAGGTGTCGTGATGTTAGGGAGAGCAGATTAGGGGTTAATACTATTTATTATAGGGTTATTGAGGCGGGAGGCGGATTAGGGGTTAATAACTTTATTATAGTAGCGGTGAGGTCCGGTCGGCAGATTAGGGGTTAATAATTGTAGGTAGGTGGAGGCGACGTTGGGGGCGGCAGATTAGGGGTTAATAAATATAATATAGGGATCGGCGGTGTTAGGGGCAGCAGATTAGGGGTTAAAAAAATATGCAGGGGTCAGCGATAGCAGGGGCGGCAGATTAGGGGTTAATAAGTGTAAGGTTAGGGGTGTTTAGACTCGGGGTTCATGTTAGGGTGTTAGGTGCAGACTTAGGAAGTGTTTCCCCATAGGAAACAATGGGGCTGCGTTAGGAGCTTAACGCTGCTTTTTTGCAGATGTTAGACTTTTTTTCAGCTCAAACTGCCCCATTTTTTCCTATGGGGGAATCGTGCACGAGCACGTTTTTGAAGCTGGCCGCGTCCGTAAGCATCGCTGGTATTGAGACTTGCAGTGGCGGTAAATATGCCTGTACGCTCCCTTTTTGGAGCCTAACGCAGCCCTTCTGTGAACTCTCAATACCAGCGGTATTTAAAAGGTGCGGGAAAAAAAAGCCAGCGTTAGCTACGCGGGTCGTTACAGACAAAACTCTAAATCTAGCCGTTTATTAGTTATTGCGGAGGGGGATTGCGGTTGACAGGTAGATAGACATTGTGCATGCGTTAGGTGTTAGTTTATTTTTGCAGGAATTTTCAGGAGTTACGGTGCGCCCATACTCAGCGCAAGGCCTGCTACGGCTGCCTTTAATGGCGAGGTAAAAATGGAGTAAGATTTCTCCATTTTCGCCACGTAAGGCCTTGCGCTGGATATTGGATACCGGTCTTATGTTAGCCTATGGGAGTAATAATTGCGAGCGAAGGGTGAAATATACGTGCTTAACTTGTATGCTACGCCGTATATGTAATACCAAAATCGAGTAATAACTGGCGGCGGAAGATTTTGCGGGCGACGCTGCATATGTAATGGATGCCCAAAATAGCTTCTATTCATTTGTTAAATAATTTTATAACATAAGCCCACACACACACACACATATGGGTTAGATTATGTGAGGAGAAGTATTTTGTGCTCCCAACTCTTGTTTTAACTGTGCCAGAAGTAAGCTTTGTGCATGCGTTGGGTAGCCTGCATATTACAAGTTAATATTAATGTATATATATATATATATATATATATATATATATATATATATATATATATATATATATATATATATAAAAATATATATATATATATATATATATATATAAAAAAATATATATATATGTATTTATGTGTTTATATGTGTATATATATGTATTTATGTGTTTATATGTGTATATATGTCTGTAAATATATATATATATATATATATATATATATATATATATATATATATATATATATATATATATATATATATATATATATATACATGTAAATATATTGTAAATAAATTGCATGCTTTAATATGTTTTAATCTACTTAACACAATATATATATATATTTGTATAAATAAATATACACACACTGCCGTCTCAAAGGATTATAGGGCTGGTCTGCAACTTTTTCCATTGCAGATTTTTATTCCTAGCCCTGCCCTACTCACTGCATAGCTTGTTTGCAATAGAGATCAGAAACTTTTGAAGATAATTATATTTCTAGTGCTAGTTAGAACTTGATGCAAATCTGTGCAAGTTTGGGATGTTGTTTCAATGAAACGAGCCATCACTTCCTCTTCTACAATAAACTGCTGGAGAAGGGAGTGGCCTGTGCTAGGGCAGCAAACACTGCAGTAAATATGAGAAATGAAAACCAATTAAAAGCAAATTGTCTTGAAATAGCTGTTCACACATCTATATTAATGCACAATGCTCTTTCAATTATCTGACTCTTTAACAATTGTCCATGAATTTCAATAAAGCTATGGTTCATTCTTTTCATGTTTTAGCAGACTGACTGATATGTTAAAAGTAATTAAAAGAATCCTAAATTGCCTGAAGAAAATAAATGTGACTTCTGTGTGCAACGTTTATTTTATTTTGCTGAATGTTAATTATATAAGCCAGAAAAATATATATACTTAGGTTTAATTACTTTAAAATGCAAGACCAAGCTGGGCTTTAGTGATGATATCATACATTACAACATTAATACCATCACTGATTGTGTCACACACGCTTAAAGGGATGTGAAACAACATTTATTTATGATTCATATAGAGCATACAATTTAAAACAACTTTGCAATTTACTTCTTTTATAAAATGTACTTAATTCTCTTGGTATCCTTTGTTGAGTGAGCATCATTGCCTTTCTAGGAGCTAGCTGAGCACATTGGGTGAGCCAAAACAAGAGGCATGCATGTGCAGCCACCAATCAGTAGCTAGCTCCCAGTAGTGCCTTGATGCTTTTGAGCCTATCTGTGTATGTTTTTAACAAATTATGTCAAGAGAAAAAAGCAAATTAGATAATAAAAGTAAGATGGAAATTTGTTTAAAATTGCATGCTATTTCCGAATCATGAAAGAAAAAAAATTGTTTTCACGTCCCTTTAAATACAAATTAAACAACTGCTATAAGATACTTCCCTAAGGTCATTGTATGTTATGAACACAGGAATAAAGTTTTGCCTAACTATTAAACGGCTAGATTACGAGTTTTGCGTTATGAGGGGTGCGGTACTAACTTGCACTTTATTCTTACCGCTCACTTACATACAGCGCTGGTATTACAGGTTTTTACAAACCCGGAATTAAAAGGCAAGAAGTGAGCGTAGAGCAAAATTGTGCTCCATACCGCACTCAAATATCATCGCTGCTTAAATCAGCGGTGAGCTGGTTGTACGTGCTTGTGCACGATTTTCCCATAGATAGGCAATGGGGAGAGCCAGCTGAAAAAAAGTCTAACACCTGCAATAAAGCAACGTAAAGCTCACTAATGCAGCCCCATTGATTCCTATGGGGAAACGTAATTTATGTTTACATCTAACACCCTAACATGAACCCTGAGTCTAAACACCCCTAATCTTAGACTTATTAACCCCTAATCTGCCGCCCCCGACATGGCCAACACCTAAAATATTTATTAACTCTTAATCTGCCGTTCCGGACATCGCCGACACCTACATTATACTTATGAACCCCTAATCTGCTGCCCCCAACATCGCAGACACCTACATTATATTTATTAACCCCTACACTGCTTCCCACAACATTGCCGACACCTACATAATATTATTAACCCCTAATCTGACACCCCTAACATCGCCGCCACCTACCTACATTTATTAAACCCTAATCTGCTGCCCCCAAAGTCGCTGCCACTGTATTATATTTATTAACCCCTAAACATAAGTCTAACCCTAACCCTAACACCCCCTAACTTAAGTATAATTAAAATAAATCTAAATAAAACCTACAATTATTACCTAAATTATTCCTATTTAAAACTAAATACTTACCTGTAAAATAAACCCTAAGCTAGCTACAATATAACTAATAGTTACATTGTAGCTAGCTTAGGTTTTATTTTTATTTCACAGGCAAGTTTGTATTTATTTAAACTAGGTAGAATATTTACTAAATAGTTATTAACTATTTACTAACTACCTAGCGAAAATAAATCCAAATTTACCTGTAAAATAAAACATAACCTAAGTTACACTAACACCTAACACTATACTACAATTAAATAAATTCCATAAATTAAATACAATTAACTAAATTCAAAACAATTAGCTAAATTACAAAAAAAACATTAAATTATAGAAAATAAAAAACAAATTACAAGATCTTTAAACTAATTACACCTAGTCTAATAGCCCTATCAAAATAAAAAAAGCCCACCCAAAATAAAAAAAACCCTAGCCTAAAATAAACTACCAATAGCCCTTTAAAGGGCCTTTTGCGGGGCATTGCCCCAAAGAAATCAGTTCTTTTGCCTGTAAAAAAAATACAAACAACCACCCCAACAGTAAAACCCACCACCGACACAACCAACCCCCCAAATAAAACCCTAACTAAAAAAACCTAAGCTCCCCATTGCCCTGAAAAGGGCATTTGGATGGCCATTGCCATTAAAAGGGCATTTAGCTCTATTGCGGCCAAAGCCCTAACCTAAAAAAAAAAAAACACCCAATACACCCTTAAAAATCCTAACACTAACTGGGAGAAGTCTTCATCCAAACGGCAAGATGTTCTCAATGAAGCTGGCAGGAGTGGTCCTCCAGATGGGCAGAAGTGGTCCTCCAGATGGGCAGAAGTCATCACCCAGACGGCATCTTCTATCTCCATCCTTTAAACGCAGAGCGGCTCCATCTTCAAGACATCTGGCGAGGAGCATCCTCTTCCAACAACGACTACCCAACGAATGAAGGTACCTTTAAGTGACGTCATCCAAGATGGCGTCCCTTAGATTCAGATTGGCTGATAGAATTCTATCAAACAATCGGAATTAAGGTTGAAAAAATACTTTTGGCTGATGAAATCAGCCAATCGGATTGAAGTTCAATCCTATTGGCTGATCCAATCAGCCAATAGGATTGAGCTTGCATTCTATTGGCTGTTACGACTGGCTTCTAATTTCCAATTTTATCAGTCAATCAGAATCTAAGGGACGCCATCTTGGATGACGTCACTTAAAGGTACCTTCATTCGTTGGGTAGTCGTCGTTGGAAGAGGATGCTCCGCGCCGGATGTCTTGAAGATGGACTCGCTCCACGTCGGAAAGATGAAGAAAGAAGATGCCATCTGGGTGAAGACTTCTGCCCGTCTGGAGGACCACTTCTGCCCATCTGGAGGAAAACTTCTACCGGCTTCGTTGAGGACATCTTGCCGCTTGGATGAAGACTTCTCCCGGTAAGTGGATCTTCGGGGGTTAGTGTTAGGATTTTTTAAGGGTGTATTGGGTGAGTTTTATTTTTAGATTAGGGCTTTGGGCCGCAATAGAGCTAAATGCCCTTTTAAGGGCAATGCCCATCCAATTCTCTTTTCAGGGCAATGGGGAGCTTAGTTTTTTTAGTTAGGGTTTTATTTGGGGGGTTGGTTGTGTGGGTGGTGGGTTTTACTGTTGGGGTGGTTGTTTGTATTGTTTTACAGGTAAAAGAGCTAATTTCTTTGGGGCAATGCCCCTCAAAAGGCCCTTTTAAGAGCTATTGGTAATTTAGTTTTTTTATTTTGGGTGTTTTTTTCTTATTTTGATAGGGCTATTAGATTAGGTGTAATTAGTTTAAAGATCTTGTAATTTGCTTTTTATTTTCTGTAATTTAGTGTTTGTTTTTTTTTGTAATTTAGCTAATTGTTTTGAATTTAGTTAATTGTATTTCATTCAGGGAATTTATTAAATTGTAGGTTTAGGTTAGGTGTTAGTGTAACTTAGGTTAGGTTTTATTTTACAGGTTAATTTGTATTTATTTTAGCTAGGTAGTTATTAAATAGTTAATAACTATTTAGTAACTATTCTACCTATTTAAAATAAATACAAACTTGCCTGTAAAATAAAAATAAACCCTAAGCTAGCTACAATGTAACTATTAGTTTAGGTAATAATTGTAGGTTTTATTTAGATTTATTTGAATTATATTTAAGCTAGGGGATGTTAAGGTTAGGGTTAGACTTAGATTTAGGGGTGAATAAATTTAATATAGTGGCAGTGACGTTGGGGGCGGCAGCAGATTCGGGTTAAACATTTAACTAATGTTGGCGAGACGGGAGTGCGGTGGTTTAGGGGTTAATATGTTTATTCTAGTGGGGGTGATGTCTGGAGCAGCAGATTAGGGGTTAATAATTTTATTTTAGTGTTTGCGATGCGGGAGGGCCTCGTTTTAGGGGTTAATAGGTAGTTTATGGGTGTTAGTGTTCTTTTTAGCACTTTAGTTATGAGTTTTATAGTACAACTTTGTAGTGTAAAACTCATAACTAATGGCTTTAAAATGCGGCATGAATCTTGACGGGATAGGCTGTACCGCTCACTTTTTGGCCTCCCAGGACAAACTTGTAAAACCAGCGCTATGGAAGTCCCATTGAAAATAGACTATACACAAAATGCGTAAGTTAATTTGCGGTAAGGTCAAAAAAGTGTGTGGTGCCCCTAAATCTGCAAGACTCGTAATACCAGCGGTAGTAAAAAAGCAGCGTAATAAGGCTTAACGCTGCTTTTTTACTTATAACGCAAGACTCGTAATCTAGCCGAGTGTGATTTAAAACTTAAGCTCTATGCTCAACAATATTAGTAAAAAAAAAGTAAATGAAGGGCACTTTCATTGATTAAAATCAATGTAGACGCTAAAATAATAGTCACTGTTTAATTTTCATGTACATTCCACCGTTCCTGCGCCCGCAGCGCATAGTCTATTTCAGTGTAAAATGACAAATCACGCTGTAGCCAATCGTAACGCTCCCCGTTTGCTGGATGCCAAAGGGGTTGCGTTTCGATTCGCTACATCATGATTATAGAGTATCATGCTTCAACTTAGCATTGCTGATTAGTCATACCAAAGGAAATTAGGAAAACAAATGTCGGCAGGCTTTTTCAAAATAATATTGTAATATCGCAAATCCATGTAAATATTACTAACAAAATAGCATTTAAAAAAAAAATAAAAAAATGTATTTTCATACACAGAGTTTTGTCAGTTCAGACCTTAAAAGGACTCAGATGATTCAGACAGAGGGGTAGATTTACCAATGTCTGTCCGAAATGATACACTGTAGCATATCATGTCCGACAGACGTGGCTAAATGCCAAAAGCATACGCTGTCAGCATTTATCATTGCACAAGCAGTTTACCAGAAGTGCTTGTGCAATGCCCTCCCATGCAAATTCACGGACGATCGGCCACTAGCAGGGGGTGTCAATCAGCCCGATTGTATAGGATCGGGCGGATTGAAGACCGCAGGCTCAGAGGGAGCGTACAAGTTATGGAGCAGCGGTCTTTCCACTATACCAAATCATGTCCACTCAACACTTGTTAAATCTAGCCCGATTAGTTAACCCATGTAGCCCTATGGAATTTGCAGTGCTATACAAATAAACGTTAATAAAAATAATGTATACTGGCGGCGTAGCTATCCGCCATACAGAGTGGTTGCACTAGTAAGGAGCTCCGCATTTACCAACAACAATTATTATATTTTCTTCAGACAGTTAAGCCACAAACTGGCACAAAGTTACTCTAACTCGAATGAGTGAGTCCAACTGCGAGTCCAGTGTTCCTGGGCTGACTTGACTCGCACTTTTGAACTTTTTCTGGAAGGGACGCTTCTACGGTCTGGTGAGCCACTTTTGAACCCGTTAGTAGTGATGTTGCAAACAGTTCGCCGGAGAACAGTTCACGGCGAACATAGCTTGTTCGCGTTCGCCGCGGCGGGCGAACATATGCGATGTTCGATCCGCCCCCTATTCATCATCATTGAGGAAACTTTGACCCTGTATCTCACAGTCTGCAGACACATTTGAGCCAATCAGCAGCAGACACTCCCTCACAGACCCTCCCAGCTCCTGGGCAGCAGCCATTTTAGATTCATTACGATCCTGCTTTCTTAGTGAGAGGAGGGTTAGTGCTGCTGCTCGTGATTTTATAGGGAAATAGATAGCTAGGCTAGTGTATTTAGTGTCCACTACAGTCCTGAAGGACTCATCTAATCTCTGCTGTAAGGAGAGCACCCCAAAAAACCCTTTTTAGGGCTAGAACTTCAGCCCCAAAAGCCCTTTTTAGGGCTAGAGCTTCAGTCGTTTTTTTTTTTAATTTGTAATTTTATTTGCATTTGTCTGGCTGTCAGCCTGTGTGTGAGGCTCACAGCATATACTGTGATTAGTGCCACCACTGATATCTGCTTAACATTAGTGTAAATTTTAAAAAAACAAAAACTTTTACATCATTTTGCTAGTGTAATCTAATTTCATTTTCTATCAGGCCTGTGTGTCAGGCTCACAGCATATACTGTGGTTAATTTGTCTGTGCCACCACTGATATCTGCTTAACAATCATTAGTGTAAATTAAAGAAAAAAACTTTTACATCATTTTGCTAGTGTAATCTAATTTCATTTTCTATCAGGACTGTGTGTCAGGCCCACATCATATACTGTGATAAATTGCTCTGTGCCACCAGTACCACAGATATCTGGTGTAACATTAGTGTAAAATTAAAAAAAAAAACTTTTACATCATTTTGCTAGTGTAATCTAATTTCATTTTCTATCAGGCCTGTGTGTCAGGCTCATAGCATATACTGTGGTTAATTGCTCTGTGCCACCACTGATATCTGCTTTACATTAGTGTAAATTTAAAAAAAAATACTTTTATATCATTTTGCTAGTGTAATATAATTTCATTTTCTATCCGGCCTGTGTGTCAGGCTCTCATCATATACTGTGATTAATTGCTCTGTGCCACCACTGATATGTGTTGTAACATTAGTGTAAAATAAAAAAAATAAAAACGTTTACATCATTTTGTTAGTGTAATCTAATTTCATTTTCTATCAGGCCTGTGTGTCAGGCCCACATCATATACTGTGATTAATTCTTCTGTGCCACCACTGATATCTGGTAAACATTATTTTAAATTAAAAAAAAAAAACTTTTACATCATTTTGCTAGTGTAATCTAATTTCATTTTCCAACAGGCCTGTGTGTCAGGCCCACATCATATACTGTGATTAATAGCTCTGTTTTCCACCACTTATATCTGGTGTAACATTAGTGTAAATTTAAAAAAAAAAAACTTTTACATCAGTCCTCTTCTAGTGTTATTTAATTTTAGTTGCCAGGCCAGCCTGGCTGCCACTAGTGCCAGCCTGTGTGTCAGGCTGCCAGCATATACTGTGCCTACTTACATCCTCTGTGCCACCACTCCTATCTGGTGTAACATTAGTTTAAATTTGGTAAAAAACTTTTACATCAGTCTTCTAGTGTTATTTAATTTTAGTTGCCAGGCCAGCCTGTCACTAGTGCCAGATTGTGTGTCAGGCTGCCAGCACATACTGTGCCTACTTCTATCCTCAGTGCCACCACTCCTATCTGTTGTAACATTAGTGTAACTTTTAAAAAAAAAAAACTTTTACATCAGTCTGCTAGTGTTATTTAATTGCAGTTGCCTGTCTGCCAGCGTGTGTGCCAGGCCCACTTTCCAGCTAGTGCCATGAATCATATTTGTTATAACAGTAGTGTAAATATTTAAAATAAAAACTTTTTTGACTGTGAATCATCAGTCTGCTAGTGCAATTGAATTTCAGTTTCCTGCCTGCCAGCGTGTGCGCCAGGCCCACTAGCCAACTAGTGCCACCAATCATATTTGTTATAACAGTATTGTAAATATTTAAAATAAAACCTTTTTTGACTGTGAATCATCAGTCTGCTAGTGCAATTGAATTGCAGTCGCTTGCCTGAAAGCGTGTGTGCCAGGCCCACTTGCCAACTAGTGCCACCAATCATATTTGTTATAACAGTATTGTAAATATTTAAAATAAAAACTTTTTTGACTGTGAATCATCAGTCTGCTAGTGCAATTGTATTGCAGTTGCCTGCCAGCGTGTGTGCCAGACCCACTTGCCAACTAGTGACACCAATCATATTTGTTATAACAGTATTGTAAATATTTAAAATAAAAACTTTTTTGACTGTGAAACATCAGTCAGCTAGTGTAATCTAATTGCAGTTGCCTTCCTCCCAGCGTGTGTGTCAGGCCCACTTGCCAACTAGTGCCACCAATCATATTTGTTATAACAGTAGTGTAAATATTTAAAAAAAAATATTCTTTGACTGTGAAACATCAGTCTGCTAGTGTAATCTAATTGAAGTTGCCTGCCTGCCAGCGTGTGTGCCAGGCCCACTTGCCAACTATTGCCACCAATCATATTTGTTATAACAGTTTTGAAAATATTTTAAATAAAAACTTTTTTGACTGTGAATCATCAGTCTGCTAGTGCAATTGAATTGCAGTTGCCTGCCTGCCTGCCAGCATGTGTCCCAGGCCCACTTGCCAACTAGTGCCACCAATCATATTTGTTATAACAGTATTGTAAATTTTTAAAATAAAACCTTTTTTGACTGTGAATAATAAGTCTGCTAGTGTTATTGAATTGCAGTTTCCTGCCTGCCAGCGTGTGTGCCAGGCCCACTTGACAACTAGTGCCACCAATCATATTTGTTATAACAGTAGTGCAAATATTTAAAATAAACACTTTTTTTGACTGTGAATCATCAGTCTGATAGTGCAATTGAATTGCAGTTGCCTGCCTGCCAGCGTGTGTACCAGGCCCACTTGCCAATTAGTGCCACCAATTATATTTGTTATAACAGTAGTGTAAATATTTTACAAAAAAACTTTTTTGACTGTGAAACATCAGTCAGCTAGTGTAATCTAATTGCAGTTGCCTTCCTCCCACCGTGTGTGTCAGGCCCACTTGCCAACTAGTGCCACCAATCATATTTGTTATATTAGTATTGTAAATATTTAAAATAAAAACTTTTTTGACTGTGAATCATCAGTTTGCTAGTGCAATTGAATTGCAGTTGCCTGCCTGCCAGCGTGTGTGCCAGGCCCACTTGCCAACTAGTGCCACCAATCATATTTGTTATCACAGTATTGTAAATATTTAAAATAAAAACTTTTTTGACTGTGAAACATCAGTCAGCTAGTGTAATCTAATTGCAGTTGCCTTCCTCCCACCGTGTGTGCCAGGCCCACTTGCCAACTAGTGCCACCAATCATATTTGTTATAACAGTAGTGTAAATATTTAAAATAAACACTTTTTTGACTGTGAATCATCAGTCTGCTAGTGCAATTGAATTGCAGTTGCCTGCCTGCCAGCGTATGTGCCAGGCCCACTTGCCAAATAGTGCCACCACTCATATTTGTTATAACAGTATTGTAAATATTTAAAATAAAAAAAACTTTTTTGACTGTGAAACATCAGTCCACTATAGTAATCTAATTGCAGTTGCCTGCCTGCCAGCGTGTGTGCCAGGCCCACTTGCCAACTAGTGCCACCACTCATATTTGTTATAACAGTATTGTAAATATTTAATAAAAAAACTTTTTTGACTGTGAAACATCAGTCTACTATAGTAATCTAATTGAAGTTGCCTGCCTGCCAGCATGTGTGCCAGGCCCACTTGCCAAGTTAGTGGCAGCACTCATATTTGTTGTAACAGTCCTTTTTAATATTTAAAAAATAAACATTTTTGACTTTGAAACATCAGTCTGCTTTTTTGTGTCAGGCTCACAGCGTATACTGTGCCCACTTGCGCAGTGCCACCACTCATAATTTGTTTAATAGTATTGTAAGTGTACATTTAAAAAAAAATGACAGGCAGAGGCAGGCCACCCCGCAGGTGCCATCGTGGTCGTGGTGCTGTGATTCACTTAGACCCTACAACTATGCACAGTGTTCAGAGGCCAGGTGCCAGGGACCCGAAAAGTTCTGAGGAGGACCTAGTTGAATGGCTAACACAGGAAACCCAATCTTCTACAGCTTCCACTCCTAGTCCTAACCTTGACGCACCATCCACCTCCAGATGTGCTTCGGGCACCTCTCAAGTGACCAGTGCCACTCGCCCGCCTGTCGCCACCACCAACACTAGCACCACAGCCGCTTCACTTGATCTGTCAGAGGAGTTATTGACACATCATTTGGAAGAAATGAGTGATGCGCAACCATCATTGACAGAGGATGTAGATAACAGTGATATGTCTCAGTCAGGCAGCATTACAGACATGGACGTACGGTGTGATGATGATGTTGTACCCGCTGCTGCTTCCTTTGTTGATGTGTCAGATACAAGTGAAGCGGTTGATGATGATGTGTCCGTGGATGTCACATGGGTGCCCGCTAGAAGAGAAGAAGAAGGGGGGGAAAGTTGAGATGGGGAGACAGAGAGGAGGAGACGAGTTGGAAGCAGGGGGAAGTTGTCGCAAGGAGCTAGTGGCACAGTCAGACAGCATGCATCGGCACCCGGGGTCAGCCAGACAGCACGCCAATCAACGCATGCTGTTGACACCACCAGAATGCTGTCATTGCAGAGCTCAGCAGTGTGACATTTTTTGTGTGTGTCTGCCTCTGACAACAGCGATGCCATTTGCAACCTGTGCCAAAAGAAACTGAGTCGTGGGAAGTCCAACACCCACCTAGTTACAACTGCTTTGTGAAGGCACATGGTCTCACATCACAAACGCCGATGGGAAGAACACATGAGTAGAAGCAGCACACAAACTCAAAGCCGCCATCCTCCTCCTGCTCCAGCATCTTCAGCCACGTCAACCACTGCTGTCCTCCTTGCCCCCTCTCAACCATCCTCCACTCAGTCTCTCTTACGTAGCAGTTCCTGGTCATCTGCCCACAGTCAGGTGTCTGTCAACGACATGTTTGAGTGTAAGAAGCCAATTTCCCAAAGTCACCCACTTGCCCGGCGTCTGACATCTGGCTTGTCTGAACTCTTAGCCCGCCAGCTTTTACCATACAAGCTGGTGGAGTCTGAGGCGTTCAAAAAATGTGTATCTATTGGGACACCGCAGTGGAAGGTACCTGGCCGAAATTTCTTTTCACAAAAGGCAATCCCAAACCTGTACTCGATTGTGCAAAAGGAAGTAATGGCATGTCTGGCACACAGCGTTGGGGCAAGGGTCCATATGACCACTGATAGCTGGTCTGCAAAGCATGGTCAGGGCAGGTATATCACCTACACTGCGCATTGGGTAAACCTGCTGACGTCTGCCATGCATGGAATGCGTGGCTCTGCAGAGGAGTTGGTGACACCGCCACGACTTGCAGGCAGGCCTGCTGCTACCTCCTCTACTCCTCCTACTCCATCCTCTTCCATAACCTCTTCCTCGGCTGAGTCCTCTTCTGCTGCTGCGTCTTGCTCCACATCAACGGCACCCCACCAGCTCCCCAGGTACTATTCAACATCCTGGATACGGCAGTGTCACGCCGTCTTGGGGTTGACTTGCCTGAAAGCAGAGAGTCACACCGCACCAGCACTCCTGTCCGCCCTGAACGCACAGGTGGATCAGTGACTGACTCCGCACCAACTGGAGATTGGCAAGGTTGTTTCTGACAATGGAAGTAATTTGGTGGCGGCATTGAAATTGGGCAAGTTGACACATGTGCCGTGCATGGCACATGTCTGATTGTACAACGCTTTGTGCATAAGTACCCAGGCTTACAGGAAGTCCTGAAGCAGGCCAGGAAGGTGTGTGGCCATTTAAGGCGTTCCTACACGGCCATGGCGCACTTGTCCGATATCCAGCGTCGAAACAACCTGCCAGTGAGGCGCTTGATTTGCGACAGCCCGACACGTTGGAATTCAACACTCCTAATGTTCGACTGCCTGCTCCAACAAGAAAAAGCTGTTAACGAGTATTTGTATGACTGGTGTGCTAGGACAGCCTCTGGGGAGCTGGGGATTTTTTTGCCAAATTACTGGACGCTCATGCGCAATGCCTGTAGGCTCATGCGTCCTTTTGAGGAGGTGACAAACCTTGTCAGTCGCACCGAAGGCACCATCAGCGACATCATACCATTTGTTTTCTTCCTGGAGCGTGCCCTGCGAAGAGTGCTGGATCAGGCCATAGATGAGCGTGAAGAGGAAGAGGAAGAGTTGTGGTGTCCATCACCACCAGAAACAACCTTATCAGCATCACTTGCTGGACCTGCGGCAACGCAGGAAGAGGATTGTGAGGAAGAGGAGTCAGAGGAGGAATGTGGCTTTGAGGAGGAAGACCAAGCACAACAGGCATCCCAGAGTGCTCGTTGTTGTCACCTATCTGGTACCCGTGGTGCTGTACGTGGCTGGGGGTAAGAAGATACCTTCAGTGACATCAGTGAGGACGAGGAACGGGACAGGATTAGCTCGGCATCCAACCTTGTGCAAATGGGGTCTTTCATGCTGTCGTGCCTGTTAAGGGACCCTCGTATAAAAAAGCTGAAGGAGAATGACCTGTACTGGGTGTCCACGCTACTAGACCCCCGGTATAAGCATAAAGTTACTGAAATGTTACCAAATTCCCGCAAGTCGGAAAGGATAGAGCAGTTCAAAAATAAATTAAAAACTATGCTTTACACAGCGTATAAGGGTGATGTCACAGCACAACGGGAATCTAACAGGGGAAGAGATGAAAGTAATCCTCCTCCTCCTCCCACGACCACAGCGGCAAGGACAGGACACTTTCCTGACGTGTTGTTGATGGAGGACATGCAGACCTTTTTAACTCCTATGCATCAACAGAGCCTTTCGGGATCCAGCCTCAGAGAAAGACTCAACTGACAGGTAGCAGACTACCTAGCATTAACTGCGGATCTCGACACTCTGAGGAGCGATAGACCCCTTGACTACTGGGTGTGCAGGCTTGACCTGTGGCCTGAGCTATCCCAATTTGCAATCGAACTTCTGGCCTGCCCCGCTTCAAGTGTCCTGTCAGAAAGGACCTTCAGTGCAGCAGGAGGTTTTGTCACTGAGAAGAGAAGTCGCCTAGGTCAAAAAAGTCTTGATTATCTCACCTTTATTAAAATGAATGAGGGATGGATCCCGAAGGGACTGACATTGGACGATACATTTGAGTAAAAAAGGAGTGATGATGAGCTGCCTTGGGCTACAAATGGTACCCATGCTGCCGTATTTTTTCTTCGAATGCCGGATGACTTGCGTGACTTATCCGCCAACAACTAGTGTTCAAGCCACAAGGTTTTAGGGCACTTTCTAACTGTTTTACAAACATCAATTTTTCTGGCCACTGCTACAGCAGCGGCTGCAACAATACCTAATTTTTCAGGCATTTGGACATGCCTAATTTTTCTGGCCTATGGTGCTGCACTGTGGCTACAAAACCCAAACCAAAAAAAAGGCACATAACAGTGATGAAACTTTTAAGAATAGTACTCATTAACACACCACTCATATCTGGTGGCACAGTAGATTGCACGCGCAGTGCCCCCAATTTGAAGTAGGAGGACCGACCAAGCATCTTTTTCCATCTCACGGTTCCGAAAAATTATCTATGGGTTCCTAAAACGATGCCATACCTGTACTCGATTGTGCAAAAGGATGTCATATGTGGTGTTTCATGCTGTTGTGCCTGTTGAGGGTTGTTGTCATGATACCACTTTAAATCTATTGTATCCGCCTTATTTCCCTTCCCTATAAATGGCTATTAGCAACACCTGTTAGTTGCTTGATTATTGAAATCGTGTACCTGAAGCTGAAACCTTCATATTACGTTCTCTAACTACTCAAGCCACTTTGAGCCAAACTGCTTATATTTCCAAATTATGCCTATCCGTGTTCCTGATCCTGTCAGCAGTCATCTATAATGGAATCAGCCTACCTGTTCGTCTCCTCTGCTAACCCATACGCTGGAACTCCTGACGTCATCCGCAACCGACTCTCAGCTGAGTCTCTTCCTAACCGCCAGACGCCGATCTGGTATCAGTGACGCTCACGCTCCCGTGCTGACAAGACCACTTCTCCCTCAGTACATCAACACTGATGGTATTTCATCGGACTTCCAAACCAAGTAAGTTCATTAAGTGAACCGCTTGATAATAATCCTTTCTGCACAAACTATTTATTCTGCCATTAACTAGGTAGCATCTGTGTTTAAGCAAACTGATACTTTGTTGCTTCTGAACTCCGCAAGTGAAACTAACTAATCTGCAATTACTATTTGTTATCCATTATTCTCAGAGGAAAAGGAACACTCTCTTATTAACCCTTTATAAACCTGAGCTAAGTGTTTATTTCATTGATCTGCATTATCTCTTGTCACATACTCCTGATGAGTTTATTCTGAAATACAAGAGGAGTTTCATTTATTGTATCTATATCTAAATTCTGTAAATATAAATTAAGTGAACCACACATTCACTCTGTTACTTATATAAATCTGCTATTCCGGTTGTTTCACTCATTAAACCTATATGAGATGAACTCAAGTGAACAGCTACAAACCAAATTACCATTTAAAAGAACAGCAGTTCATGATAGTCGTGGACCATCGCATAAAAAGGCTGAAGGAGAATGACCTGTACTGGGTGTCCAAGCATGTTTTTTGTTCAATTTCCCAGTTCCTAAAAATTATCTCTGGGTTCCTAAAATCAATGCCATATCTGTAATCTATTGGGCAAAAGGATGGCATATGTGGTGTTTCATGCTGTTGTGCCTGTTGAGGTTCGTGGACCATCGTATAAAAAGGCTGAAGGAGAACGACCTGTACTGGGTGTCCAAGCACGTTTTTTGTTCAATTTCCCGGTTCCTAAAAATTATCTCCGGGTTCCTAAAATCGATGCCATACCTGTATTCTATTGTGCAAAAGGATGGCATATGTGGTGTTTCATGCTGTTGTGCCTGTTGAGGGTCATGGACCATCATATAAAAAGGCTGAAGGAGAACGACCTGTACTGGGTGTCCAAGCAAGGTTTTTGTTCAATTTCCCGGGTTCCTAAAAATTATCTCTGGGTTCCTAAAATCGATGCCATACCTGTACTCTATTGTGCAAAAGGATGGCATATGTGGTGTTTCATGCTGTTGTGCCTGTTGGGGGTCGTGGACCATCGTATAAAAAGGCTGAAGGAAAACGACCTGTACTGGGTGTCCAAGCACGTTTTTTGTTCAATATCCCAGTTCCTAAAAATTATCTCCGGGTTCCTAAAATCGATGCCATACCTGTACTCTATTGTGAAAAAGGATGGCATATGTGGTGTTTCATGCTGTTGTGCCTGTTGAGGGTTGTGGACCATCGAATAAAAAGGCTGAAGGAGAACGACCTGTACTGGGTGTCCAAGCACGTTTTTTGTTCAATTTCCCAGTTCCTAAAAATTATCTCCGGGTTCCTAAAATCGATGCCATACCTGTACTCTATTGTGTAAAAGGATGGCATATCTGGTGTTTCATGCTGTTGTGCCTGTTGAGGGTCGTGGACCATCGAATAAAAAGGCTGAAGGAGAACGACCTGTACTGGGTGTCAAAGCACGTTTTTGTTCAATTTCCCGGTTCCTAAAAATTATCTCCGGGTTCCTAAAATCGAATCCATACCTGTACTCTATTGTGCAAAAGGATGGCATATGTGGTGTTTCATGCTGTTGTGCCTGTTGAGGGTCGTGGACCATCGTATAAAAAGGCTGAAGGAGAACGACCTGTACTGGGTGTGCAAGCACGTTTTTTGTTCAATTTCCCGGTTCCTAAAAATTATCTCTGGGTTCCTAAAATCAATGCCATATCTGTAATCTATTGTGCAAAAGGATGGCATATGTGGTGTTTCATGCTGTTGTGCCTGTTGAGGGTCGTGGACCATCGTATAAAAAGGCTGAAGGAGAACGACCTGTACTGGGTGTCCAAGCACGTTTTTTGTTCAATTTCCCAGTTCCTAAAAATTATCTCGGGGTTCCTAAAATCGATGCCATACCTGTACTCTATTGTGCAAAAGGATGGCATATGTGGTGTTTCATGCTGTTGTGCCTGTTGAGGGTCGTGGACCATCGTATAAAAAGGCTGAAGGAGAACGACCTGTACTGTGTGTCCAAGCACGGTATTTGTTCAATTTCCCGGTTCCTAAAAATTATCTCCGGGTTCCTAAAATCGATGCCATACCTGTACTCTATTGTGCAAAAGGATGGCATATGTGGTGTTTCATGCTGTTGTGCCTGTTGGGGGTCGTGGACCATCGTATAAAAAGGCTGAAGGAGAACGACCTGTACTGGGTGTCCAAGCACGTTTTTTGTTCAATTTCCCGGTTCCTAAAAATTATCTCCGGGTTCCTAAAATCGATGCAATACCTGTACTCTATTGTGCAAAAGGATGGCATATGTGGTGTTTCATGCTGTTGTTTCTATTGAGGGTCCTGGACCCTCTTATAAAAAGGCTGAAGGAGAACGAAGTGTACTGGTTGTCCAAGCATTTTTTTCCATCTCCCGGTTCCTAAAAATTATCTCTGGGTTCCTAAAATCGATGCCACACCTTTACTCTATTTTGCCAAAGGAAGTAACCTTACCATGGGTCTCAGACCGCATGTCTTGTTGTTACATTTTGTCAGGGTAATCGGGCAGGCCATATAGACCTCACCCGATAGGGGGAGTAACGCGTATTAAAGTGCTAAGAATAGTAATACTTAACACAACCTAGTTACCATGGCTCCCAGACCGCATGTCTTATTGTTATATTTTGTCAGGGTACTCAGGCAGGCCATATAGAACTCCCCGAATAGGTGGAGTAACGCGTATTAAAGTGCTAAGAATAGTACTACTTAACACAACCTAGTTACCATGGGTCCCAGACCGCATGTCTTGTTGTTATATTTTGTCAGGGTACTCAGGCAGGCCATATAGAACTCCCCGAATAGGTGGAGTAACGCGTATTAAAGTGCTAAGAATAGTACTACTTAACACAACCTAGTTACCATGGGTCCCAACCCGCATGTCTTGTTGTTATATTTTGTCAGGTTAATCAGGGAGGCCATATAGACCTCCCCCGATAGGGGGAGTAAAAGGGATTAAAGTGCTAAGAATACTACTACTTAACACAACCTAGTTACCATGGCTCCCAGACCGCATGTCTTATTGTTATATTTTGTCAGGGTAATCAGGCAGGCCATATAGACCTCCCCCGATAGGGGGAGTAAAATGGATTAAACTGCTAAGAATAGTACTACTTAACACAACCTTACCATGGGTAACAGACCGCATGTCTTATTGTTATATTTTGTCAGGGTAATCAGGCAGGCCATATAGACCTCCCCCGATAGGGGGAGTTACAGGGATTAAAGTGCTAAGAATAGTACTACTTAACATAACCTTACCATGGGTCCCAGCCCCCATGTCTTATTGTTATATTTTGTCAGGGTAATCAGGCAGGCCATATAGACCTCTCCCGATAGGGGAGTAAAAGGGATTAAAGTGCTAAGAATGGTATTACTTAACACAACCTAGTTACCATGGGTATCTGACCGCATGTCTTGTTATATTTTCTCAAGGTAATCGGGCAGGCCATATAGACCTCCCCAGATAGGTGGAGTAACAGGTATTAAAGTGCTAAGAATAGTACTACTTAACACAACCTAGTTACCATGGGTACCAGACCGCATGTCTTGTTGTTATATTTTGTCAGGGTAATCATGCAGGCCATATAGACCTCCCCCGATAGGGGGAGTAAAAGGGATTAAAGTGCTAAGAATAGTAATACTAATCACAACCTAATTATGATTGGTCCCAGACTGCATGTTTTATTATTATACTTTGTCAGGGTAATCATGCAGGCCATATAGACCTCCCCCGATATGGGGAGTAACAGGTATTAAACTGCTAAGAACAGTACTACTTAACACAACCTAGTTACCATGGGTCCCAGACCGCATGTCTTGTTGTGATACTTTGTCAGGTTAATCATGCAGGCCATATAGACCTCCCCCGATAGGGGGAGTTACAGGCATTAAAGTGATAAGAATAGTACTACTTAACACAACCTAGTTACCATGGGTCCCAAACCGCATGTTTTATTATTATACTTTGTCAGGGTAATTATATATCTATCAAATCAATCTATTTATCTTCTATCGATTCTATCTTTCTATCAATCTATGTATATCTATCTATCAAATCAATCTATCTCGTGGCAGGACTGATTTGAGACAGCCACTTGTGTTTCGGAGAAATTTGAAGTAGGAGGACAGACCAATCATCTTCTTCCATCTCCCTGTGCCAAAAATGCAGGCCATATAGACCTCCCCCGATAGGGGGAGTAACAGGTAGTAAACTGCTAAGAATAATACTACTTAACACGTCACGGGTCCCAGACCGTATGTCTTATTGTTATACTCTGTCAGGGAAATCATATATCTATCAAATCTATCTATTTATCTATCAAATCTATCTATCAATCGTATCTATCAAATATAAATTGCATCTATTGATCTATGTAATTCGTATCTATCAAATGTATATTGCATCTTTTGATCTATGTAATTCGTATCTATCAAATGTATATTGCATCGATTGATCTATGTAATTTGTATCTATCATCAAATGTATATTGCATCTATTGATCTATGTAATTTGTATCTATCATATGTATATTGCATCTATTGATCTATGTAATGTATGTATCTAACTATCAAATCTATCTAACTCGTGGTTGTGCAAATGGAATGTTTGCAGTTGTTTGCGGTGCGTTACACGGGGAGTTTGGTCTGTCACTGTGAAGCGGGCGTAACCCTTACACTACCTGATCGATACAACATCATACCTGATGTTTTAAAGCACGTCATTCAAAAATTTTTTTGGAATGTTAGGTGATTAAGGCCCTTTATGGCTTAAAACCAGACTCCAGATAGGTGGAGTAACATGTATTAAAGTGCTAAGAATATTACTACTTAACACAACCTAGTTACCATGGGTACCAGACCGCATGTCTTGTTGTTATATTTTGTCAGGGTAATCATGCAGGACATATAGATCTCCCCCGATAGGGGGATTAAAATGGATTAAAGTGCTAAGAATAGTACTACTAAACACAACCTAATTATGATTGGTCCCAGACCGCATGTTTTATTATTATACTTTGTCAGGGTAATCATGCAGGCCATATAGACCTCCCCCGATATGGGGAGTAACAGGTATTAAACTGCTAAGAACAGTACTACTTAACACAACCTAGTTACCATGGGTCCCAGACCGCATGTCTTGTAGTGATACTTTGTCAGGGTACTCATGCAGGCCATATAGACCTCCCCAGATAGGGGGAGTAACAGGTATTAAAGTGCTAAGAATAGTACTACTTAACACAACCTTACCATGGGTCACAGACCGCATGTCTTATTGTTATATTTTGTCAGGGTAATCAGGCAGGCCATATAGACCTCCCCCGATAGGGGGAGTAAAATGGATTAAACTGCTAAGAATAGTACTACTTAACACAACCTTACCATGGGTAACAGACCGCATGTCTTATTGTTATATTTTGTCAGGGTAATCAGGCAGGCCATATAGACCTCCCCCGATAGGGGGAGTTACAGGGATTAAAGTGCTAAGAATAGTACTACTTAACATAACCTTACCATGGGTCCCAGCCCCCATGTCTTATTGTTATATTTTGTCAGGGTAATCAGGCAGGCCATATAGACCTCTCCCGATAGGGGAGTAAAAGGGATTAAAGTGCTAAGAATGGTATTACTTAACACAACCTAGTTACCATGGGTATCTGACCGCATGTCTTGTTATATTTTCTCAGGGTAATCGGGCAGGCCATATAGACCTCCCCAGATAGGTGGAGTAACAGGTATTAAAGTGCTAAGAATAGTACTACTTAACACAACCTAGTTACCATGGGTACCAGACCGCATGTCTTGTTGTTATATTTTGTCAGGGTAATCATGCAGGCCATATAGACCTCCCCCGATAGGGGGAGTAAAAGGGATTAAAGTGCTAAGAATAGTAATACTAATCACAACCTAATTATGATTGGTCCCAGACCGCATGTTTTATTATTATACTTTGTCAGGGTAATCATGCAGGCCATATAGACCTCCCCCGATATGGGGAGTAACAGGTATTAAACTGCTAAGAACAGTACTACTTAACACAACCTAGTTACCATGGGTCCCAGACCGCATGTCTTGTTGTGATACTTTGTCAGGTTAATCATGCAGGCCATATAGACCTCCCCCGATAGGGGGAGTTACAGGCATTAAAGTGATAAGAATAGTACTACTTAACACAACCTAGTTACCATGGGTCCCAAACCGCATGTTTTATTATTATACTTTGTCAGGGTAATTATATATCTATCAAATCAATCTATTTATCTTCTATCGATTCTATCTTTCTATCAATCTATGTATATCTATCTATCAAATCAATCTATCTCGTGGCAGGACTGATTTGAGACAGCCACTTGTGTTTCGGAGAAATTTGAAGTAGGAGGACAGACCAATCATCTTCTTCCATCTCCCTGTGCCAAAAATGCAGGCCATATAGACCTCCCCCGATAGGGGGAGTAACAGGTAGTAAACTGCTAAGAATAATACTACTTAACACGCCACGGGTCCCAGACCGCATGTCTTATTGTTATACTCTGTCAGGGAAATCATATATCTATCAAATCTATCTATTTATCTATCAAATCTATCTATCAATCGTATCTATCAAATATAAATTGCATCTATTGATCTATGTAATTCGTATCTATCAAATGTATATTGCATCTTTTGATCTATGTAATTCGTATCTATCAAATGTATATTGCATCGATTGATCTATGTAATTTGTATCTATCATCAAATGTATATTGCATCTATTGATCTATGTAATTTGTATCTATCATATGTATATTGCATCTATTGATCTATGTAATGTATGTATCTAACTATCAAATCTATCTAACTCGTGGTTGTGCAAATGGAATGTTTGCAGTTGTTTGCGATGCGTTACACAGGGAGTTTGGTCTGTCACTGTGAAGCGGGCGTAACCCTTACACTACCTGATCGATACAACATCATACCTGATGTTTTAAAGCACGTCATTCAAAAAAATTTTTGGAATGTTAGGTGATTAAGGCCCTTTATGGCTTAAAACCAGACTCCAGATAGGTGGAGTAACATGTATTAAAGTGCTAAGAATATTACTACTTAACACAACCTAGTTACCATGGGTACCAGACCGCATGTCTTGTTGTTATATTTTGTCAGGGTAATCATGCAGGACATATAGACCTCCCCCGATAGGGGGATTAAAATGGATTAAAGTGCTAAGAATAGTACTACTAAACACAACCTAATTATGATTGGTCCCAGACCGCATGTTTTATTATTATACTTTGTCAGGGTAATCATGCAGGCCATATAGACCTCCCCCGATATGGGGAGTAACAGGTATTAAACTGCTAAGAACAGTACTACTTAACACAACCTAGTTACCATGGGTCCCAGACCGCATGTCTTGTAGTGATACTTTGTCAGGGTACTCATGCAGGCCATATAGACCTCCCCAGATAGGGGGAGTAACAGGTATTAAAGTGCTAAGAATAGTACTACTTAACACAACCTTACCATGGGTCACAGACGCATGTCTTATTGTTATATTTTGTCAGGGTAATCAGGCAGGCCATATAGACCTCCCCCGATAGGGGGAGTTACAGGGATTAAAGTGCTAAGAATAGTACTACTTAACATAACCTTACCATGGGTCCCAGCCCCCATGTCTTATTGTTATATTTTGTCAGGGTAATCTGGCAGGCCATATAGACCTCCCCAGATAGGTGGAGTAACAGGTATTAAAGTGCTAAGAATAGTACTACTTAACACAACCTAGTTACCATGGGTACCAGACCGCATGTCTTGTTACATTTTGTCAGGGTAATCATGCAGGCCATAAAGACCTCCCCCGATAGGGGGAGTAAAAGGGATTAAAGTGCTAAGAATAGTACTAATATAAACACTACCTAGTTACCATGGGTCCCAGACGCATGTCTTGTTGTGATACTTTGTCAGGGTAATCATGCAGGCCATATAGACCTCCCCAGATAGGGGGAGTAACAGGTATTAAAGTGCCAAGAATAGTACTACTTAACACAACCTAGTTACCATGGGTCCCAGACTACATGTTTTGTTGTTATACTTTGTAAGGGTAACCATGCAGGCCATATAGACCTCCCCCGATAGTGGGAGTAACAGGTATTAAAGTGCTAAGAATAGTACTACTAAACACAACCTAATTACCATGGCTCCCAGACCGCATGTCTTGTTGTTATACTTTCTCAGGGTAATCATGCAGGCCATATAGACCTATACAGATAGGGGGAGTAACATGGATTAAAGTGCTAAGAATAGTACTAATATAAACACAACCTAGTTACCATGGGTCCCAGACCGCATGTCTTGTTGTTATAATTTGTCAGGTTAATCATGCAGGCCATATAGACCTCCCCCGATAGGGGGAGTTACAGGCATTAAAGTGATAAGAATAGTACTACTTAACACAACCTAGTTACCATGGGTCCCAAACCGCATGTTTTATTATTATACTTTGTCAGGGTAATTATATATCTATCAAATCGATCTATTTATCTTCTATCGATTCTATCTTTCTATCAATCTATGTTTATCTATCTATCAAATCAATCTATCTTGTGGCCGGACTAATTTGAGACAGCCACTTGTGTTTCGGCGAAATTTGAAGTAGGAGGACAGACCAATCATCTTCTTCCATCTCCCTGTGCCAAAAATGCAGGCCATATAGACCTTTCCCGATAGGGGGAGTAACAGGTAGTAAACTGCTAAGAATAATACTACTTAACACACCACGGGTCCCAGACCGCATGTCTTATTGTTATACTCTGTCAGAGAAATCATATATCTATCAAATCTATCTATTTATCTATCAAATCTATCTATCAATCGTATCTATCAAATATAAATTGCATCTATTGATCTATGTAATTCGTATCTATCAAATGTATATTGCATCTTTTGATCTATGTAATTCGTATCTATCAAATGTATATTGCATCGATTGATCTATGCAATTTGTATCTATCATCAAATGTATATTGCATCTATTGATCTATGTAATTTGTATCAATCATATGTATATTGCATCTATTGATCTATGTAATGTATGTATCTAACTATCAAATCTATCTAACTCGTGGTTGTGCAAATGGACTGTTTGCAGTTGTTTGCGGTGCGTTACACGGGGAGTTTGGTCTGTCACTGTGAAGCCGGCGTAACCCTTACACTACCTGATCGATACAACATCATACCTGATGTTTTAAAGCACGTTATTCAAAAAAAAATTTGGAATGTTAGGTGATTAAGGCCCTTTATGGCTTAAAACCAGACTCCAGATAGGTGGAGTAACATGTATTAAAGTGCTAAGAATATTACTACTTAACACAACCTAGTTACCATGGGTACCAGACCACATGTCTTGTTGTTATATTTTGTCAGGGTAATCATGCAGGACATATAGACCTCCCCCGATAGGGGGAGTAAAAGGGATTAAAGTGCTAAGAATAGTACTACTAAACACAACCTAATTATGATTGGTCCCAGACCGCATGTTTTATTATTATACTTTGTCAGGGTAATCATGCAGGCCATATAGACTTCCCCCGATATGGGGAGTAACAGATATTAAACTGCTAAGAACAGTACTACTTAACACAACCTAGTTACCATGGGTCCTAGACCGCATGTCTTGTAGTGATACTTTGTCAGGGTACTCATGCAGGCCATATAGACCTCCCCAGATAGGGGGAGTAACAGGTATTAAAGTGCTAGGAATAGTACTACTTAACACAACCTAGTTACCATGGGTCCCAGACTACATGTTTTGTTGTTATACTTTGTAAGGGTAATCATGCAGGCCATATAGACCTCCCCCGATAGGGGGAGTAAAAGGGATTAAAGTGCTAAGAACAGTACTACTTACCACAACCTAGTTACCATGGGTCCCAGACCGCATGTTTTGTTGTTATACTTTGTCAGGGTAATCATGCAGGCCATATAGACCTCCCCCGATAGGGGGAGTAACAGGTATTAAAGTGCTAAGAATAGTACTACTTAACACAACCTAGTTACCATGAGTCCCAGACCACATGTTTTGTTGTTATACTTTGTCAGGGTAATCATGCAGGCCATATAGACCTCCCCCGATAGGGGGAGTAAAAGGGATTAAAGTGCTAAGAATAGTACTACTAAACACAATCTAATTACCATGGCTCCCAGACCGCATGTCTTGTTGTTATACTTTCTCAGGGTAATCATGCAGGCCATATAGACCTATACAGATAGGGGGAGTAACATGGATTAAAGTGCTAAGAATAGTATTACTTAACACAACCTAGTTACCATGGGTCCCTGATCGCATGTCTTGTTGTTATATTTTGTCAGGGTAATCGGGCAGGCCATATAGACCTCCCCAGATAGGTGGAGTAACAGGTATTAAAGTGCTAAGAATAGTACTACTTAGCACAACCTAGTTACCATGGGTACCAGACCGCATGTCTTGTTGTTATATTTTGTCAGGGTAATCATGCAGGCCATATAGACCTCCCCCGATAGGGGGAGTTAAAGGGATTAAAGTGCTAAGAATAGTAATACTAATCACAACCTAATTATGATTGGTCCCAGACTGCATGTTTTATTATTATACTTTGTCAGGGTAATCATGCAGGCCATATAGACCTCCCCCAATATGGGGAGTAACAGGTATTAAACTGCTAAGAACAGTACTACTTAACACAACCTAGTTACCATGGGTCCCAGACCGCATGTCTTGTTGTGATACTTTGTCAGGGTAATCATGCAGGCCATATAGACCTCCCCAGATAGGGGGAGTAACAGGTATTAAAGTGCTAAGAATAGTACTACTTAACACAACCTAGTTACCATGGGTCCCAGACTACATGTTTTGTTGTTATACTTTGTAAGTGTAATCATGCAGGCCATATAGACCTCCCCCAATAGGGGGAGTAAAAGGGATTAAAGTGCTAAGAACAGTACTACTTTACACAACCTAGTTACCATGGGTCCCAGACCGCATGTTTTGTTGTTATACTTTGTCAGGGTAATCATGCAGGCCATATAGACCTCCCCCGATAGTGGGAGTAACTGGTATTAAAGTGCTAAGAATAGTACTACTTAACACAACCTAGTTACCATGAGTCCCAGACCACATGTTTTGTTGTTATACTTTGTCAGGGTAATCATGCAGGCCATATAGACCTCCTCCGATAGGGGGAGTAACAGGTATTAAAGTGCTAAGAATAGTACTACTTAACACAACCTAGTTACCATGAGTCCCAGACCACATGTCTTGTTGTTATACTTTCTCAGGGTAATCATGCAGGCCATATAGACCTATACAGATAGGGGGAGTAACATGGATTAAAGTGCTAAGAATAGTACTAATATAAACACAACCTAGTTACCATGGGTCCCAGACCGCATGTCTTGTTGTTATAATTTGTCAGGGTAATCATGCAGGCCATATAGACTTTCCCCGATAGGGGTAGTTACAGGGATTAAAGTGCTAAGAATAGTCCTACTTAACACAACCTAGTTACCATGGGTCCCAAACCGCATGTTTTATTATTATACTTTGTCAGGGTAATTATATATCTATCAAATCGATCTATTTATCTTCTATCGATTCTATCTTTCTATCAATCTATGTATATCTATCTATCAAATCTATCTATCTCGTGGCCGGACTGATTTGAGACAGCCACTTGTATTTCGGTGAAATTTGAAGTAGGAGGACAGACCAATCATCTTCTTCCATCTCCCTGTTCCAAAAATGCAGGCCATATAGACCTCCCCCGATAGGGGGAGTAACAGGTAGTAAACTGCCGTCATAATGTAAGACGTTTAAACTCGCCACATAAACATAGCTTATTGAGATCATGTAAATTCCACAATCCCAATGTGGTCTTCTTGCAAAAAACACATTGGACATCTGACAGCCCCCATCAGATAGTCTCTAAGGACTATACAACATTAGCATATGCCCCATTTTCCAAAAAAGCCAGAGGTACAGCCATATTAATACATAAGATAATTGCCTATGAGCAAATCCAGGTCATTAAGGATCCCCAAGCTAGATTCCTGATATTGGTCTGCAAACTAAACCATGTTAACTATACCTTAGTATCTATCTACCTCCCTTATACTCACCAACCCATGTGCCTGCAGTGAACACTGGCTGCAGTAAAATTGGGAGTGTTATCCTTGTGAGTGACTTTAAAATGGTTTGGGACTCCAAATTAGATAGGAAAACCAGAAAATTAAATAAACATAACTTCCACTCCGAACAACTTGCCGTCAAATTTAGAAGTATCATATCCCAATTTTACTACTACGACATCTTGAGGTCCTTGCACCCTAGGGATAATGACTATACACACTTTTCCCACCCATATAAAATGTACTCCATGCTAGATTACTTCTTCTGCTCAGCAGATACCCTAGACCTAATCAAGCAAACAAAAATGTCCTTATGCCCCTGGTCTGATCATGACTTTGTAATTACAGACCTTCATTCAACAGATAACCTCCATACAAAATGTTCTTGGTATCTCCCCCACCATATCCTCTCCGATGTTCCCTTTCATGAGGAACTTCGAAAAGACATTACATTCTTCACCCAGACTAATGACAATAAGCTAGTCCATGATGACACCCTATAGGCAGCAGCTAAAGCCACAATTAGAGGTCACCTTATTAGGAGACAGGCCTATCTCAAAAAACAAGCTGGTCTAGTCCTTGCTCAGTCCCATCTTAAACTACAAATGCTAGAAACCGCTAACCGCTCCACCCCTTCAACATCCATCACAGACCAAATTATGAACCTCAAAAAACATATATACCAGCTCAAATTGCGACGTACTCAATTAATCTTGCTAACTATTCCAATTTATTACAAGAGCAATAAAGCCAATACCCTTCTAGCAAACAAACTAAGACATAGGACAAGTACTACCCGCATACACCAAATCCATCACGGTAATCAAATTCTTAACCTCACAAATAGGTCCATGTTTTGTGAATTATTATTCAGAATTATACAACATAGAAAGGACTGAAGGTCATACAGCAACCCCCCAATCGGGTATCCATGCTTTTCTAAAGACCCTAAAACTACCCACCCTCCTAGATGAACATCATGACTCCCTTACTGCTCCTTTCACACTCAGAGATGTCAAACAAGTTATCAAAAATCTAAAAGCTTTCAAGACTCCAGGCCCAGATGGATACCCAGCAATCTTTTATAAGACTTTTATAAATGAACTCTCCCCTTTACTCCTCAGATTCTTCAATCTAGCTAAGGAGGAAGGAAACTTCACCAGAGAATTTATTGAGGCCACAATTGTCACTATCCCAAAACCCTTAAAAGACCCGTCCCTTTGCTCTAGTTATAGGCCCATATCCCTTATCTATTTAGATGTCAAAATGTACTCCAACTCACATTTCTAAATTGCTCCCTCATCTTATTAATCTAGATCAAGTAGGCTTCATACCCAATCACAAAGGACCTGACAACACTAGATGCTTGCTCAATATCCTCACTGAATCCCCTAGATTAAACAGACTTTTCTCGGTCATATCACTGGACTCAGAAAGTGTCCGTTGGAATTATTTATGGGAGGTCCTTAAGGTCTTTAGATTTCCTGAGGAGACCCTGACAGCTATCCAAGCTTTATACTCTACCCCTACTGCAACAGTTAAAGGATTAGGATACCATTCTCCACCTTTTTTAATTTCTAATGGCACTAGACAGGGCTGCCCCCTCTCGCCCCTCCTGTTTGCCATAGCAATTAAACCTCTTGCAGAAAAAATTAGGTCTGACAAACATTTAGATGGAATTACGCTACATGGCACAACACACAAAATAACTCTTTTTGCAGATGATGTGACGGTTTTCTCGTCAGACCCAGCGACCTCAATCCCTAAACTTACTTACATTTTAGAATCCTTTGGAAACTGTCCTTTTACAAATTAAACTTATCCAAAACTGAACTTTTCACATGGGGTATCTCCCAAAGCCAAGTCCAGCTTCTTCAAACTCAACACCAGGCTACCTGGGTTGATAATTATGTTACACATCTTGGAGTTAAGCTCTCGAATAACATAGGCCAGATAATTAAGGATAACTATCTCCCTCTTTTATCTGAGTTACAAACCTTAAAAGGAATTACACTGACATATCCTGGATAGGACGACTAAAGGCCCTTAAAATGTCCTTTTTACCTAAAATAACCTACCTCTTTAGATGCCTCCCAGTTAGAATCCCTAGACACTTATTACATCAATTCCAGAGTGAGTTTACCAAATATATTTAGCAACATAAACCACCTAGGGTGGCACACAAAATCTTGCAGTATTCTGTACACCGGGGTGGCATAGCTTCACCCTCCATTGTCCGTTACTATGAGGGAGCCATGCTAACACATGTGTCACAATGTGGAGCAGTGAAATCACTTAGTAAATGGAAGGTTATTGAGCAAGCGTCTCTCCCCCACCATATCCACTTACCAGATCTAGTCTGGACCCCCCCATTGCAGAAGAACTCTAGATATCACTAACCCTATAATTCAGGAATGCCTCGCAATGTGGGATAAAATTAGACATTACCCTCACATAGCCCCACACCCCTTACCGATCACCTCCCTTGCAGGACTACTCACAGGTCTCTCAGAGACTCACGTCCATAGGTGGACACAATTGGGGGTACAAACTGTCTCAGACCTTTGGCCACCCCCCACAATCCCTTTTTCGCACATTACACAAAATAGGGGATAGCACCCCAATACAGCAATACATGATTTTTGAATACACTAGACTGAAAAGCTTTAAGCCCGAACTATCTTGCCTTCGCACACTATGGGAAACCATTTGGAGCCAGAATAATAGGCTACACAGGTTGCTATCCCTACACTACTCTCTTATAGGGAACACAAACCAAGAAGATAAACCATATCGTCTTCAAAAGTAGGAAACTTATCTAAATATAACTGTCCCCTTGCAAACTTGGCAGCACACTTTAATCCTGACAAAAAAAGCCATACATTGTGTCACATTGTTTGGGACCTATTATAAATTGCTTACACACATGATACTACATTCCTACACAACTTGCCATAATGTACGGTACTACCTCCCCTATGTGTTGGCATAACTGTGGGCATATCGGGAACTCAATGCATATCTGTTGGGAATGTCCCAAACTTAGACCCTTATGGAATACATGTTTCCAAACATTTACCAGAATGGGTAAACCCCTACCTAGATTCCCTGCTATTGGCCTTCTCCATATTGGGACTCATACTCTCCCTAAACACCACTCCTATTTATGCATCTCCAGGGGCGTATTAAGGCATAGGCCAACGAGGCCGGTGCCTAGGGCAGCAGATTTTTAAGGGGCAGCATAATTTTGAGTCCCTAGGGCCACTCTACTGAACTCAGGGCTGGGTGGCTAAATCAACCAATTACAAATTACTTAAATGGCTGGCCCGGCTATTGCTATCCTATGGGATTGTATGTGGGTGCGCATGACGTGGTGACAGAGGCGGAGCTCACTTGCGCAGCCTGGCCTGGACTGAGAGGGAATGTGGTATTCTTCCTGGATCCACCGCGTGTGTGTGTGTGACCAGAGTGAATGCAAGCCCTGGTGAACATCTACTTAAAAAGACATTTTTTTTTTTTTTAATTTTTTACACCCTGCCCCAAAAATATTATGTCTAAAAAAAGGCCTTAAACCTGGGGTGGGGTGGGGGTGGGGGGGCAGCAGAGTTTTGAGTGCCTAGGGCAGCACAAAACCTAAATACGCCCCTGTGCATCTCTCTTTTTATCACGGTTAAAGCGGCCATTGACAAATCTTGGAAAAACCTATCCCCTCCAAACTGGCCTATAATTCTCAACTCTATGGCATATGTCTACACAATGGAAAAAAGCATCTTCTTTAAAATGTTGGGAAACCTAATGGATTATGTACAGAGCGCCTGCCTAGATGGAGGCTATGGTTTAAAGAATATTAAGAATTGTTGTTTAGAACACAATTTAAGAAAACAAAAAATCAATGTCATAAAAATCAATCTGTTAGGAAAAGCATGGATCCATGCACCTTAACACAACATAATAGATACAATGTCTTAAAATTCTTAAAAACAATATAATAACAATATAATAACAATCTAGCTGGTTCAATCCTATTGCGAATACAAACAGTGTCAATGTTAACAAGGATATATAACCATGTATCCTAGCCTAATGATCTATGATTCTTAAAATTATATCCTAGATAGTCCCACAAAGGGGGGGAGCTCTTAATGTCCAGTGAGATGGGGAAGTTCACTTCTAATTTTAAAGTTACAACTTGCCTGATGTTCCAAAATTGTACATGCAGAATTTAAGTGATATCACAATATTGGGAGGGACGTCAGATGACACTTAGGTTGATTAATTGTAATAAGATGATATGCAGTAAGATGATATGCAGTAATATGTTATGCAATAAGATGATATCCGGAATGAGGGGATGAATTAAGAGTTGGTACAATAAAATTATGAAAAAGGGTGATAAAATAGTGAAAAAATAGTGCATTTAAAACAAACAAGGACAAAAATAGACAATATCTTCAGCTCACAAGTGGTGCATGTGGCCTAATCTGCAAAAAATACAAACAAAAATTAATAGTAAAAATTAAAAATTAAAATATTGAGCAAAAATTTGAGAAATAAATATCAAAATAATAATAATAATATCAAAATAAATTGAAATAAATTTTGAAATATTTTGAAAACATTGTTCAAACACCAGATAAGTGCTATGCCTTTATGTGAGCAAGATTATAAATCCTGGTGATGAGAGTATCCCTTCTTAGTGGTGAGAATTGGTCTGTTTCTTCCTTCTGTGAAAAATAATTATAATAGTGTAGATTGTTTTCCAACTTTGAGTATATAAGAATCAAGCTTACCAGTTAGAAGTCAGTCAATGCATTTCGGCCTTTCCTCTAGGCCTTTATCAAGACTTGTTAACATTGCCACTGTTTGTATTCGCAATAGAATTGAACCAGCTAGATTGCTATTATATTGTAATTATATTGTTTTTAAGAATTTTAAGGAATTGTATCTATTATTGTATAATTTATAGACAGTCTCCCCCACAACTTTCATTCTCCTGAAATGACGGCTGTAAACACTAATCAGCACTTCCTTCCATTCACTTAACCTTATAGAATACATACCCTCTCTCCCTACAAGTAGCTATATATCACACATCAATATTATATACTTTTTATTTCTTTTTTAATTTTTACTATCTGTGTTTTATTTTCATCTACACACCTCATACCACTAACATGAATCCAAATATGACCATACTGTTATTCGTGATAACCCTTTTCTCACTCCAATTTTGTTCACATCACTACCACCATAAGCACACACCTCAAACTGGAAAACAAATTATTATACACCATGGCCTGCTCTGTTGCCGTAACTTATCTGCTGAGTGCTGGTGGAGAGTTATAAAAACAGTCCTATCCTCAGCTTACTACCAAAAATTGATGCACTGCAGCATTGTGTTCACATTACAACCCCAAAATCATTGTGATCTCTGAATCAGGGCTAACCGCAAAAATACCTTACTCTACCATTGCAATACATGGGTATTCATGCCATAGAAATGATAGAGCAAAAAGAGGAGACAGCATTGTAATTTATGTTGAAAATTTCATAAAGTTCTCCCCCTTACAACAATTTAGCTCTCCTGCCACCTTTGATTTCCTTTCTGGCACAATTGAGATCCTGTGCAGTAAATCAATCATTGTTGCAGAACTCTACTGCCCACCTAGCTCCCCTGTGCATTCCCTTTCTGACATAGCCCATCTCCTTAGTGAAACCATAGCTCAAAACCCAAAAAGTGAAATTTTGGTCTTTGCAGATTTTAATATTGATTGGATGAATCCTAAAATCAATAGTTCTTGCTCACTGTTTAAGACTTTGTAGCTAACGCAATTAATCTCCTCCCCAACTCGCATAAACATTAAAAGCCATAACCACACCCTGCCCGATTGGATTCTTTCCACTTCTCCTGACCGAATTCAGGAGGCAGGTGTTCTCCCTAACAGTTTCAGTGACCACTGCTTAGTGTACTGTGTGCGCAAAATAAAAGCTACTAAATCCCCTCCCAAGGTTAAAATCACCAGGTCCTTCAAAAAAAATTTATTTTTCAATCATTTCTAAATTACATCAAGAACCTCCCCTGGCACAGATTAAACCTAATTCCAGATTAAGCCAGTTGAAATCTTTTAGTCCGAACTCCTACAAGTTTGTAATTTGCATGCCCCGCTGCGTAAGGTGAGAGTAAAAGGAGCGCATATGAATTGGATCATAGCTGATCTCATTCAAATGTACCAGTTTCGGGATTCATTGTGGTCTAAGTTCAAGCATACTGGCTCTATGAACGATCACTGTGTATATAGACAATGGTGAAATATATGCACTAAACAAACAAAATTGGCCAAGGCCCAATATTTCTGTGAAAATCTGAACAATAACATATCAAACCCTCGAAAGTTTTGGAAAGTAAATAAATAACGTACACACTCCCCCAATCCATTCCCAACCCTCCACTGTCAAAGTGGAAAACCAAACTCTGCAACTTCCCTTAGAAGTAGCAAATGCTTTTTACAATTATTTTGTCAGATGCTCCACCACCCTGATTGACAAACTAATAAATGACACGCATCCTGGAACTACAAATGAGGATCAGGCCCCGCTATATCTACAAAGACCCAATATAGAGAAGATCAATTTTAGACCCTTACCCATCAATGTCATTAAGAAACACCTTAATAATCTAAAAATGAAAAACCAGTCTGGACCTTATCAAATCCCAACAATGCTGTTGAAGCTTAGAGTGCTGGCAATTGCTAAATCTGTCACAACCCTAACTAACGAATCATTGGTGTCTGGATACATACCCAAACTTTGGAAGACTGCAAGAGTAGTGCCTATCCATAAAAGTGGTGAGTTAACCTTGGTTACTAACTATCGCCCAATATCATTGGTCCCAGTATAGTCAAAAATCTTAGAAAAATGCGTCCATACGCAACTATGTGAGTATTACCAACAAACTAACTATCTGACCCCTGTTCAATCAGGTTTTAGCCGGAATCACTCCACTACAACTGCCCTCCTAAAAGTTTGCAACGACATCCAAACTGGCATGGAACAAGGAGACCTAACTGGAGCTATTTTCCTTGATTTTGCAAAGGCCTTTGACACAGTAGACCACGACATAATACTGTTCAAACTAAAAAACTTAGGTATTGGTGACCGTCTGCTAACCTGGTTTTGATCATATGTATCAGATCAATCACAGTATGTCTCCATTTCTGACAGCGACTCCCTCCCTCTCCCAGTCACATGTGGTGTTCCCCAAGGTTCCATTCTCGGGCCCCCTACAATTCACATTATTTATAAAAGATCTGCAAAATGTCTGCAAATCCTCAACTGTACACATGTACGCAGACAACACGGTAATCTATGCAAAAAAATCCGATCTGCCACAGCTTGAGGCAGTGCTCCAAGACCAGTTCACAGAGGTAGAAAATTGTACAGAATCAAATCCTGCCTCAGCCCTACAGTAAAGGAAAAGATTGTACAGCAAATGCTGATGCCAATCATGGATTATGGGGATGTAGTATATGCACCTGCACCGCAAACTCACCTAAATAAACTTAATACACTGTATAACTCATTCTGCCACTTTGTGCTACAATGTAACTACAGGACTCATCATTGTGACATGCTAAAAGTACTAAACTGTCTGTCGCTGGAATCCAGACGCACCCTCAATATTTCCAGCCTTGTGTTTAAGAGCTTTTCTGGAAAGCTCCCACCCAACCTGAGCAGACTGCTCTCTCTGGCTCTTCCCACCTCCCATATTTAGTCTGCCTCCATACAAAAAGAAAGCAGCTTGATCCTCCTTTTCCTACAGTGCACCACAATTATGGAACGACCTCCCGCACACTTTAAAACCTTCCCCAAGCCTAAAATTCTTTAAGAGATCCCTCTTAGCATATCTCAAAACAGAATGCACCTGTCATGGTTGATTATATATTTCCTACCTTTTCTATGTTAAATTATGCATATATTATGTATTAATATTGTTTTGTATTTTATTGTACCCTATTGTATCAATACAATGTTTTGTGGACCCAGGACATACTTGAAAATGAGAGAAAACTCAATGTATCCTTCCTGGTAAAATATTTTATAAATAAATAAATGTTGTGTTAAGGTGCATGGATCCATGCTTATCCTGACAGATTGATTTTTATGACATTGATGTTTTGTTTTATTAAATTGTGTTCTATACAACAATTCTTAATATCCTTTAAACCATAGCCTCCATCTAGGTAGGCGCTCTGTACATAATCCATTACTTAAAAAAGCATCTTCTACTCACTAAACAAATCAGACCTCTTTGAACACCTTTGGGCAGATTGGGGAACAAGATTTCATATTACATGGACTCCTAATGTCATGACTACAGGCTGAACTTAAACCTCTCAAAAATATCATACTCCCGTCCTCTTCCCCCCCCCCCTCCCGCCCTGTCCCATCCCTCCCCCATTCCTTTTCATCCACTCTTCCTATATACCAGATTTCATGGATATTGTCATGAATGTGAATAAAATATGTTAAACACCTCACTTAAAACTGTAACTATTAAGTATTTATGTTCTGGGACCTGCAAGTCCCTTTCTATGTATGTTTCCTGACTTATTATATCAGATGACAACTTTATTTAAATAAAAATTTGAAAAAAATAAAATAAAATAAATAAATAATGTATGCATGCTCTTATCCCTATCCAAACTCAGCTGTAAAAATATTTAAAAAAAACACCAAATAAAAAAAAACACCAAATAAAAAAAGTCTTAAATGGAACGTCAAAAAATTATGTCTCCTTGTCCAGTCACCCAGATCTTACAATTACATTAATACAAGCAATGTTTTATTAGCTAAAAAAAAATAATAATTATATATATATATATATATATATATATATATATATATATATATATATATATATATATATATATATATATATACAGGGAGTGCAGAATTATTAGGCAAGTTGTATTTTTGAGGATTAATTTTATTATTGAACAACAACCATGTTCTCAATGAACCCAAAAAACTCATTAATATCAAAGCTGAATAGTTTTGGAAGTAGTTTTTAGTTTGTTTTTAGTTATAGCTATTTTAGGGGGATATCTGTGTGTGCAGATGACTATTACTGTGCATAATTATTAGGCAACTTAACAAAAAACAAATATATACCCATTTCAATTATTTATTTTTACCAGTGAAACCAATATAACATCTCAACATTCACAAATATACATTTCTGACATTCAAAAACAAAACAAAAACAAATCAGTGACCAATATAGCCACCTTTCTTTGCAAGGACACTCAAAAGCCTGCCATCCATGGATTCTGTCAGTGTTTTGATCTGTTCACCATCAACATTGCGTGCAGCAGCAACCACAGCCACCCAGACACTGTTCAGAGAGGTGTACTGTTTTCCCTCCTTGTAAATCTCACATTTGATGATGGACCACAGGTTCTCAATGGGGTTCAGATCAGGTGAACAAGGAGGCCATGTCATTAGATTTTCTTCTTTTATACCCTTTCTTGCCAGCCACGCTGTGGAGTACTTGGACGCGTGTGATGGAGCATTGTCCTGCATGAAAATCATGTTTTTCTTGAAGGATGCAGACTTCTTCCTGTACCACTGCTTGAAGAAGGTGTCTTCCAGAAACTGGCAGTAGGACTGGGAGTTGAGCTTGACTCCATCCTCAACCCGAAAAGGCCCCACAAGCTCATCTTTGATGATACCAGCCCAAACCAGTACTCCACCTCCACCTTGCTGGCGTCTGAGTCGGACTGGAGCTCTCTGCCCTTTACCAATCCAGCCACGGGCCCATCCATCTGGCCCATCAAGACTCACTCTCATTTCATCAGTCCATAAAACCTTAGAAAAATCAGTCTTGAGATATTTCTTGGCCCAGTCTTGACGTTTCAGCTTGTGTGTCTTGTTCAGTGGTGGTCGTCTTTCAGCCTTTCTTACCTTGGCCATGTCTCTGAGTATTGCACACCTTGTGCTTTTGGGCACTCCAGTGATGTTGCAGCTCTGAAATATGGCCAAACTGGTGGCAAGTGGCATCTTGGCAGCTGCACGCTTGACTTTTCTCAGTTCATGGGCAGTTATTTTGCGCCTTGGTTTTTCCACACGCTTCTTGCGACCCTGTTGACTATTTTGAATGAAACGCTTGATTGTTCGATAATCACGCTTCAGAAGCTTTGCAATTTTAAGAGTGCTGCATCCCTCTGCAAGATATCTCACTATTTTTGACTTTTCTGAGCCTGTAAAGTCCTTCTTTTTGCAAAAGGAAAGGAAGTTGCCTAATAATTATGCACACCTGATATAGGGTGTTGATGTCATTAGACCACACCCCTTCTCATTACAGAGATGCACATCACCTAATATGCTTAATTGGTAGTAGGCTTTCGAGCCTATACAGCTTGGAGTAAGACAACATGCATAAAGAGGATGATGTGGTCAAAATACTCATTTGCCTAATAATTCTGCACTCCCTGTATATATATATATATATATATATATATATATATATATATATATATATATATATATATATATATATATATATATATATATATATGAGCTCTGACATTAGTTTTTTACTAAAAAAAAGTTAGACATCAATCTCTATTAGCGTATATCTCTGTAATTCCTAAATTTCTAAATAAGGCAACGATACAACCGAAGTAGAGAACTACAGACCAATCTCGCTGTTGAACAAAGTGCGTGCTGTTCAATAGACTTTGTCACCTGACGTCACATCCCCTTGGCAATCATTTCAGTGGACATGGAGAAAGCTTTAGACCGCGTCCACTTGCAATTTTTTAAGATAGTATTAGATAGAATGGGACTGGGGACTAAATTTATTTCTAAAATATTTGTCATGTATGTATTCCCAACAACAAGAGTCAGAGTAATTGGCTCCCTGTCCACTACATTCAACATAACAAATGGGTCCAGACAAGGCTGCCTTTTTATCACCACTCTTATTTTCTTGTACAGTAGAAATACTAGCCCTTAAGATACGTCCACACCCATCCATAACGGGAATTAAGATCAAAGATTCGCACCATAAGATTTCGGTCTATGTGGACAACGTCCTCCTATATTTATCTACTCCTGCACAATCTATTCCCCCATTATTACAAGAACTAGAGGAGTTTGGAAGGGCATCCAACTTCCTAGTTAATAAACACAAGACAGAGTTGAACCTTTCCATACCTGAAATTGAAGAACAGTACATTAAGAAAATCTGCCCCTTCAAATGGCAAAACCACTCATTAAAATACTTAGGCATCTTCCTTTTCCCAAGATTTAAGAAATGTTTACCGCCAATTATAAAGCCCTTACAGTCCTCTACAATAGCAATCCTATCATCCTGGAGAAGCAAACCACTCTCTTGGTTAGGGAGGATAAATGCATGTAAAATGACTATCCTACCGAGAATCCTTTACATACTGCAAACATTGCCAATCCCATTACCGAACTCTTACCTACTATCCCTACAAATTAATATCTTTGACTTTATTTGGAATAAACACCATGCCTGGATCAATAAAAAGATTATGTGCCAGTCACTAAACAATGGAGGTCTCTGTGTCCCTATCTAATTAAATATAGACAGGCGGTGCACATGCAACGAATAATAGATTGGTTTAAGAATTACGACTCTAAACGTTGGGTAAAACTAGAACATGACATAGCAGACTCACTCCATTTGGGGAATGGATTCCTTGCTGGACACCCATGCTAAAATCACACAAGAAACCTACATAATTTGGAAGAGAATAATAGTAGAATAATAGTAGAGAACACAAATATTTACTTCCAATTTTCACCTCTAACATCGCTAATGCATAATAAAGAGATTACCCCAGTTTCAGGCATTCCAACACACTTGCTACCAACGACTAATAGAGTGTTAATGGTATACCACTTAGGAGATGAACATAAATTGAGAAACAGAGAAGAGCTAGTAGAAAATGGCTTATTATTTTTCCTCAATTGGTTTTTATACTACCAATGCTATACGTACACTGTATTGCGCCCTCAAAATAAAAACATGTTTAGGCCATTAACGCTATTTGAAACTCTATGTCAGAGTAAACACTCCCTGAGACATACCCTTTTACTTGCTCATTATTACAGCGGGTTGAACCATATTATATAGACAGATGGAGTGACAAATTAAATATAGACATATCACATATAGGGGCCGATTTATCATGGCCCGAATGGGGCCAAATACCCCTGTTTCCGTGCGAGCCTTCAGGCTCGCCGGAAACAGGAGTTGGGAAGCAGCAGTCTTAAGATCGCTGCTCCGGTTGATTGACAACCCCTGCTAGTGGCATTGCACAAGCAGTTCACCAGAACTGCTTGTGCAATGATAAATGCCGACAGTGTATCATGTCCTCCAGACATTGATAAATCAGCCCCATAGACTCTACTTTGATATTCCAGGCTGTATTAGGTTGCGTGCAAAATAGTTAACTGGAGTCACACCTTGGTAAGAGGAAAATAAGAAGTCCACTTATGTACGACAATACTTTTCAAAGTATGATTTCCCTTCATTACGTTGTTGTTATGGTCAAATACTACTAAGGTGAGCGCACTTTCTGTCTTGCAGACAACTGCTTGGATGGGATATGGAGTACATTATCTTGAATGCATAAAAAAGAATTATAAGCAAAACAAAAAACATTTAGATATTTTTACCTGTAAAGAAAAGTATAAAACAGAAGTAAAATTATTTTTTTCCCATTCATTGAAATACATTTAAACAGGTGCACCGCCAATAGTTTTCCTAGAGAGTTTTGATATTATGTCCATGCTTTGTTTTGTTTTTTGTTTTGTTTTTTAGTGGAAGCTAACCAAGATTACAAGTTTTGCGCTATACGGGGTGCGTAAATAACGCAAAAAAAATAGCGTTATTGCACTTTCCATAGCGCTGTCATTACAAGTTAAGCCAAAACCTTCTTTTGTTGTGCGGTATGGTGCGTTAAGCTACATACCGCACGAAACCCAAGGCCGGACTTTACGTGCTCGTGCACACTTTCCCCCTTGGACATCAATGGAGAAAAAGTTTTAGAAAAAGCGAACACCCGAGATCGCGGAATGGCGATCACTGTAAAGCAACCCCATTGATGTCTATGGGAAAAAGAAAACTATATTAAAACCTAACACCCTAACATAAACCCCTAGGGGCCTATTTATCAAAGGTCTTGCGGACCGTGCGGATCAGGTCTGCAAGACCTCGTTGAATGCGGAGAGCAATACACTCTCCGTATTCAGCATTGCACCAGCAGCAACGCCACCCCCTGCTGACTCGCGGCCAATGGGCCGCCAGCAGGGAGGTGTCAATCAACCCGATCGTACTCAATCAGGTTGAATTCCGGCGATTCCTGTCCGCCTGCTCAGAGCAGGCAGACAGGGTTATGGAGCAGCACCTCTGCTTCATAACTGCTGTTTCTGGCCAGTCTGAAGACTCGCCAGAAACACGGGCCCACAAGCTCCGGTCGGAGCTTGATAAATGGGCCCATTAGTCTAAACACCCCTAATCCACCGCCGACCGAAATCGCAGACACTAAATAAATCTATTAACCCCTAAACCACCAGTCCCCACATCTCTCCTAATAAAACAAACCTATTAACCCCTAAACAGCTGGCCCCCCACATCGCAACTACTAAAATAAACCTATTAAACCCTAAATAGCCAGCCCCCCACATCGCACCTGTGAAATAAAAAAAGCCTAAGTTTAAACTATAAAGTAACCTAACATTATTATTTTAAAACAATAAAATTAACGAAAAATAAGAAAACCTAAATTACAAATTAAAAAAATCCTAAAACAATAGGATGAGATCTACTGAAATCCTATTGGCTGACTTGAATAGCCAATAGGATTTCAGTAGCTCTCATCCTATTGGCTGATTTTAATTTGTAATTTAGTCTTTTTTATTTTTCATCAATTTTATTCTTTTAAAATAGTAATGTAAGGTTACTTTATAGTTTAAACCTAGGTTTTTTTATTTCACAGGTTAGTTTTAATTTATTTAAAGATAGTTATATTGTAAATTTAATTTAAAATGAGGGGGGTGTTAGGTTTAGGGGTTAATAGTTTAATTTAGTGTGTTGCGATGTAGGGGGCCGGTGGTTTAGGGGTTAGTTTTGTAGTTGCGATGTGGGGGGGGGCGGCGGTATAGGGGTTCATAGGTTTATTATAGTAGTAGCGATGTGGGGGGCTGCAGTTTAGGGGTTAATAGGTTTATTATAGTAGTAGCAATGTGGGGGGCCGGGGGTTTAGGTGCTAATAGGTTTATTTAATGTTGGCTATGTGGGTGGGCAGTGGATTAGGGGTTATTAAGTTTAATAGAGTATTTGCGATGCGGGAGGGTGGCGGTTTAGGGGTTAATAGGTAGTTTATGGGCGTTGGTGTACTTTGTAACATTTTAGTTATGAGTTTTGTGAAACATTTTTGTTTCGCAAAATCCATAACTACTGGTCTCAGATCACTGAATGGATCACGGCGGTATAGGCTATAACGCAAGCATTTTAGCTGGAAGTACAACCTGTAATACAGCGATATGGAAAATCCTGCACTAAAACGTCATGTTTTGAGTGTGGAATGTATTGTATTGTTGCCATTCAGGCTAAAACACTTGCGTTATAGCTATACCGCCTTGACTTGTAATACGGGAGACCTGCCATTCCACGTGCAATTGCTAATTTTTCAGCGGTATAGCCGTACCACACCATACCGCAAAACTTGTAATCTTGCCCATAATGTGTAATAAATTTACCAATGAGAAGCTTGGTGCCCCCCTAAGGTTCTTAAAACTGATTAAAATAATACACCCTTCCCTAAATGCTATATAAGATAACTCAGGGAATATGTGGATATCTGGTGGCCTGAGGGCTATATTCAGTCCTCTGTTCTAGTTTTTGTGGTCCCTGGGTAAAAAAACAGAAGTAACAGTATGTGCCATAAGTGTTTTTTTTTTTTTTTTGTGGCACCAGGAAAAGGGTGGGAAATAAAAATGTGTACTTTGGAAGGAAGAATAGTAGACATGGGACTCAATTTATTAAGCTGCAAATGCAGCTTAGGAGACCAGCTAAAGTAGCTTTAGCTTTCAGACCACTGCTACTTAACCTCCCTGCCACTTAAAGTGTGGCGGATATCAATCATCTCGATCCAATTGGGATGGTGACAGCCCCTGCTCACTCATGATTGATCAAACCTGAGCAGGGGGTTACATTGCAGAAGCAGCGGCTCGCCACAAGGCTGGCTGGACAAGTTCATGATAGCAAGCCTTGTCCTCCCAAAATCTAGCCCTGTGTCTATTATTTGTTTGTTTAATAGCAATATATTTATATGTGGCCCATAAGGCTAATATTGATATGCAGCTCTGATATGTTAGGAGGTTGATCATCACTGAATTATACAATGATATCCAAGAGAGAACTTCCAAATACCTAATTCATTCAGATATGGATATAAATTTTAGCAAATTATTGATTGGTCTATATTATGCATTAAAGTTCCTGTTTATGTCTCTCCCAATATGAATAAGAAAAAAAAAATGACTTAGTACAGGGGTTACATAGAGTCATAATATGATAGGAAACAGAAAGTAAAAATGTCATATCTAGATTATATAATTATATGGTTCTGTCCAATTAAATGTAAATAAAAATACTTAATTCTTTGAATTCTGGTTTTCACTTTCAAAACAAGACAATAACAAGAAAATGCTATCTTTTAAAAAGGAAAGAATAACATCCCAAAATGGTTCACTAATGTTGTACTACAAGAAGAAGGGTAATCACTGAACCCATGGAGGCCAATTTATTAAAGGTCTTGCGGACCTGATCCGACAGTGTGGATCAGGTCCGCAAGACCTTGCTGAATGCGGAGAGCAATACGCTCTCCGTATTCAGCATTGCACCAGCAGCTCACAAGAGCTGCTGGTGCAACGCCGCCCCCTGCTGACTCGCGGCCAATGGGCCGCCAGCAGGGAGGTGTCAATCAACCCGATTGAACTCGATCGGGTTGAATTCCGGCGATTCCTGTCCGCCTCATCAGAGCAGGCGAACAGGGTTATGGAGCAGCGGCCTTTAGCTCCATTCGGAGCTTGATAGATAGGCTTCATGGTGTGTTATTGTATGAAAGGGAGGACGTTTCCTGCTACTAACTGTGTCACGACTCAAGGTACCTCTAGGGATCTGATGCCACAGAGTACAGCAGCCACCAATAATATTATCTATGCACACTTTTCCTTCACCTGCTTTCTCTTTGTGCCTTTTTCTAAGGAGCCTATTCTGTTGTTGTTTGGGGGAACTAGTGTTTTAATGTTGAACCATTGCTGACAGTCTGAAATATCAAAATGACTCTATGGCCACAAAGATTACATGTTCTTAAAGGGATTATTTAGTCTCAATTAAACTTTCATGATTTAGATAGAGCATGCCATTTTAAGCAACTTTCTAATTTACTACTGTTATCAATTTTTCTTCATTCTCTTGCTATCTTTTTTCAGCACCTGGGTAGAGCTTACATTTAGACACCAATCAGCAAGCGTTACCCAGGTGCTGAATCAAAAATAGGCCGGCTCTTAAGCTTACATTCGTCCTTTTTAAATTAAGCTAAAATTCTTCCTTTTTCAAATAAAGATACCAGGAGAATGAAGAAAAATTGCTAATAGGAGTAAATTAGAAAGTTGCTTTAAATTGCATGCTCTATCTAAATCATGAAATTTTAATTTTCACTAGACTATCCATTTAAAACAGACCAACTATTAACACATTAGCACAATATATAACTGACTGACAGAAGCTCAGATAACTTACAACAGAAATAAATCATTTAAAAAAAAGTATTTTAGCATCTAGAGATTCTTCAAAAAAAGTAATAAGCATAGTTAAGTTCATTAACCAAATCATCTTAGGCTTCTTTTGATGCAGGGTTTTATATTCATGTAAACATGGTGTTAGATTATTAAAGGAAATAAATTAAATCACATCAAAACCAGCAATATTGCACTACTAAAGGACCAAGATTAAAGGATTAACCCCTTAAAGACCACAGCACTTTTCCATTTTTTGACCGTTTGGGACCAGGGCTATTTTTACATTTCTGTGTTTGTGTTTAGCTGTAATTTACCTTTTACTCATTTACTGTACCCACACATATTATATACCGTTTTTCTAGCCATTAAATGGACTTTCTAAAGATACCATTATTTTCATCATATCTTATAATTTACTATAACATTTCTTTATAAAATATGAGGAAAAATGGAAAAAAACACACTTTTTCTAACTTTGACCCCCAAAATCTGTTACACCTCTACAACCACCAAAAAGCACTTATGCCAAATAGTTTCAAAATTTTGTCCTGAGTTTAGAAATACCCAATGTTTACATCTTCTTTGATTTTCTTGCAAGTTTTAGGGCAATAAATACAAGTAGCACTTTGCTATTTCCAAACCACTTTTTTCAAAATTAGCGATAGTTACATTGGGACACTGATATCTGTCAGGAATCCCTGACTATCCCTTGACATGTATATATATATATATATATATATATATATATATATATATATATATATATATATTTAGAAGAAAACCCCAACCTAAAGTATTGATCTAGGCCCATTTTGGTATATTTCATGCCACCATTTCACCGCCAAATGCGATAAAAAAAAAAATCAGTCACTTTTTCACAAGTTTTTTCACAAACTTTTGTTTTCTCACTGATATTATTTACAAACAGCTTGTGCAATTATGGCACAAATGGTTGTAAATGCTTCTCTGGGATCCCCTTTGTTCAGAAATAGCAGACATATATAGCTTTGGCGTTGCTTTTTGGTAATTAGAAGGCCGCTAAATGCCGCTGCACACCACACGTGTATTATGCCCAGCAGTGAAGGGGTTAATTAGGGAGCGTGTATGGTTAAGTTTAGCTTTAGTGTAGTAGACAACCCGAAGCATTGATCTAGGTCCATTTTGGTATATTTCATGCAACCATTTCACCGCCAAATGCGATAAAAAAAAAAAAAAATCGGTCACTTTTTCACAAGTTTTTTCACAAACTTTTTGCTTTTTGGTAATTAGAAGGCGCTAACTGTCGCTGCACACCACACGTGTATTATGCCCAGGGGTTAATTAGGTAGCTTGTAGGGAGCTTGTAGGGAGCTTGCAGGCTTAAGTGTAGAGATCAGCCTCCCACCTGACACATACCACCCCTGATCCCTCCCAAACAGCTCTCTTCCCTCCCCCACCATACAATTATCCCCAGCATCTTACGTACTGGCAGAAAGTCTGCCAGTACTAAAATAAAAGTTTAACTTATTCTGCTGTGTAGGATCACCCCCACAAACAGCTCTCTAACCCTCCCCCTCTACCTTATTACGAGCCATCTTGGGTACTGGCAGCTGTCTGCGAATACCCAGTTTGCAATAAAATATGGTATTTTTAAAATAAATTATTTTGTAGTGTAGCTGCCCCCCCTCAATATCCACCTCCACACCCTTCCAGATGCCTTAGCCAAAAATTCTCACCCTCCCCAGTCCTTTCCCCCACCATATGCTAGAAATTAATTGTTTCATAGTGTAGCGTTCCCAACCGCTCCCGCCCCCATGCACAAGCACGCGATCCCGCCCCCCTCTGACTCAGATCCTACCATTGATGGCTGCCCACCTACATCGGCTCCCACCCACCAACAATCGTGGCATCGATGGCCGATGCAGAGAAGGCCACAGAGTAGCTCTCTCTGCATCGGATGGCTAGCAAATGTTATTGCAGGATGCCTCAATATCGAGGCATCACTGAAATAACATGAAAGCGACTGGAAGCAATCAGGATCGCTTCTACCGCTTGGAAACACCAATGACGTACAGGGTACGTCCTTGGTTGTTAAGGACATTTTTTTATAGGACGTACCCTGTACGTTGTTGGTCCTTAAGGGGTTACAGAACAAGTGCATAAGAAAAAGACAATGCAATAACACTTGGGGCCCAATGATCAAAAATTTTCAGGCAAGGAGAACAATCATGCAAAGGCTTTGGGATTTTTTTAGATCTTATATTGTAATGTATGAGTCTCTCCTTTACAGATTGCTGCATAGTTAGATAAATATATCTCAATGCAAATTTTGCATTTCTAAAATTCCTTCAGGGACCTCGTCATACTGCCTGAGCAGAGATCCTCGGGTCCTTAGTCTGAGTTTTAAATGAGCAATAGATTTTTTTTTCAAATTTACTTTAATTTCCAGGCCACTGCATCATGTGACAGCCATCAGACAATCACAGACTCAGAAACATATACACTGTGAACTCTTGCACATGCTCAGTAGGAGCTGAGGTCTCAGAAAGTGTGCCTATATAAAGACTGCATGCAATTTCATAATGGAAGATTGGAAGTAAATCGGAAGGTTAATTAATTAATTAATTAATAGAAAAAAAGTAAATTTGATAATAGAATGTTTTTTTATTGTATATATATTGTTCATCTAAATCATGAAACTTTTAAGTTTACCTAAAAAAGGCACTGTGCAAAAAAAATAAAATGTAAATTTTTGTGGTATAGAAAAATAATATTTACCCCTTATATTTGTGCCTGCATAGCTTTCAAAATGTACACCCTATGGCAACAAGTACTGGCATTTTAGCTGCTCAAGACTATATAACACAAATAGTAAGCATATTTATTATACATATAAGTCACAAAGAATAGGGTTTGTAGATCTGAAAATATGTGACCATATCAATTTTTAAATAAGATTTTTCTAGTGCATTCCACTCCCTACTGTGAAACGGCTCATCATTCTCATTACCTAAATCTTAAGAGAACAGTCCTATGCAGCTGCACACTCCACTGGGTATTGTATATATAATGAAATACTATTAAACATAATGCTGTCACATGACAGAACAAAATGGTAGTTTGTGAAAGCTGTGATGCTTTGGGCTTGCCATTCTTTCTGTATATGATCAGTCATCTGAAATCTGCCTTTTCTCTCTTTAAGAGGAGGAGAGCCCCCTCTTCAAAGAAAAGAAAAACCTTTTTAATACAAATTAAAGTCATTTTCTCTTTATAACAAGGTTTGATGTGGAATTCAATTTTGAGAGGCAGGTACTCTAGTGACAACAGCATTGGAAAGGACCCCCATTGAGAAAGAAAAAAAACAGCAAATGTATATATATCTGTGTACACTGTAGCTGCTGCTTAAATTGGTATAAGATGGCACCCCAGTGCCCGACAGCATTCTACACAGCTCTGCTTCATGTCATGAGTGGATGCTGATTATCTTCATCTGGGTCTCAAGGGTGCTTAAGCAATGCTGGCAATTGAGCCAAACAGCTTCTGTTGATGGATTTTAAAAGCTGAACAGGGGCAAGGTACCATTACCGGACACTTGCTATATACTCTGTCTAAGAAGGGACTAGCACATGATATGGTATCTTATTTTTCTCAGTCAGTGCATTTTTGTAGCCAGAGTGCCCTTGCTAAATCATGACAAGGTTATGTCAGTGTGGTTTAGGCCTCTATTGATCAGTCATCAAAGATATTTGAATTAGGTTTTGTACTGTTAACTCTTACAACACCAATTTTCCATTCATATGAATTCTTCTGATTTAAAAGCTTTGCAATACAGAGAATCTGATAAAAATTAAACTTGAATTTGAGTTTTTTTTTATTTGATTTACGTAAATATGTATGTATTTATTTATTTTTTACAAATAATCTAACACTAATCATGTAGTGGAGTATTCTATAGAAAACTGAACAATGCCGTTAAATCACAAAAAGTGTGACATTTAGTAGTATGTAATTTTGAGCTCTTGTAAAACAATACCTATTATTGTAATCTGTTACTGTTATTTTACAACAATAATACCTATTATTGTAATCTGTTGGTGTTATTTTATAACAGTAATACCTATTATTGTAATATGTTATCGGGCTTAGATTGTCTGTTCCAGGGAACAATGTAGAATATAACATTCTCTTGTATTTATCTAAGCAAGCAGTTAACCTTTCTTCATGTATCATTTATAATCAGCCTTCTGAACCTTGTATAAAGCTTAAAAAAGACATTAAAATATTTTGGGACAGATTACAAGTGGCACACTAACAGTTCTGTGTGAGCGAAAAAGGGTTATTCGCCCCTATTTGAGCACGTTGGATTTGCTACTCATATTACAAGTTGAAAGTAAACGCAAACGTATGAGCGCAATCACGATTTATGCTATAATAAGTACTGTGACCTCAGAGCTCTGGTTAACTGTTTCAAGAAACAAAAACCATGCACAAAACACATCACAAATACATTTAAAAGTATAGTTACACTAATAATAACATTATCTAATAAAAAATTATTTTATAAAAAGCGCGCAAAAACCTTACTTCTAGTGGAGTAAGCGCTCAAGTCCTTTATGCATACGCATATCCTATATTAACAACCAAAGAGACATAAAAGTGCAAAAATATTTTTTTAATTTGTTAGAGCATTATATTGTTGCACTGTTGCTTGCATTTAACTTACACCTAGATTTTGAGTTTTGCATTAGAAGGGGTGCGTTAGCTACACGTGTTTTTTTTCCCCGCACCTTTTAAACAATGCTGGTATTTAGAGTTCTCTGAAGGGCTGTGTTAGGCTCCAAAAAGGGAGCGTAGAGCATAATTAACCGCCACTGCAACTCTAAATACCAGCGTTGCTTACGGACGCGGCCAGCTTAAAAAACGTGCTCGTGCACGATATCCCCATAGGAAACAATGGGGCAGTTTGAGCCGAAAAAAAACCTAACCCCTGCAAAAAAGCAGCGTTCAGCTCCTAACGCAGCCCCATTGTTTCCTATGGGGAAACACTTCCTAAGTCTGCACCTAACACCCTAACATGAACCCCGAGTCTAAACACCCCTAACCTTACACTTATTAACCCCTAATCTGCCGTCCCCGCTATCGCTGACCCCTGCATATTATTATTAACCCCTAATCTGCCGCTCCGTACACCGCCGCAACCTACATTATAGCTATGTACCCCTAATCTGCTGCCCCTAACATCGCCGACCCCTATATTATATTTATTAACCCCTAATCTGCCCCCCCCAACATCGCCGCTACCTAACTACACTTATTAACCCCTAATCTGCCGACCGGACCTCGCCGCCACTATAATAAATGTATTAACCCCTAAACCGCCTCACTCCCGACTCAAAAACCCTATAATAAATAGTATTAACCCCTAATCTGCCCTCCCTAACATCACCGACACCTAACTTCAAGTATTAACCCCTAATCTGCCGACCGGACCCCGCTGCTACTCTAATAAATGTTTTAACCCCTAAAGCTAAGTCTAACCCTAACACTAACACCCCCCTAAGTTAAATTTAAGTTAAATCTAACAAAATAAAATAAATCTTATTAAATAAATTAATCCTTTTTAAAGCTAAATACTTACCTGTAAAATAAACCCTAATATAGCTACAATATAACGAATAATTATATTGTAGCTATTTTAGCATTTATATTTATTTTACAGGCAACTTTGTATTTATTTTAACTCGGTACAATAGCTATTAAATAGTTAATAACTATTTAATAGCTACCTAGTTAAAATAAGTACAAAATTATTTGGAAAATAAATCCTAACCTAAGTTACAATTAAACCTAACACTACACTATCAATAAATTAATTAACTAAACTACCTACAATTATCTACAATTAAATCAACTAAACTAAATTACAAAAAAAACAAACACTAAATTACAAAAATAAAAAAAGATTACAAGAATTTTAAACTAATTACACCTACTCTAAGCCCCCTAAAAAAATAACAAAGCCCCCCAAAATAAAAAATGCCCTTCCCTATTCTAAAATAAAAAGTTAACAGCTCTTTTACCTTACCAGCCCTTAAAAGGGCCTTTTGCGGGGCATGCCCCAAAGAAAACAGCTCTTTTGCATTTAAAAAAAACATACAATACCCCCCCAACATTTCAACCCACCACCCACATACCCCTAATCTAACCCAAACACCCCTTAAAAAACCTAACACTAAGCCCCTGAAGATCTCCCTACCTTATCTTCACCACGCTGGGTATCACCGATCCGTCCAGAAGAGGCTCCGAAGTCTTCATCCTATCCGGCAAGAAGAGGACATCCGGACCGGTAGACATGTTCATCCAGGCGGCGTCTTCTATCTTCATCTATCCGGTGCAGAGCGGGACCATCTTGAAGCAGCCGACGTGGATCCATCCTTTTCTTCCGGCGACTCCCGACAAATGAAGGTTCCTTTAAGTGATGTCATCCAAGATGGCGTCCCTCGAATTCCGATTGGCTGATAGGATTCTAAAAATCAGATTCAAGTTCAATCCGATTGGCTGATCCAATCAGCCAATCAGATTGAGCTCGCATTCTATTGGCTGTTCCGATCAGCCAATAGAATGCAAGCTCAATCTGATTGGCTGATCCAATCAGCCAATCGGATTGAACTTGAATCTGATTGGCTGATTCAATCAGCCAATCAGATATTTCCTACCTTAATTCCAATTGACTGATAGAATCCTAAGGGGTACATAGGTAGTTTATGGGTGTTATTGTACTTAACTCCTGACTTTTTTCTGCGGCTGGAGTTTTGTCGTTAGAGTTCTAACGCTCACTTCAACCAAGACTCTAAATACCAGCGTTAAAAAGATCCCATTGAAAAGATAGGATACGCAATTGACATAAGGGGATCTGCGGTATGGAAAAGTCGCGGCTGGAAAGTGAGCGTTAGACCCTTTCCTGACTGACTCTAAATTCCAGCGGGCAGCCAAAACCAGCGTTAGGAGCCCTTAACGCTGGTTTGGACGGCTAACGCAGAACTCTAAATCTAGGCGTTAGTGTTTAAACCCTTTGCAGGAATTAGTGAACTATTTAAAGCCGGTTTCAGAGTAGCAATGCACTGCTGCAACCTAGCTAAACACATCTGGGGAGCCAACCACAAGAGGCATATGGGAATTGTGCTATTGCCAGGGTTGGGGGGTTATGAATTGTCACTGGATGAGCTAGGGCAGTGCATAGCAATATGGACTTTTGTCCTGAAGAGGTTAGCTGAGACAAACTCACAATATCCGGGATTGGTTGAGAGGTAAGCTTGACCCCTTTGCAGAGGTTAAACGTAGTTTTATATTTAAGCAACAGTGCAATAAAATAATGCTCTAAAACAATAGAGAATGTTCTTTTTGTACCTTTATTTCACTTTAAGTTCTGCATGGCAAGCTTTGTGCACCCAAAATAAACATTTTAAAGCCATTGTTGTAATATATTTGGAACACACCCATTGAAAACAACACTCTTCAGTATGTTTATCTAATCTCCTTGGCCTTGACCAGCTAGATCAAACAATCACTGTACAAAATAATATATGGTAGGGATCATGTAGGAAACACTACAACAGTCTCTCAGAGGAGAAATCACATAGAAAAATGGTAAAATGTTAATGGTAAAGCAGCCACCAAATATAATTAAAGTGCATTTCATTATTTACTAAGCATTAGTAAACAGATTGACAATTTTGTGTTTACATCCATTTAAAGCAACAAAACCTGAAATTATCTATATTGCACATAAAATAACATTTACTTTAAAACAGGGATGGCCAACTGGCTGCCCAAAGATTACATATGGACCTTGGTAATAGTTTTTGCGTCCCTTCTATGGGGTAAACTAAAGAAAGGATCAAAGAAGAAAGTATCTTGCGCATAAAATCCAATCTTTATTTCCAAACTTTAAAAGTTACGATTCACAGCAAAACATCAAGGGGAGCGCAGAACAGACAGCGAATGTAATTTATTTGATTTGTTGTACACAGTGTGAGATCCAGTATGTAGGACTCAGGAGTAGGGATGTAAATACTAGGATTACGGAACACTTTTCATGCATTAGTGTAAGAAGATCCTCCACTCCCTTGGTTAAACATTTTGTAATGGAACATAATGGCGAATTAAACACTATTAGATGGTGTGCCATTGAGAAGGTCCACAAACCAAGGAAAGGGGGTTATCTGCATTCACTTTTGGTGAAGCGTGAGGTATACTGGATATTCACTTTGAAGATCCGGGTCCCGTCTGGGTTAAGCTCCAGATATGATATTCTGAATTATTGGGGATAGGTTGGTCTGCCTTACTCTATATTGCTACATTTTCACAAGTCTTCATACTATTTATGCAGACTTGGGGGGGTACATGTATATATATATCCCTTCATATATTAATATTCAAATCCAATTACATTGGTCTCTCCCTTTTTTCGGTTGTCCGTATGGATTTAATTAATTGTAAATAAAAATATGACTTTGAATTTATTTTACTTTATTTTGTATTGATTTTGTATATCATTTTCCTTTTCAGATTTGTTATTATTATTAAGTACTAAATGTTATTATTTTGTATACAATGTATAAGCGGTAAGTAATTTCTATTGTTCTGGGATATTAAGTATTTGAATTATCCAGAGTTAACTGCCTCAGTGTATGCAAATGATTAACTACTTGTCCAGGGGAGGAATGTGCTTTCTTGCAACCTATAGGAACGTTACGTTACCTTTTTTAAATGAATGTCAGATTGTATGTATTACGCTATAAATAAGGCTTCAAGTCGAAAAGCGTAAGCCTGTCTGTGCTGCGCTCCCCTTGATATTTTGATGTTTTGCTGTGAATCGTAACCTTTTAAGTTTGGAAATAAAGATTGGATTTTATGAAGATACTTTCTTCTTTGATCCTTATTATACTCACCTCATTTCTTGCCGCATTACCAACATTACTATTGGAGCGGGTGAGCCCTTACTGTTTGATGACAACATCACCTACGAGGATGCTGTGGCTGGAGCAGTTGACGGTGTGACACGGTTGGATGCGGTGGTATGCTGAGTTCTGATGCCGATGCAGGAGGTGCCAGTAGAGCACAAGCATTGAGGTCACAATCTGTTAGTGGTTGTGGAAAGTGTATGGATACCTTTTACTTTAGGTGGGTCAGCCGGATACTGAGGAGCACAGCAGTAAGCACTTTAAGTCAAGCTGAGGAGGCTATGGTCCTAGTGTGACACGGAAGGATGGTAATTATTTTTGGTCAGTGTATTATATGTTTGGAATAATTAGCTTGGAGTCCACCCCATTATCCTTTTGTGTTTTGATTGTAAACTAAAAAAAGCCTTTCAGTTATTGCTTGTGTGCTAACCCGACACTAAAGCCGGAGGTGCATTAGAAATACTTTAAATTCCTATGTTCTTTAATTAGACGAAAGTATTATTTTTATTTTTAAAAATATATTTCTATGCATATGTTTTTTTTTGTAAAATATATGACTATACCTATATATCAATATAAATATATACAGATATGGGCCTCTAGTTATCAAGCTCCTTAATATTCTTGCATTCGCCGGCCCAATACTCTCGCCTAAGCTCGCCTCACATCGCCACCGCGGACCTGAATACGTTCGCCAAAGTTATCAAAAAATCTGTCAAAAAGCCGCACACCAAGTACGGGGCGATGAGCAGTGGACTGTGATAGTTATCACTCATCAGATCTCGCTGCTCTTCGGCTTTTTTACAGCTTTATTGATAAGCTGTCACTAAGCAATCACACAATACTATACTGTTCTACCCCCTATATCGGCACTCCCGGAGCTCCCCGCAAGTATAATAAATGTATTAACCCCTAAACCGCCGCTCCCGGACCCCTCCGCCACCTACATAATACCTATTAACCCCTATCCTGCCCCCCCTATACCGCCGCCACCTATAATAAAGTTATCAACCCCTATCCTGCGGATCCCGGACCCCGCCACAACTAAATAAATTGTTTAACCCCTTAACCGCCGCTCCTGGACCCCGCCGCCACCTATATTAAACTTATTAACCCCTAATCTGCCCCCCCTACACCGTTGCCACCTATAATAAATTTATTAACCCCTATCCTGCCCCCCCTATACCGCTGCCATCTATATTAAACTAATTAACCCCTAAACCTAAGTCTAACACTAACCCTAACACCCCCCTAACCTAAATCTAAATAAAAATTACTCTTATTAACCCCTTAATGACCGGACCGTTTTTCAATTTTCTTACCCTTAATGACAATGGCTATTTTTACATTTCTGCAGTGTTTGTGTTTAGCTGTAATTTTCCTCTTACTCATTTACTGTACCCATACATATTATATACCGTTTTTCTCGCCATTAAATGGACTTTCTAAGGATACCATTATTTTCATCATATCTTATAATTTCCTATAAAAAAAATATAAAATATGAGGAAAAAATTGAAAAAAACACACTTTTTCTAACTTTGACCCCCAAAATCTGTTACACATCTACAATCACCAAAAAACACCTATGCTAAATAGTTTCTAAATTTTGTCCTGAGTTTAGAAATACCCAATGTTTACATGTTCTTTACTTTTTTTGCAAGTTATAGGGCCATAAATACAAGTAGCACTTTGCTATTTCCAAACAACTTTTTTTCAAAATTAGCGCTAGTTACATTGGAACCCTGATATCTGTCAGGAATACCTGAATATCCCTTGACATGTATATATTTTTTTTTAGAAGACAACCCAAAGTATTGATCTAGGCCCATTTTGGTATATTTCATGCCACCATTTCACCGCCAAATGTCATCAAATAAAAAAAAAAGTTCACTTTTTCACAAATTTTGTCACAAACTTTAGGTTTCCCACTGAAATTATTTACAAACAGCTTCTGCAATTAAGGCACAAATGGTTGTAAATGCTTCTTTGAGATCCCCTTTGTTCAGAAATAGCAGACTTATATGGCTTTGGGGTTGCTTTTTGGTAAGTAGAAGGCCGCTAAATGCTGCTGCGCACCACACGTAAATTATGCCCAGCAGTTAAGGGGTTAAATTAGGTAGCTTGTAGGGAGCTTGCAGGGTTAATTTTAGCTTTAGGGTAGAGATCAGCCTCCCACCTGACACATCCCACCCCCTGATCCCTCCCAAACAGTTCTCTTCCCTCCCCCACCCCACAATTGTCCCCGCCATCTTAAGTACTGGCAGAAAGTCTGCCAGTACTAAATAAAAGGAGTTTTTATTTTTTTTAATAAAAAAAAATAAAATGTTTTAGCTGTGATGGACTCCTGCCTTAGCCCCAACCTCCATGATCCCCCCCCCAGCAATCTAAAGCTCTCCCCTACCTAATTGCCGCCATCTTGGGTACTGGCAGCTGTCTGCCAGTACCCAATTTGCCCCCCAAAAAAGTGTTTTTATTATTATTTTTTATTACCAATTTATTTTTTTCTGTAGTGTAGCAGCCCCCCACAATACCCCAACCCCCTCCCCCTCCCAGATCCTCATATATATATATTTTCCCCCCTCTTCCCACTCATTGGTGTCAGTGTGGGTAGGTAATCGCGCGCGTGCGCGCGCACCCGCGCGCGCACGCGCACGCGCATGCGCGCCCCCGCACGCTCCCGGCACCCGGCGTGCACATTGCACTTACAGGAGCCGGATGCCGGGTAGCGATGGGCCGCCCACCCGCCTCCCAGTTGCGCTCCCACCCACCAACGAACCGGCCGCATCGCTACCGGTGCAGAGAGGGCCACAGAGTGGCTCTCTCTGCATCGGATGCTTTCTAAGGGTATTGCAGGATGCCTCAATATCGAGGCATCACTGCAATACCCTGAGAGCTGCTGGAAGCGATTGCGATCGCTTCCAGCACTCTCTTAGACAAGTGACGTACCAGGTACGTCCATTGTCACTAACTGCAAGTTTTTGCAGGACGTACCTGGTACGTCACTTGTCATTAAGGGGTTAACTAAATTAATCCTATTTGAAACTAAATACTTACCTATAAAATAAACCCTAAGATAGCTACAATATTACTAATAATTATATTGTAGCTATTTTAGGATTTATTTTTATTTTACAGGCAAATTTAAATTTATTTGAACTAGGTACAATAGCTATTAAATAGTTATTAACTATTTAATAGCTACCTAGTTAAAATAAAGACAAATTTACCTGTAAAATAAAAACTAACCTAAGTTACAATTACACCTAACACTACACTATCATTAAATAAATTATTCCTATTTAAAACTAAATACTTACCTGTAAAATAAACCCTAAGATAGATACAATGTAATTACATTGTAGCTATTTTAGGATTTATATTTATTTTACAGGTAACTTTGTATTTATTTTAACTAGGTACAATAGTTATTAAATAGGTATTATTTAATAACTACCTAGCTAAAAAAATACAAAATTACCTGTAAAATAAATCCTAACCTAAGTTACAATTAAACCTAACACTACACTATCATTAAATTAATTAAATAAATTAGCTACCAATACCTACAATTAAATACAATTAAATAAACTAAACTAAATTACAAAAACAAACAAACACTAAATTACAGAAAATAAAAAATATTACAAGAATTTTAAACTAATTACACCTAATCTAAGCCCCCTAATAAAATAAAATAAAAATAATAAAAGTCCCTATCCTATTCTACATTAAAAAGTAATCAGCTCTTTTACCAGCCCTTAAAAGGGCTTTTTGCGGGGCATGCCCCAAAGTAATCAGCTCTTTTGCCTGTAAAAAAAACGTACAACCCCCAACATTAAAACCCACCACTCACATACCCATACTGTAACCCACCCAAACCCCCCTTAAATAAACCTAACACTAACCCCCTGAAGATCTACCTACCTTGAGTCGTCTTCACCCAGCCGGGCCGAAGTCTTCATCCGATGGGGCAGAAGAGGACATCCAGACTGGCAGAAGTCTTCATCCTATCCGGGCAGAAGAGGACATCTGGACCGGCAGACATCTTCATCCAAGCGGCATCTTCTATCTTCATCCATCTGACGAGGAGCGGCTCCATCTTCAAGACCTCCGACGCGGAACATCCTTCTTCACCGATGACTACCCGACGAATGAAGGTTCCTTTAAGTGAACTTAACTGATTGGCTGATAGCATCAGCCAATCAGATTTTTCCTACCTTAATTTCGATTGAATCCTATCAGCCAATCGGAATTCGAGGGACGCCATTTTGGATGACGTAACTTAAAGGAACCTTCATTCGTCGGGTAGTCGTCGGTGAAGAAGGATGTTCCGCGCCGGAGGTCTTGAAGATGGAGCCGCTCCTCGTCGGATGGATGAAGATAGAAGATGCCGCTTGGATGAAGATGTCTGCCGGTCCGGTTGTCCTCTTCTGCCCGGATAGGATGAAGACTTCTGCCGGTCTGGATGTCCTCTTCTGCCCCATCGGATGAAGACTTCGGCCCGGCTGAGTGAAGACGACTTAAGGTAGGGAGATCTTCAGGGGGTTAGTGTTAGGTTTATTTAAGGGGGGTTTGGGTGGGTTAGAGTAGGGGTATGTGAGTGGTGGGTTTTAATGTTGGGGGGGGTTATTTTTTTTACAGGCAAAAGAGCTGATTACTTTGGGGCATGCCCCGCAAAAAGCCCTTTTAAGGGCTGGTAAAAGAGCTGATTACTTTTTAATGTAGAATAGGGTAGGGACTTTTATTATTTTGTTTTTTTTTATTTTATTAGGGGGCTTAGATTATATGTAATTAGTTTAAAATTCTTGTAATTTTTTTTATTTTCTGTAATTTAGTGTTTTTTTTTTTTGTAATTTAGTTTAGTTTATTTAATTGTATTTAATTGTAGGTATCGGTAGCTAATTTATTTAATTAATTTAATGATAGTGTAGTGTTAGGTTTAATTGTAACTTAGGTTAGGATTTATTTTACAGGTAAATTTGTATTTTTTTATTAGCTAGGTAGTTATTAAATAGTTAATAACTATTTAATAACTATTATACCTAGCAAAAATAAATACAAAGTTACCTGTAAAATAAATATAAATCCTTAAATAGCTACAATGTAACTATTAGTTATATTGTAGCTATATTAGGGTTTATTTTATAGGTAAGTATTTAGTTTTAAATAGGATTAATTTAGTTAATAAGAGTAATATTATTTAGATTTATTTAATTAATATTTAAGTTAGGGGGGTGTTAGGTTTAGTGTTAGACTTAGGTTTAGGGGTTAATAATTTTATTATAATGGCAGCGGTGTAGGGGGGGCAGGATAGGGGTTAATAAAGTTATTATAGGTGGAGGCGGTATAGGGGGGCAGGATAGGGGTTAATAGGTATTATGTAGGTGGCGGCAGGGTCCGGGAGCGGCGATTTAGGGGTTAACATATTTATTATAGTTGCGGTGGGCTCCGGGAGCGGCGGTTTAGGGGGTAATAACTTTATTTAGTTGCGGCTGTGTAGGGGGGGGCAGATTAGGGGTGTTTAGACTTGGGGTACATGTTAGGGTGTTAGGTGCAGACTTCTCCCATAGGAATCAATGGGATATTGGGCAGCAGCGAACATGAGCTTTCGCTATGGTCAGACTCCCATCGATTCCTATGGGATCCGCCGCCTCCAGGGCGGCGGATTGAAATCCAGGTATGCTGGCCCGTAATAGTGGCGAGCGTACCTGGTAGTAGTTTGATAACTACCAAAAGCAGTCAGATTGTGCAGAACTTGCGTTTGGAACATCTGGAGTGACGTAAGCATCAATCTGTGTCGGACTGAGTCCGGCGGATCGTTGCTTACATCACAAAATTCTACTTTTGCCGGTGTGTAGAGCTTGATAACTTAGGCGAATCAGCCTTGCCACAAATACACTGCGGAATTCCAGCGTATTTGCGGTTGACGGCTTGATAACTAGAGGCCATGGTGTCATGTACTGCCTCTTTAAGAACAGTGATTTATCTATGATCCTCTGTGCCTTTAAATAGACACAGGGTTTCCTTCCCAAATTGCTTGGAAATGTGTTTTTCCCTGAATTTCCTAGCTCACTTCATGTCCTCTGGAGTTTTGTCTCTTTATTATCAGAATTCTATTTCCTGGAAACTTTATGGGATACTACCTCAATTGAGAAAATTGTATTTTTGTGCAGCTGCTTAATTTTCCTATATTTTGTTTTGGAAACTTTGTTGCGGTTTGTTTCCGTGCACCTGTGACGTCACAGCCTCATTTCCAGTGAAGCTGACATCTATGCAAAGCCTCAGCACTGCTGAGCCGTTCACCTCATCTGCTCAGCCGAAGGAAAAGTATTTCAACCCATAGCAGTTTCGTTCTGATCAGCTGTTTCCAGTGAAGATCGTGTCTCAGCCCACTCTGCTGATTTTTTCTCTGCAACGGATATCTTTATACCGACAAGTAAGAGTTTCAGCATAAACTGCTGTTATATTCTCCTCCTCCTAATTGTTGAACTACCAGTCTTGAAATTATATCTGATATATCAGTCAACTAAAAATTGTCATACATTATTATTATTGAGTGTCTCTGATCCAATTCATAAATATACATATATATGTAATCAGGAAATATAAGCCTTAAGTAATAGAGTATTTTACTCAAGGTTTGTTATACTGTATAGTAAGATTTTTGCAAATTGTAGAATAATGATAAATAAAGTCATAAATACACATGTATAGGTATACCTCACTCAGTACCGCTGTAAAGTGATAACAGCCTTAAAGTGAAACAAGGCAATTTTAGCTTTCTTTTCACTTGCCAGTCTGTTTAAAAACTTGAAAACATGATGGAAGTAATATAAATTAAGGGTGTAATAGCTCTATGTTTAGTTTAAAACTAGCATAGTATTCAATAAAAACTGTCACTATTTTACAGGTACAATAACTGTAGTAAAGTTTGCCAGACTATAACACTGAGACACAGATTGCACTGTAATGCTGTAAACAGAGTGAACTGCACATAACAAATGGTGCCAGTCACTTTTCTCGCAATCTCACGATGAGTACAGCACTGTTTCAATTTTCCTGGAGGTTGAACTTAAACTCCACAAATCACTGTATCAGCAAAGCTCTGTTAAGTGAAGCACTGTAAAGTGAGGTAGACCTTTATGCACATAAATACACATATATAGACATGTATATGTTAGGGTTAAAGTCCGATATTGGGTAATCTTATGCCAGACAGAGGCAAAAAAATAGTGAAGATGAGGGAATAACAGTGCACCGTATATGAGTGGTTAGAGATTAGGTTCTGTAGCTGTTATGAGCGCTGTGATCAGCTGAGCACTGTGATTAACTTTAAGCAGGTAGCTAGCTTTATCCAGAAGCGTTTAAGCAGGTAGCTTTATCTAGAAGCGTTTGGGTAATCCTAGGATTACCCGGGTAAAGCTTGATGTATGATTTTACATCAGGCGCTTTACCCACAGTCGCTGGGTAATGTCAGTTGTACCCGGGTAATCCTAGAATTACCCGGATATGTGACTTTACTCATAACATATACATACACACATACACACTTTTAGACATACTGTATATGTGTAAATTGGAGCTCTTCCCAGTCCAACACCTTAACATATACCATGGGGTAGATTTATCATACCCCGGACGGACATAATTCGCTATAGTGAATCATGTCTGCCCTGCATTTAACATTGCACAAGCATTTCTGGTGAAATGCTTTTCAATGCCACCCCCTGCACATTCGTGGTCGACATCCCCACATTAATATTTTTTATTATTTCAAATTACTTTAAAGCCTTTGGCCTCTATTTATCAAGCTGTCAACCGCAAATACGCTGGAATTCCACAGCGTATTTGTGGCGAGCCTTATTCGTCTTAGTTATCAAACCCTACAGAGCAGCAAAAGTAGAATTTAGTGATGTAACATACGATCCGCAGGACTCAGTCCGACACAAATCGATGCTTACATCACTACAGATGTTCCGAATGCAAGTTCGGCACAATCTGACTACTTTTGGAAATTGTCAAATTCCTACCAGGTACGCTCGCCACTATTCCGGCCCAGCGTACCTGGTTTTCAATCCGCTGCCCTGGAGGTGGCGGATGCCATAGGAATCAATGGGAGTTGGAAAGCAGCGAAAGCTCATAATCGCTTCTGCCCGATATCCCATTGATTCCTATGGTAAATGTCTACACCTAACACCCTAACATGTACCCCGAGCCTAAACACCCCAAATCTGCCCCCCCTCCACCGCTGCAACTAAATATAGTGTTTAACCCCTAAACTGCCGCTCCCGGAGCCCGCCATCACTTACATTATACGTATTAACCCCTAATCTGCCCCCCCTATACCGCCGCAACTCTAATAAATGTATTAACCCCTAAACCGCTGCTTCCGGAGCCCACCGCAACTCTAATAAAGTGTTTAACCCCTAATCTGCCGCCCCCTACACAGCCGTCACCTACCTTATATTTATTAACCCCTAATAAGACCCCTTTACACCGCTGCCACCTACCTACATTTATTAACCCCTAATCTGCCACCCCCAATGTCGCTGATACTATATTTAATTTATTAACCCCTAAACCTAAGTCTAACCCTAACACCCACTAACATAAATATAATTTAAATAAATCTAAATAAAATTACTATAATTAAATCAATTATTCTTATTTAAAACTAAATACTTACCTATAAAATAAACCCTAAGCTAGCTACAATATAACTAATAGTTACATTGTAGCTAGCTTAGGTTTATTTTTATTTTACAGGCAACTTTGTATTTATTTTAACTAGGTACAATAGTTATTAAATAGTTATTAACTATTTAATAACTTCCTAGTTAAAATAAATACAAATATACCTGTAAAATAAAACCTAACCTAAGTTACAATTACACCTAATACTACACTATAATTAAATAAATTACCTAAACTAAATACAATTAAATACAATTAAAAACAATTATCTAAAGAACAAAAAAAACAAACACTAAATTACAGAAAATAATAAAATAATTACAAGTTTTTTAAACTAATTAAACCTAATCTAATCCCCCTAATAAAATAAAAAAAGCCCCCCAAAATAATAAAAAAGCCCTACCCTATACTAAATTACAAATAGCCCTTAAAAGGGCCTTTTGTGGGGCATTGCCCCAAAGTAATCAGCTCTATTACCTGTAAAAAAAAGTACAATACCCCCCAACATTAAAACCCACCACCCACACACCCAACCCTACTCTAAAACCCACCCAATCCCCCTTAAAAAAACTAACACTAACCCCTTTAAGATCACACTACCTTGAGAAGTCTTCACCCAGCTGGGCCAAAGTCCTCCAAGAAGCCGGCAGAAGTGGTCCCCCAGACGGGCAGAAGTCTTCATCGAAGCTGGCCAGAAGAGGTCCTCCAGATGGGCAGATGTCTTCATCCAGGCGGCATCTTCTATCTTCATCCATCCAGCGTGGAGCGGCTCCATCTTCAAGACATCCGACGCGGAGCATCCTCTTTATCCTCTTTAGTCTTCTTGAACAATGATGGGCCCTTTAAGTGATGTCATCCAAGATGGCATCCCTTGAATTCCGATTGGCTAATAGAATTCTATCAGCCAATCGGAATTAAGGTAGGAAAAGTGTTAGACTTAGTTTTAGGGGTTAATACATTTAATATAGTGGCGGCGGTGTAGGGGGGGCAGATTAGGGGTTAATAAATTTAATGTAGGTGGCGGCGGTGTGGGGGGGGCTGATTAGGGGTTAATAAATATAGTGTAGGTGGCGGTGGGCTTCGGGAGCGGCGGTTTAGGGGTTAAACACTTTATTTGGTTGCGGCGGGCTCCGGGAGCAGCGATTTAGGGGTTAAACACTTTATTTCGTTGCGGCGGCCTCCGGGAGCGGCAGGATAGGGTTCATAAATAGCTTTGCCATTGTTTTTTAGTAATTTAAAGGCCGCTAATTGTAGCTGCTCACCACACGTCTAGGATTCCCGACTGATGGGATTAATTAATTAGCTGTTAAGGGTAATATTTGATGTAGTGTAGAGATTTACAATCGCACCCCTTGATCCTTCCCAAACAGCTCTGTTCCTTCCTCCCCCCTCAGACTACCAAAATGCAGTTTAGGGCTTTTTTGTTTATTGTTTAATATTTAGGTAGCTTATTTTTATTTTTTGTAATGTAGGGTTCCTTCCTCACCCTCCCTTATCCCCCTCACACAGCTCTTTAACCCTCCCCCTCCCACTGTTTCCTGCCATCTATGTTACCAGCAGCTATTGTAGTGGAAGGATACACCTCCCCCTCCCCAGCTCCCCCTCTAAGTGATTATTTGTTTTCTGTAATGAAGGGACCCAGCTCCCCCTCCAACCTATATATTTTTTTGTAGCATAGAGACCCTTCCTCCCTCTCCCTTCAAAATACTTTTTTTGCCACAGTGTAGAGAACTCCATCCCTCATTCCCCCCTTATGCTCTAGGCTGTCCACCCACCTGCCTCCTTCCCTCCCACACCTCCCACTGGCACCAATGGATGATCTTTACAGACAGTGACACAGACAGACAGTGCCACTGTCTGCAATGATCGGGCAATCTGGTTTCATATGGTAAGGGTGCATGATCAGTTATCCCTTACCATATGAAGGCAGATGCTGGCAGCTCACAAACAGCAATTCATGGCTGTCACATGACAAACGAGACTGCAAGGGCTGCAGACAGGTGCAACATAGATCTACATTTTGCAGTATGCTGGGACTTGCACCGCATGATGTACAGTAGATATGCGCTGGATTGGGCAAAGGGGTTAAGCTTAAAGCAATGCATTAATGGTTTCCATATATCTTACTATCTAAATCTGTATCAAGTTTAAGTTCCTCAAATGCCATTTTCTTTCATGTAATTGGCAAGAGTCCATGAGCTAGTGACGTATGGGATATACAATCCTACCAAGAGGGGCAAAGTTTCCCAAACCTCAAAATGCCTATAAATACACCCCTCACCACACCCACAGTTCAGATTTACAAACTTTGCCTCCTAAGGAGGTGGTGAAGTAAGTTTGTGCTAGATTTCTACATTGATATGCACTTCTCAGCATGTTGAAGCCCGGTTCCTCTCAGAGTGCAGTGAATGACTGAGGGATGTGAAGGGAGTATTACCTATTGAATACAATGGTCATCCTAACGGAGATCTATTTCATAGGTTCTCTGTTATCGGTCGTAGAGAAGCATCTCCTACCTCCCTTTTCAGATCGACGATATACTCTTATATACCATTACCTCTGCTGATTCTCATTTCAGTACTGGTTTGGCTATCTACTTTATGTAGATTAGTGTCTTTTGGTAAGTATGTTTCTTTTATTTAAGATACTCACAGCTATGGTTTGGCACTTTATGTTTAGTTCTAAATATATGTTTCCACTTATATTTGCCATGATTCAGGTTTATCAGTATATTTCCTTTTTGCAGACTGCCAGTTTCATATTTGGGAAATGAATTTAAAAAAAAAAAAAAAAAAAAAAAAAAAAAAACTTGTTTTCTTACCTGAAGTTTTTTTTTCAAAATTGACTCTTTTTTCTAAATTGCTGGCTGTATTAGGCTCATGAGAGCACAAAATGCTATAATTTATTGCGTCATTCTTGGCGCAAGACTTTTTTGGCGTGAGAATTACGTTTGTTGACGTCATTAAGTCATTTCCAGCATCTTAGGGCTCGCTTCCATTGAGTCGTAATTCAGTTTGCGTGCACTCGCAAACCGTTAAATATGCTGTCGAAAGCAATATCGTTTATCGACTGTTTCCAATGGCGCGTTATACCTCAATATCGGCAGCTGGACTCCGGCTGCCGAAAAAATCTTTGCGTCCCATAGAAAGTAATAGAAACCGTTAATCGATAAATTATACCAGGTTTCCAATGAAAGCGCAAACCGTTAATATACTGTCGGAGGCTGTCAATACAGTGATAAATATTACACCCAGCTCAACTAGGTGTAAAAGAGGAAAATTGTGCTTTTTGAGACCTATTTTCTATTGAAATTATAAAACTTGCAAATAATGCAAGTGTTTTAATGTAGAAATAAATTGTTATAAGTAATATTTATTGTTGTCTCATGTATAGAAATAGTTGAACTTATATTCTAATAGAAATATCAGTATATATTTAAATATAATAATATATGCAAGAACATATCTACAGAATGCAAACTAGACCTATGCCTAGGGCAGCAATACATATTACTTATATTTATGAAGTGGTAAATATAATTATATTAAAAAATAGTATTTGATTATTAAAAATATGGATAAGTGTATTTTTATTTTTCTTGAGAGGTGATCACCGGTAAGGAGCACGGACGTTAAACGTAAATTCTATAGCGTAAGGTCGGGTTACCTTAGCAACTAATTGATTTTCAAGAAATCCGACATCAGATGGAAGCATTAACACAACGTTAACTTACAGCTATATGAAAAGAGCGACTGCACGCTATCCGCAAAATATTTCAATGGAAACCTGGTACTAAAATGGAGCCGTAAATTACTTTTAGCTGTCGGCCGCTTCGGTAGCTTACGGCTCCATTTTTAATGACTCAATGGAAGCGAGGCCTTAGTTGGCGCTGAATTTTTTCACAAGGTTGCGTCATCTATGACGCTCGTGTTTGTTGCAGACGTTTTTAGCACCAAAAAATATTTTGTCAGTTGTGGGCATCGTACTTGGCGCCAAACTTTTTGACATTATTTAAGAATTCATTTCTTTTTGCTTCTGGTTTCCAGAGGCCTATTTTGTTTGCATTTCTTTCCCATTCCTGAAACTGTCATATAAGGAAATTGATATTTTGCTTATATGTTGTTTTTTCTATTACATTTGAAAGATGTCTCAAAACTGTTCCTGTATCAGAAAACACTGTTGGATTCCTGCTGACTGATATCAGTCCTACCAAAGCTAAGTTAATTTTAATGTTATGAATTTTATCTTTAGCTGTGGTTTGTAATAAGTTATCATGATAAACTTTTACATGCAGAGAAAAGAAAATGTTCTTCAGTATTAATGCATTGTCTATTGCTATTCTTTTAACATCTAAATGTACAAGAAATACCTGGGAATTTATAAGAATATTTTTCTGATTCTATTCTGAAGGCTTTTTCTGCCATTCCGCCTTCTAATAAAATGTAAAGGTCTTTTTTATACTAGATATGTGCATGGCGACAAAATTCGGTTCGGATCGATTCGGAATTTTTCGAATTTCGGTTCGGATCGATTCGAATTCGGAAAATTTTGAATCGATTCAGTTCGGATTCGTTTTGGATTAATTCGGATTCGAAGAAATTCGGCTGGATTCGGTTCGGTTTGGAAATTCGGAATTTCGGTAAGTGTTAGGTGGGATTAGACTAGTATTATGTACTGTATATTAGGTGTAACCCATATCAGAGTGATATAACCTAATATACTGTACAATACTAGTGTAATCCATGGCCATCCGAAATTACCGAATAAATCCGAACTAATTTGGATTTATTCGGTAAATTTGGCAGTATTTTAATTCGGAAATATGGTTCGATCCGAATCTCCGAATTTTCCGAATTTTCCGAATTTCCGAATCGATCCAAAACGAATTGCACATATCTATTTTATACTTCTCATTTAGTTGATAAATTTTCTAATGACCGACAACATACTGAATTATGCTTCTCTGATGAGGATTTATCTGATTCAGAAGATCCTTCTTCAGATATTGACACTAACAAATCTACTTTTTTATTTTATTGGAGTACATTTGTTAACCTCCTGTGGTTGCTTCAGAGGTTTTTTCCAGTTCCTAATACTAGGGAATGGAATAGGCCTAGTACTTCTTTTATTCCTTTTTTAAAGGTTTTAAAAATTGTATTCTTCAGTTAGTTTGGAGTTTTGGGAAAAGATCTCCAAAGTTATTGGGGCTATCTCTACTCTTGCTAACGTACTACTATTTCTATAGAAAATAGTATTTATTTTAAAGATCCTTTAGATGAAAAACTTGTATTTTACCTAAGGAAAATTTATTTATTTTCAGGTCCTTTTCCTAGGCCTGCAATTTCTTTGGCTTATGTTGCAGCTGTTTCCTCTTTTTTGGTTGGAATCTTTACTGCAACAAGTATCGGATTATGATTTGTTTAGCATTGCTAACTTGATTCAATATGCCATTTTTTTTATATTATCAAAATTGAGATTAAATTTATGTTTTTAGCTATTTTAGCTAGAAGAACTTTGTGGCTTCAATTTTGGAATGCTGATTTGATTTCTAAATCCAGATTTCTATTTTCTTTCCTTCCAAGGTAATAAATTATTTGATTAAGTTGGATTCAATACTTTCAACTGTTACTGTGGGGAAGGGAGTTTTTTTGCCTCAAGATTAAGTTCTAAGGGTAAAACTTAAGCTTATAACCATGTTTTGTTCTTAATAAGGAACAGAAACCTAATTCTTCCCCAAGTAATATGTTTCTTATTGGAAACTTTCTTCAAAAATTGAATGAATTCATTCATTTAAGAGATCAAAGCCAGCGCCCAAATTTGCATGAAGGTGCGGCCCTTATTTCAGCTTAGCTGGTAGGGGGCAGATTAAGATTTTTTTCTAAAGTTGTTTGGTTCAATTCGGTCCAAACTCCTTAGATTCAGAAGTTTCTCAGGGATACAGAATAGGATGCAGAGTAAATCTGCCTGTGACGTGAGAAGTCTTTTTCTCTCTCGCATATTCCAGCAATCCCAGTAAAGGCTCAGACTTTCCTGAAGTGTGTTTCAGACTTGGAGTTAACTGGGGTATTCATACCAGTTCCATTTCAGGAACGGGGTCTGGGGTTTTAATTCAGAACTATTCATTGTCCCAAAGAAAGAAAATCTTTTATAAGAGTACCTTCTTTCAGAATGGGGATTATAAGGTCTATTCTGCCTTTGTTCAGTAAGGGCATTATTTGCCCACAATAGACTTACAGGATGCATATCTTCATATTCTGTTCAATTCAGATTATTTTCATTTTTCGAGATTCTCTTTTTTAGACAAGCATTACCATTTTGTTGCTGGTCTAGCAACAGCTCTAGGAATCTTTTCAAAGGTTCTCATTGTTTCCTTTTTTTTGGACGATATCTTGGTACTTGCTCAGTCTTTTCGTTCTGCAGAATCTCATATGATTCAACTTCTGTTGTTCTTTCAAAGACACGGTTGGAGGTTCATTTTATCAAGATTCTGATTCCTCAGATAACGGTCACCTTTTTTAGGTTTCCAGATAGATTGTGTCAATGTCTTTGTCTCTAACAGACAAGAGACAATTTTTATTTGGTTCAGCTTGTTGGAACCTTCAGTCTCTATTATTTCCTTCAATAGCTATTTGCATGGAAGTTTTAGGTCTCATGACTGCAGCATCAGTCTCGTTTCCCTTTGCTCGTTTTCATATGAGACATCTCCAGTTTTTTATGCTGAATTCATGGTGCAGGGATTATTCTAGGATATCAGATTTAATATCCTTGAATCTCAATTTTCAACTATCCCTGACTTGGTGGTTAGATCACTATCGTATAGTTCTACAGGTCTTTTTGGTTCATCCAACCTGGATCGTGATCACAAGCAAGTCTTTTAGGTTGGGAAGCTGTCTGGGGATCTCTGACAGCATAAGGAGTTTGAAAATCTCAAGAGCCGAGATTACCAATTAATATTTTGGAACTCCGTGCGATTCTCAGAGCTTTTCAGTTTCGGCTTCTATTGAAGAGAGAGCCGTTTATTGGTTTTCAGGCAGACAATGTCACAACTGTGGCGTATGTCAATCATCAGGGTAGGACTCACAGTCCTTAGGTTATGAAAGAAGTATCTAGGATACTTGCTTGGTCAGAATCCAGCTCCTGTCTAATTTCTGCGGTCTATATCCCAGGTATAGACAATTGGGAAATGGATTATTTCAGTCATCAGACCTTTCATCCAGGAGAAAGGTCTCTTCACCCAGATGTGTATTTTCAAATTGTTCAGATGTAGGGGCTTCCAGAAATAGTTCTGATGGCATCTCATCTAAACAAGAAACTTCCCAGGTAACTATCCAGGTCCAAGGATCCTCAGGCGGAAACAGTGGATACATTGACACTTCCTTGGAGTTTTCAACCTGCCTATATTTTTCTGCCTCTAGTTCTTCTTCCAAGAGTGATTTTTAAAATCATCATGGAGCAATCGTTTGTGCTGCTGGTGGCTCCAGCATGGACCCACAGGTTTTGGTATGTGGATCTTGTTCGGATGTCCAGTTGTCAACCTTGGCCACTTCCATTAAGGCCAGACCTTATATTTCAAGGTTTGTTTTTTTCCATCAGGATCTCAAATCATTTGAAGGTATGGAAATTAAACTCTAAGTGCTTAGTCATAGAGGTTTCTCTCATTCCGTGTTTAATACTATGTTGCAGGCTCGAAAATCTGTTTCTAGAAGATCTATTATCGAGTTTGGAAGATTTACATTTCATGGTGCTCTTCTCATAAATTCTCTTGGTATTCTTTTAGAATTCCTAGAATTTTTCAGTTTCTTCAGGATGGTTTAGATAAGGGTTTGTCTGCAAGTTCCTTGAAAGGACAAAATTCTGCTCTTTCTGTCCTATTCCACAGAAAATGGCTGAACTCCCTGATATTCATTGTTTTGTACAGGCTTTGGTTCATATCAAGACTGTCATTAGATCAATCTCTCCTCCCTGGAGTCTTAATTTGGTTTTGAAGGCTTTACAGGCTCCTCCGTTTGAGCCTATTCATTCTCTGGTCATTAGATTTCTTTCATGGAAAGTGTTGTTTCTTTTGGCCATCTCTTCTGCTAGAAGAGTTTCTGAATTATCTGCTCATTGCACTGAGTCTCCTTTTCTGATTTTTTATCAGGATAAGGCAGTTTTGCGGACTTCATTTAACTTTTTACCTAAAGTTGTGAATTCCAACAACATTAGTAGAGAAATTGTTGTTCCTTCTTTTGTCCTAATCCTAAGATTTCTCTAGAGAGATCTTTACATTCTTTGGATGTGGTAAGAGCTTTGAAATATTATGTTCAGCTACTAAAGATTTTAGGAAGACAAATAGTCTATTTGTTATCTTTTTTGGTTCTAGGAAAGGTCAGAAGGCTTCTGCCATTTCTTTGCAATTTTGGTTAAAGCCTTTTGATTCATCATGCTTATTTAGAGTCGGGTTAAGCCCCGCCTCAGATGACTACGGCTCATTCTACTAAGTCAGTTTCCACTTCCTGGGTTTTTAAGAATGAAGCTTCTGTTGATCAGATTTCCAAAGCAGCAATTTGGTCTTCTTTGCATACATTTTCTAAATTCTACCATTTTTATGTTTTTTTCTTCTTCAGAAGCAGTTTTTGGTAGAAAATTTCTTCAGGCAGTTGTTTCAGTTTGATTCTTCTGCTTATAATTTCATTTTTTTTTCATTATAAAGATTAAAACTTTTGATTTGGGTTGTGGATTAATTTTTTCAGCAGAATTGGCTGTCTTTATTTTTATCCCTCCCTCTCTAGTGACTCTTGCGTGGAGTTCCACATCTTGGGTATTTGCTATCCCATACGTCACTAGCTCATGGACTCTTGCCAATTACATGAAAGAAAACATAATTTATGTAATAATTTACCTGATAAATTCATTTCTTTCATATTGGCAAGAGTCCGTGAGACTTTTTTTTATGGTGGTTATGATTTTTTTTGTATAAAGCACAATTATTCCAATTCCTTGTTGATGCTTTTTACTCCTTTCTTTATCACTCCACTTCTTGGCTATTCATTAAACTGAATTGTGGGTGTGGTGAGGGGTGTATTTATAGGCATTTTGAGGTTTATAGGCATTTTGAGGTTTGGGAAACTTTGTCCCTCCTGGTAGGATTGTATATCCCATACGTCACTAGCTCATGGACTCTTGCCAATATGAAAGAAATGAATTTATCAGATAAATTCTTACATAAATTATGTTAAAAATTGTTGTTGTTGTTTTTATTGTGTGGAAGCAAAACTTTCAAGCGATTAATATAGCTCATGGCTGATATGGCAATCTTTCAACCACATGTGGGTCTTATTTACAATTTAAGGCTTCCTAAAATGTAAATATGAAATGAAGAGATAACTGTTGATTAAATAACAGTGGGCCCATGGAGATGTATATTAATCTGCTAAAGGCAATAGTCTTGCTTAATACATATCTCAAATCATAAAGGCAAAGAGCAATATTTTATCAACACTTGATATATTTCTAACTGATTGCTAGATATTTCTCTGTGCACAAAATGTCTAGTGGCCTACATAACAAATTTAAGATTTCATTTGGCCAGTTTCAAATAATTACAAGCAATTGCAATAAAGGTAGTGATTATCAAATAAAAACAACAAACATAACCATCATAAGAGAAAGAAAAAGGTGAAAGAAAGAAATTGAAGATGGGAAAAATGACAGTAAATAATTGCTTAGAACATTACATAATATAGACTAAAAGTAAAGCTAAGCTACAACATAAACAACATATTAATATTTCATTTATTAATAAAAACACTTAAATGGAATTTATTTGAATGTATTAATGGAAAAATTATTTTATTTCTGATTTTTGTGCTACAACACTAGTATTTATAAGGCAAAAGTAAACTTTAAAGGGACAGAATCCAATTTTTTTCTTTCGTGATTCAGACATAGGGGCCTATCTATCAAGCTCCGAATGGAGCTTGATGGCCCGTGTTTCTGGCGAGTCTGAAGACTTGCCAGAAACAGCAGTTATGAAACAGCAGTCTAAAGACCGCTGCTCCATAACCCTGTCCGCCTGCTCTGAGCAGGCGGACAGAGATCGCCGCAATTCAACCCGATCGAATACGATCGGGTTGATTGACACCTCCCTGCTGATTGGCCGCGAGTCAGCAGGGGGCAGGGTTGCACCAGCAGCTCTTGTGAGCTGCTGGTGCAATGCTGAATACGGTGAGCGTATTGCTCTCCGCATTCAGCGAGGTCTTGCCAGAGGCCAGAGCATGCCATTTTAAGCAACTTTCTAATTTACTCCTATTATCAAATTTTCTTCATTCTCTTGGTATGTTTATTTGAAAAGCAATAATGTAAGTTTAGATGCCGGCCCATTTTTGGCGAACAACCTGGGTTGTCATTGCTGATTGGACAGCACCAATAAACAAGTGCTGTCCATGGTTCTGAACCAATAATTTGCTGGCTCCTTAGCATAGATGCCTTATTTTTCAAATAAATATAGCAAGAGAACGAAGAAAAATTGATAATAGAAGTAAATTAGAAAGTTGATTAAAATTGCATGCTCTATCTGACTCATGAAACAAAAAAATTGGGTTCAGTATCCCTTTAATACTACACTCCTTAAGTGTATTGAAAACATAACTTTTTGTGGGGGGGTTTTTATTTTGCACTGCATATAAGTTATTTTAAATATGAATATATTCCTAAAAAAAATAATAAAAAAATTCAAAAATTCAAAAAGGATATTAAAAAAAAATAATTAAAAAATCATCTGTATGGAGCGCATAAACAAAATACATAAATCTACAACATATTGGGCTGGATTACAAGTTTTAGAAGTTGAAAGTAAACTCGACCGCAGAAGTGCAAACTAAATTTGCACTTGTCAGGTTAGTACGACTGAAGACCTCGGGTAAGAGGTTAGGGCTAAAAACAAAAGTTGCATCAAACACAATGGGCCAGATTACGAGTTGAGCGCAAAATTGGGCTTTTGCGAGCTTGATATTTGTGATTCACTCGTATTTGAATTGACCCGCAATAGAGTGCACTTCCATAAGCTCCAATGGGAGCCTCGTTCTCATGCTGTGAGACACGGTATGAGAACTAGCATGGAGAAGGGGCAAGTCATGCAGATTGTAAATATAAATGTATAAGCATTCTGCGGGTTTTTTTTATTTACATTAAAATTATCAGTAACACTCATATATACACTGTCTAATAAAAATGATTCATATAAATATTTAAATTAAAAAAGTTATAAGGGTTAAAAAGCATATGGTTAGTAAGTTAGTTGAATCTAAAGAGCTATAATATATATATATATATATATATATATATATATATATATATATATATATATATATATATAAATATATATATACATATACATATCAGTATGTGTATGTATACATATGTATATATGTGTTTTTATGTTTATATGTGTACAGTATATATGTTTATGCATATATTTATGCATATATATATATATATATATATATATATATATATATATATTTATTTATTTTTTTAATAAAAAGAACATTTTCTTCTCTGTGAAGGACACTGGAATGTAAAATATTGATAACTTTCTTTAGTTATCGCTGTAGGTTTAACTCCTGTCAGGTGAACCAATGAGCAATAAGTGTTATTTTGTTTTATTTCCAGTTTGTGCTTTCTATTGTCACAATATCCGAAGTCCTGAACTTAGTGCACGTAGTACACTTGTAATACACGCACTAACCTGCAAGCGTTAAAAGTTTACTTCTGCCGGTGTTTGAACTTGAGCGCATTGTCACCTTATCACCTACTGAGACAAGAGAAACATAAATGTAGTTGACAAAACTTTAATGTGGGCCACAAAATATAGGAAAATAACTAGTTTTTAAATAATAATAATAATAATCGAAAGAAGGTGACCATTTCGCCCGGCTTGGATGAAGACTTCTCCCGGTAAGTCGATCTTCAGGGGGTTAGTGTTAGGTTTTTTTAAGGGTGTATTGGGTGGGTTTTATTTTTAGCGTAGGGACTTTGGGCGGCAAAAGAGCTAACTGCCCTTTAAAGGGCAATGCCCATCCAAATGCCCTTTTCAGGGCAATGGGGAGCTTAGGTTTTTTTAGATAGGTTTTTATTTGGGGGGTTGGTTGTGTGGGTGGTGGGTTTTACTGTTGGGGCGGTTGTTTGTATTTTTTTCAGGTAAAAGAGTTGATTACTTTGGGGCAATGCCCCGCAAAAGACCCTTTTAAGGGCTATTGGTAGTTTAGTTTAGGCTAGGGGTTTTTTTTATTTTGGGGGGCTTTTTTTATTTTAATAGGGCTATTAGATTAGGTGTAATTAGTTTAAATTTCTGTAATTTGTTTATTATTTTCTGTAATTTAGTGTTTGTTTGTTTTTGTACTTTAGCTAATTTAATTTAATTTAGGTAATTGTATGTAATTTATTTAATTGTATTTAACTTATTTAATTTATTTAATTATAGTGTAGTGTTAGGTGTTATTGTAACTTAGGTTAGGTTTTATTTTACAAGTACTTTTGTATTTATTTAAGCTAGGTAGTTATTAAATAGTTAATAACTATTTAGTAACTATTCTACCTAGTAAAAATAAATACAAACTTGCCTGTAAAATAAAAATAAATCCTAAGCTAGATACAATGTAACTATTAGTTATATTGTAGCTATCTTAGGGTTTATTTTATAGGTAAGTATTTAGTATTAAATAGGAATTATTTAGTTAATGATAGGAATTTTTAGTTAGATTTCTTTTAATTATATTTAAGTTAGGGGGTGTTAGGGTTAGGGTTAGACTTAGATTTAGGGGTTAATAACTTTAATATAGTGGCAGCGACGTTTGGGGGCGGCAAATTTGGGGTTAATAAATGTAGGTAGGTGGCGGCGATGTTAGGGACGGCAGATTAGTGGTTAATAATATTTAACTAGTGTTTGCGAGGCGGGAGTGCGGCGGTTTAGGGGTTAATATATTTATTATAGTGGCGGCGATGTCCAGTTTGGCAGATTAGGGGTTAAAATGTTTCTTTTAGTGTTTGTGATATGGGAGGGCCTCGGTTTAGGGGTTAATAGGTAGTTTATGGGTGTTAGTGTACTTTTTATCACTTTAGTTAAGAGTTTTATGCTACGGCGTTGTAGTGTAAACCTCTTAAATACTGACTTTAAAATGCGGTACCAGTCTTGACAGGAGAGGGTCTACCGCTCACTTTTTGGTAGACTCATAATACCGGTGCTATGCAAGTCCCATTGAAAAAAGAGGATACGCAATTTACGTAAGTGGATTTGCGGTATTTCCAAGTCTGGCCAAAAAAGTGAGCAGTACATCTGTACCTGCAAGACTCGTAATACCTGCGGGCGTTAAAAAGCAGCGTTAGGACCGGCTAACGCTGCTTTTTAAGCCTTACGCAAAACTCATAATCTAGCTGAAAGAGAGGCTATTGGTTGCTGCCGGTTGATCACTATTGCTGTGAACATTACTTGACAGCTACTGAATGTGAACATGAAACTCTTGTTTGAATTTGGGTTCTTATTATATATTTCCATGGTGAGGAAGGTGATAAGGGTTTCAGTTTGAGATGCTACAAAATTACAACACCATGCAGCTGGATAAACCCAGAACCAATCATCTAAAAGAGGGGAATAATCACTGTCAAATATAAAGTTGCTTGTCCCTGTATGGTAGGTAAGGTACCTATAAAGCTATCAAGTGATCAGTACTGCCACTTCAACTTCTAACTGCTTATTTAAATAGGCCTTGTTTAGTATTATATGGGGATTCTCTTTTAGATTTAGTATATACACATATTAACACATAAATATATATGTATATAAGCATATACATATATATTTACAGGGAACACACTTTTCAGTGCGTTTTTTTTTTTTTTTTTTCCCTAACACCCCTCTCCCACTATATTTAACCCCAAAATACTGCCTAGGGCAGTAATTTTATTAAAAAAATAAAGGTGCTACAATATTTATTTTTTAATAAAGTACACTACACAGTATTTTGGGGCGAATTTATGAAATTAACCAGAGATCTGAGCTTGCAGTAGCAATAACCAGCAATAACCAGCCACTTGTAATGGCTGATTAATTATCATGCACCCGCAAACGGGCAAATTTGCCTGTTGGTGGGCGCGTGATAATTTAGCGCTCCCCTTGTAATCTAGCCAATAGTGTCGTAATTCAGACAGGGGATGGAATTTTTTAATAAGTGTTAACACAACAGTTTAAAACATAGCAAACATAGCAATAGCAATTTTTTTATTGCTTTAAAAGATAGATAATCCCTTTATTACTAGGCTGACCATATTGCCGCTTTAAGAAGGAACACTTATGAAAAATACATATGTGAGGGTTCTTATACAAAACCATTTCTTTAAACAGCCCTGAAAACAGCCCTGATATATATATTTTTTATATGTGTCCCTTTTTATATCGGCAATATGGTCAGCCTATTTATTACCTATTCCCCAGTTTTGCACAAAAAACATGCTTATATTAATACAATTTTACCTCTGTGATTACATTGTTTCTAAGCATCTTCTGACGGCCCCCTAATCACATGACTTTATCTATTGACTTGCATTTAAGCCAATTAGTGCTGTGCTGTTAGACTACATCGGCGTCAGCACAATGTTATCTATATGGCTCACATGAACTTGCTTCCTCTAATTTGAAAAGCAAATACAAAAGCATGTGATCATGGGGCGGTCTTTAGGGATTTAAAAACAGACATACATTTAGAGGTTTAAATGTTATAAAGTATGTTAATATAACCATGTTGGTGGTGCAAAGCTGGGGAATGGGTAGTAAAGGCGATATCTATCTTTTTAAACAATAACAATTTTTGTGTTGACTGTCTCTTTAATCAATTTAACAAAATTAAACGTAATAAATCATGACTCTCTTTCAATCATCAACAAGATACCAAAATAAATGTTTTTTTAAGTATATAATTAGTACCATATTATGTACTAATAAATAAATTATATAGAAATTAATACCAGTTATGCAAGAGGATTTATGTGTTTAATGCATAAATGGGGAAGTTTTATGATAGGACATAAAATGTAAAAATGTATTGATTTAATTGTACTATAAAATGACCTGTGTTATAATCTAAAATATAAGAATAAATTGTTATTGTATAATTTTTTGACTAATTAGTATAAAATTTAATTTGAAGAATTTTATATCTATGTAGCTCAAGACGTGATTTAAAAGCACTAATAATGAGAAATATATACAGTGAGGGGAAAAATGATTTGATCCCCTGCTGATTTTGTACATTTGCTCACTGACAAAGAAATTATCAGTCTATAATTTTAATGGTAGGTTTATTTTCTGTGAGAGACAGAATAACAACAACAAAATCCAGAAAAAAATGCGTTTCAAAAAAGTTATACAGGGAGTGCAGAATTATTAGGCAAGTTGTATTTTTGAGGATTAATTTTATTATTGAACAACAACCATGTTCCCAAAAAAACTCATTAATATCAAAGCTGAATAGTTTTGGAAGTAGTTTTTAGTTTGTTTTTAGTTATAGCTATTTTAGGGGGATATCTGTGTGTGCAGGTGACTATTACTGTGCATAATTAGGCAACTTAACAAAAAACAAATATATACCCATTTCAATTATTTATTTTTACCAGTGAAACCAATATAACATATCAACATTCACAAATATACATTTCTGACATTCAAAAACATAACAAAAACAAATCAGTGACCAATATAGCCACCTTTCTTTGCAAGGACACTCAAAAGCCTGCCATCCATGGATTCTGTCAGTGTTTTGATCTCTTCACCATCAACATTGCGTGCAACAGCAACCACAGCCTCCCAGACACTGTTCAGAGAGGTGTACTGTTTTCCCTCCTTGTAAATCTCACATTTGATGATGGACCACAGGTTCTCAATGGGGTTCAGATCAGGTGAACAAGGAGGCCATGTCATTATATTTTCTTCTTTTATACCCTTTCTTGCCAGCCACGCTGTGGAGTACTTGGACTCGTGTGATGGAGCATTGTCCTGCATGAAAATCATGTTTTTCTTGAAGGATGCAGACTTCTTCCTATACCACTGCTTGAAGAAGGTGTCTTCCAGAAACTGGCAGTAGGACTGGGAGTTGAGCTTGACTCCATCCTCAACCCGAAAAGGCCCCACAAGCTCATCTTTGATGATACCAGCCCAAACCAGTACTCCACCTCCACCTTGCTGGCGTCTGAGTTGGACTGGAGCTCTCTGCCCTTTACCAATCCAGCCACGGGCCCATCCATCTGGCTCATCAAGACTCACTCTCATTTCATCAGTCCATAAAACCTTAGAAAAATCAGTCTTGAGATATTTCTTGGCCCAGTCTTGATGTTTCAGCTTGTGTGTCTTGTTCAGTGGTGGTCGTCTTTCAGCCTTTCTTACCTTGGCCATGTCTCTGAGTATTGCACACCTTGTGCTTTTGGGCACTCCAGTGATGTTGCAGCTCTGAAATATGGCCAAACTGGTGGCAAGTGGCATCTTGGCAGCTGCACGCTTGACTTTTCTCAGTTCATGGGCAGTTATTTTGCGCCTTGGTTTTTCCACACGCTTCTTGCGACCCTGTTGACTATTTTGAATGAAACGCTTGATTGTTCGATGATCACGCTTCAGAAGCTTTGCAATTTTAAGAGTGCTGCATCCCTCTGCAAGATATCTCACTATTTTTTACTTTTCTGAGCCTGTCAAGTCCTTCTTTTGACCCATTTTGCCAAAGGAAAGGAAGTTGCCTAATAATTATGCACACCTGATATAGGGTGTTGATGTCATTAGACCACACCCCTTCTCAATACAGAGATGCACATCACCTAATATGCTTAATTGGTAGTAGGCTTTCGAGCCTATACAGCTTGAAGTAAGACAACATGCATAAAGAGGATGATGTGGTCAAAATACTAATTTGCCTAATAATTCTGCACTCCCAGTAAATTGATTTGCATTTTAATGAGTGAAATAAGTATTTGATCCCCTATTAATTAGCAAGATTTCTGGCTACCAGGTACCTTTTATACAGGTAACAAGCTAAGATTAGGAGCACTCTCTTCAAGGGAGTGCTCCTAATCTAAGCTTGTTACCTGTATAAAAGACACCTGTCCACAGAAGCAATCAATCAATCAATCAGGTTCCAAACTCTTCACCATGGCTAAAACCAAAGAGCTGTCCAAGGATCTCAGGGACAAGATTGTAGACCTACACAAGGCTGGAATGGGCTACAAGACCATCACCAAGCAGCTTGGTGAGAAGGTGACAACAGTTGGTGCGATTATTCGCAAATTGAAGAAACACAAAATAACTGTCAATCTTCCTCGGTCTGGGGCTTCATACAAGATCTGACCTCGTGGAGTTTCAATGATCATGAGAACGGTGAGGAATCAGCCCAGAACTACAAGGTAGGATCTTGTCAATGATCTCAAGGCAGATGGGACCATAATCACCAAGAAAACAATTGGTAACACACTACGCCGTGAAAAACTGAAATCCTGAAGCGCCCGCAAGGTCCTCCTGCTCAAGAAAGCACATGTACAGGCCCATCTGAAGACTGCCAATGAACATCTGAATGAAATTGGGTGAAATTGTTGTGGTCAGATGAGACCAAAATTAAGCTCTTTGGCATCAAGAACACCATCCCCACCGTCAAACATGGAGGTGGAAACATTATGCTTTGGGGGTGTTTTTTCTGCTAAGGGGACAGGACAACTTTACTGCATCAAAGGGACGATGGACGGGGCCATGTACCATCAAATCTTGGGTGGAACCTCCTTCCCTCAGCCAGGGCATTGAAAATGGGTCGTGGATGGGTATTCCAACATGACAATGACCCAAAAAACACGGCCAAAGGAGTGGCTCAAGAAGAAGCATAGTAAGGTACTGGAGTAGCCTAGCCAGTTTCCAGACCTTAATCCAATAGAAAATCTGTGGAGGGAGCTGAAAGTTCGTGTTGCCTTGATACCTTAATGACTTGGAGAGGATCTGCAAAGAGGTGTTGGACAAAATCCCTCCTTAGATGTGTGCAAACCTGGTGGTCAACTACAAGAAACGTCTGACCTCTGTGATTGCCAACAAGGGTTTTGCCACCAAGAACTAACTAAGGGGTCAAATACTTATTTCACTCATTAAAATGCAAATAAATAACTTTTTTGAAATGCGTTTTTCTGGATTTTTTGTTGTTATTCTGTCTCTCACTGTTAAAATAAACTTTAAAACCATTAAAATTATAGACTGATCATTACTTTGTCAGTGGGCAAACATACAAAATCAGAAGGGGATCAAACGCATTTTTTTTACTGACCCCTTAACGACCAAGGACGTACAGGGTACGTCCTACAAAAACTGCCACTTAATGACCAAGGACGTACCCCGTACGTCCTCAGGGTTTTCAAGCGCTGGAAGTGATCATGATTGCTTCCAGACAGTTTCAGGTTATTGCAGTGATGCCTCAATATTGAGGCATCCTGCAATAAACTTTTTTAAGCATCCGATGCAGAGACACTGACACGTGCACGGACATCAACATTTGCCGAAGGAGGGAGAGGGAAAGAGAAAGGGAGAGGATTTTTTTTTTAAAGGGATCCGGGGGGGGGGGTTATTGAGGGGGGGGCAGCTACACTACAGAAAATGGGGTGTTTTTTTATTTTTTTTAGGGAAAAAAAGGCAAATTTATAAGTAAACTGGGTACTGGCAGACAGCTCCAAAGTGTGTTACAGAGCTAATATGATACCTATATAAAGCCAACAGAAGGGGTATGCCTCCTCTAAATTACCCAAAATTAGCCAAAGAAAAAGTAGAAACCTTATGTGTGAAAAGACAAAAAAAAGCAAACAGTTTCTGTGGTGCCAAATAAGGCTGAATATATATGGGGTATTAGGCTACAGATGAAAACGATATAGAGACTTTAAAAAGTAATTTCAGAATCCAGTAGGATATATATTTAATAAGTGCTATAGAATCGCACTACTAAAAAACTCAATTAAAACGTTACAACAATAAAACAAAATTAAAAATAAAACATCACATATGCATATAAGTATAACGTAAAACAAATTCAAATTAAAAAGTAAAAACAAAAAGTTTATTAGAAGGAATCCATGCTGAAAGTTTGAATCCAACGATCCAATGATCCAACGATACAATGGGGCATATTTATCATGCTCCGTATGGAGCTTGAGGCCCCTTGTTTCCAGCAAGCCTTCCGGCTCACCAGAAACAGAAGTTATGAAGTAGCGGTCTAAAGACCGCTGCTCCATAACTTGTTTGCCTGCTCTGAGGCGGCGGAGAGAAATCAACCTGATCGAATACGATCGGGTTGATTGACACCCCCTGCTAGCAGCCGCTAGCTGCCATGAATCTGCAGGGGGCGGCATTGCACTAGAAGTTCACAAGAACTGCTGGTGCAATGATAAATGCCGACGGCGTATACTGTCTGCATTTATCAGTGTGCAGCGATGTGCAGAGGACATGATACGCTACTTCGTAACATGTCCGCTCGCACATTAATAAATATACACCAATAAGAGAAGAGGTCCTTGTAAGAGTATGGCAAAGTTTTTCACCTAAAGGTGCACTTTTTTACTTACACCGAAAATGAATTGCAGTTGATCCGTATAGGAGATCTTTATCCTCCTGGTCCTTTCTTGCATTCTCCATCTGAGAACCACAATTGTAACTTTTTAAGTTACTGATCTCTTTAGGATACAAATGTAGCACTTTCTTTTTGTGAGTCTGCCGCCTGGAATTAATGTGGTCAAACCACAGAAGCCTTAGGAGGTGAAAACCAAACCAAACAGAGCAATGCGTTTCGGCTACAAGCCTTTCTCAAGCTCTGCTTTCCAGTGTATCTGTAGCCTTTATATGCACTCATACAATTGCTTAAAGGGACATATTTAAAGTTTTTTTAGTTGGTGATTGTTTAATCTTAATGTTTATAATTTGTCAGTTACATTATAATCATATTAATGAGAGACATATACAGCTGCAGATATTCTGTTTACAATTGAGAGCTTTATTTACACAAATAAACAATGGTGATATATATATATATATATATATATATATATATATATATATATATATATATATCAATTTCTAAACAATTATAGACTACTTCTGAACTTAGAATATTTAATAATTCTTATTATCCTTATTCTATCTGTGAATGGTCTATCTGAAGAAAATAGACTAATTATATTAGGTGTATTTATTTTTGTGTGTCTAAATTAATTTGTGAATACTCTTGTGAAATTATTTTAGATTTACTCTAATTTAATAGGTGTACTAGTTTTTTTAAATTAGTGTTTTGAATATTTGTGAAATTTTTTCCAAAAAATATTTCAATATTTTTATAATTATTAATATTAATAATTCTTATTTATTTATATTTTTGGTAGTTTTAGTATTTATTTGGTATTTATTAAATGTGCTTGTGATATTTAATCATTTAAAAAGCAACCTATTTCTATTTCTTGATTTAGTCCTCTGGGAGTGAGAGTTTTAAATTCATATATCCATTTTGTCTCTAGTTTTAATAGCTCTTTATTTGTGTTTGTGCCTCTCCAATTTTTCTTTAGTTTGGCTAGTCCTGTGCATGAAAGATGGTTAACATTTGCTTTATTACACATTTTGAAATGTTTGGGGATTGGCAGGACCTTGGGCGCGATCCGATATAGATTGCAGTTTGCGGCGCAACCGAGGGAACCGGCGTCGCCCGCAGTTTCAGCTCGCAACTCGAGCTATCCCATATAAGTCGCCGTCAGATGCTAACGTGCCGTAAGTCTGACAAACCAGCGATGTCCAGAAATCTGCGCAAGTACAAATTTCTGGCGTCGCCAGTGACTTGCGGCACGTTAGAAACTGCCGGCGCCTATAAAACCTGACTAAAGTCTAAAACACCCGCACTGTCTAACACGCCTCCCTAACATAGCCCGACAAGTCTAACACGCCTCCCTAACATAGACCGCACTGTCTAACCCTCTATCCGCTATCCCCCCTCACTAGCCTAACAATAAAAAAGCTATTAACCCCTAAACCGCCGCTCCCGTACCCCGCCGCAACCTAATAAAGTTATTAACCCCTAAACCGCCGCTCCCGTACCCCGCCGCCAGCTATATTATATCTATAACCCCCTAAAGTGAGCCCCTAACACCGCCGCCATCTATATTAAAATTATTAACCCCTAATGTAAGCCCCTTACATCGCCGCCATCTCTATTAAAATGATTAACCCCTAATTTAATCTACCTACCCCGCCGCCAGCTATATTATCTATATTAACCCTAAGTATATTATAGTTAATATAGTTATTACATTATATATATTAACTATATTAACCCTAATTATATTAGGGTTAATATAGTTAATATAGTTACTATAGTATTTATATTAACTATATTAACTCTATCTAACCCTAACACCCCTAACTAAATTTATATTAAATTAATCTAATTCATTTATAAACTAAAATATTCCTATTTAAATCTAAATACTTACCTATAAAACAAACCCTAAGATAGCTACAATATAATTAATAATTACATTGTAGCTATGTTAGGGTTAATATTTATTTTACAGGTAAATTGTTAATTATTTTAACTAGGTATAATAGATATTAAATAGTTATTAACTATTTAATATCTACCTAGTTAAAATAATTACCCAATTACCTGTAAAATAAATCCTAACCTAAGTTACAAATACACCTACACTATCAATAAATTTAATAAACTACAAACATCTATCTAAAAATACAATTAAATTAACTAAACTAAATTACAAAAAAAAACAAACACTAAATTACAAAAAATAAAAAAAAGATTTCAAGATATTTAAGCTAATTACACCTATTCTAAGCCCCCTAATAAAATAATAAACCCCCAAAATAAAAAAAATTCCCTGCCCTATTCTAAATTAAACAAATTTCAAAGCTCTTTACCTTACCAGCCCTTAAAAGGGCCTTTTGTGGGGCATGCCCCAAAGAATTCAGCTCTTTTGCATACAACAAATACAATCCCCCCCCCCATTACAACCCACCACCCACATACCCCTATTCTAAAACCACCCAAACCCCCCTTAAAAAAGCCTAACACTACCCCCCTGAAGATCTCCCTACCTTGTCTTCACCACACCGGGCCGAACTCCTGATCCGATCCGGGCGATGTCTTCCTCCAAGCGGCAAAGAAGAATTCTTCCTCCGGCGACGTCTTCCTTCAAGCGGCAACAAAGTCTTCAATCTTCAATCTTCGGCATCTTCAATCTTCTTTCTTCGCTCCGCCGCCGCGGAGCATCCATCCTGGCCGACTGCTGTACTTGGAATGAGGTACCTTTAAATGACGTCATCCAAGATGGCGTCCGCCGAATTCCGATTGGCTGATAGGATTCTATCAGCCAATCGGAATTAAGTTAGAAAAATCTGATTGGCTGATTGAATCAGCCAATCAGATTCAAGTTCAATCCGATTGGCTAATCCGAACAGCCAATCAGATTGAGCTCGCATTCTATTGGCTGATCGGAACAGCCAATAGAATGCGAGCTCAATCTGATTGGCTGATTGGATCAGCCAATCGGATTGAACTTGAATCTGATTGGCTGATTCAATCAGCCAATCAGATTTTTCTAACTTAATTCCGATTGGCTGATAGAATCCTATCAGCCAATCGGAATTCGGCGGACGCCATCTTGGATGACGTCATTTAAAGGTACCTCATTCCAAGTACAGCAGTCGGCCAGGATGGATGCTCCGCGGCGGCGGAGCGAAGAAAGAAGATTGAAGATGCCGCCGGAAGAATGAAGACTTTGCTGCCGCTTGAAGGAAGACGTCGCCGGAGGAAGAATTCTTCTTTGCCGCTTGGAGGAAGACATCGCCCGGATCGGATCAGGAGTTCGGCCCGGTGTGGTGAAGACAAGGTAGGGAGATCTTCAGGGGGGTAGTGTTAGGCTTTTTTAAGGGGGGTTTGGGTGGTTTTAGAATAGGGGTATGTGGGTGGTGGGTTGTAATGGGGGGGGGATTGTATTTGTTGTATGCAAAAGAGCTGAATTCTTTGGGGCATGCCCCACAAAAGGCCCTTTTAAGGGCTGGTAAGGTAAAGAGCTTTGAAATTTGTTTAATTTAGAATAGGGCAGGGAATTTTTTTTATTTTGGGGGTTTATTATTTTATTAGGGGGCTTAGAATAGGTGTAATTAGCTTAAATATCTTGTAATCTTTTTTTTATTTTTTGTAATTTAGTGTTTGTTTTTTTTTGTAATTTAGTTTAGTTAATTTAATAGTATTTTTAGATAGATGTTTGTAGTTTATTAAATTTATTGATAGTGTAGGTGTATTTGTAACTTAGGTTAGGATTTATTTTACAGGTAATTGGGTAATTATTTTAACTAGGTAGATATTAAATAGTTAATAACTATTTAATATCTATTATACCTAGTTAAAATAATTAACAATTTACCTGTAAAATAAATATTAACCCTAACATAGCTACAATGTAATTATTAATTATATTGTAGCTATCTTAGGGTTTGTTTTATAGGTAAGTATTTAGATTTAAATAGGAATATTTTAGTTTATAAAAGAATTAGATTAATTTAATATAAATTTAGTTAGGGGTGTTAGGGTTAGATAGAGTTAATATAGTTAATATAAATACTATAGTAACTATATTAACCCTAATATAATTAGGGTTAATATAGTTAATATATATAATGTAATAACTATATTAACTATAATATACTTAGGGTTAATATAGATAATATAGCTGGCGGCGGGGTAGGTAGATTAAATTAGGGGTTAATCATTTTAATAGAGATGGCGGCGGTGTAAGGGGCTTACATTAGGGGTTGATACTATTAATATAGCTGGCGGTGGTATAGGGGGATTAGATTAGGGGTTAATAATTTTTATATAGGTGGCGGCGGTGTAAGGGGTCAGATTAGGGGATAGATAAGGTAGATGGCGGCGGTTTTAGAGGCTCACAGTAGGGGGTTAGTTTATGTAGATGGCGGCGGTTTAGGGGGTAATAACTTTATTAGGGATTTCGGGGGGGGGGGATCGCGGTTGACAGGGAGATAGACATTGCGCATGCGTTAGGTGTTAGGTTTATTTTAGCAGATCGCGGTTGACAGGGAGATAGACATTGCGCATGCGTTAGGTGTTAGGTTTATTTTAGCAGCCAGTTTAAGGAGTTACGGGGCTCCAATAGTCAGCGTAAGGCTTCTTACGGCTGCTTTTTGTGGCGAGGTGAAAATGGAGTAAGTTTTCTCCATTTTCGCCACGTAAGTCCTTACGCTGCATATTGGATACCAAACTGCGCTGGTTTGGTATACCTGCCTATGGCCCAAAAAACTACGGGCGACGGCAGAAATATACGCGCGTAACTTCTAGGTTATGCCGTATATAGGATACCAAATCAGCGTAAATATTGGCGTCGCCGGCTTTTGCGGGCGACGCTTTATATCGGATCGACCCCTTTATTTCTATCTGATTCGCAGTTTTCTATGGACCAGAGGTGCTCTCTTATCCTGTCACATACGGGTCTCTCCAATTCCCCTAGGTACTGTTTCCCACATTTACATTCAAGTAAATAGACTACATTTCTATCTGTGCACCTTATGGTGTCATATATTTTGTATTTTTTCTTCGTAACTGTTGATTGTACTACTTTTTAATTTTTTGCATGGTTGCAAGCTTTTCATGTGTGGCACGGATAGAAACCTTCTAATTTTTTTCCTAACAGGTCTTTGTCTGATGTTTTTTTCTTTTTTATTTCAGTGGGTGCCAATATAGATTTAAAATTTTTTGCTTTTTAATATACTATATTTGGAAATTTCGGTAATATATTTCCTATTTTAATATAGGCCAATGTTTTTGTATGATTTTTTTCTAAAATGTAATTATTTTGGTGGTATTTCGTAATAAAGGACACAATTAGTTTATTATCTGCCAAATTGTGTTTGTTCTTTTTTTGTTTTTGGTGTTTCAATCCCTCTTTATTCATGTTTTTCACAGTATTTGTTATTTTGTCTATTTCATCTCCATCGTAACCCTTTTCTATACATTTTTGTTTTAGTATTTTTGTTTGAATTACAAAATCTTCTTCATTACTGCATTTTTTTTCAATTCTAAGTATTTGACTTTTGGGTATTTTTTTTTTTCATTTTGAATAGTGACAACTGTTTTGATGTATATAGTTTTTGGCGTCTATGGGTTTGAAGTAGGTTTTTGTGTTTATTTTTCCATTTGTAATATAGATTTCTAGGTAAAAAAAATAGATTTTTTTCTTTACTACACTCACTTGTAAATTTGATATTTTTACTACCAAAAACAAAAACAAGCTGCGCTAACTAGAAAATGCTATGTATGTATAGTTAAAAAGTATATTATAATAAATTAAAAGAGTAGTATACAACCATACATTAATTCAAATTTACTGATATTCTGAAATGTTCAAGATATGGTAATCATGAGTATATAAAAATAATAATAATAATGACAATGCTTATTATATACAGTACTAGTAATTACTATTTATGGTTTATATTGGGGATATAACCCAAAACATACACTGACCGTAGTTAGCTTCTGTGACTCCTGAAGTATGATAGATTTGCTTAATAGATATGCTTGTAAGATCTTGACTTCTAGCAGTTAAAAACACTCCCGCTCTGTGTGGTCAATGGTGCAGCTTCTCCATTCACTGAACACTAAGGGCTAGATTTATTAACGCTGAGGCGTACAGGGGCGCGTATACGCGCCCCTGTATGCTTCAGCTCGCCTGTGGCGGGGCGAAATTACCCGCAGGTATTCGCCATTGCACACAAGCGCAATTTTGCACTCGCGTGCAATCCCACCCCCTGCCCACGCACAGCCAATCACGCGCGGGCAGGAGCTGTCAATCTCCTCGGTCGGACTCGACCGAGGAGATTGAATTTTGCCACAATAGAGGTGGCATAGATGTTAGGGAAGCAGCGGTCTGGTGACCGCTGCTTGATAAATCACGGCGAGCAAGTTCTTGAGAGAACTTGCTGCCATAGAGGCATGATAAATCAAGTCCTAAGGAGTGTTCAGGCTACGAAATACTAGAAACACAAGAAAAAATGAGTGCAACCACGACTCAAGGTAAAAGATTTCAAAACTTTACTATGAGCATATAATCAGTTGCACTTACAAGAGGATATGTTTTAACAATAAAGTTAATGAATAGTTGCAAGTTTGTTTTTAGGAAGATGTCGCTAATAGACGCTTAAATTTAGCATAAGTTAAAATACACACCATTTGTTGTGGACTACAAGCCAAGTTATAACAACACCCACGCCAGAAACACATGGACAGGGGGCGTGTGTGAAACCTGGAATTTGATTGGTACGAGTCACAGTAAGAAGGTGGAGCCGAGAGAGTTCTTAAGAGAGGAAACCCGCTATCTGAAGGAATTCACGTCCAGTGTCTTAACAAAGTCCGCAGAAGTCGGACAAAACGCGTAGACAGGGACGGTCTACATACGGTACTGTCACTGCAGGAGGAGAGATTGATCTAAATACTATCACTAACGGACTACGCACACATGAATGGAGATATATAGTGCTGCACATGAGAGCACCTACCCGGACATTGAAGACTGCTGACTGTGTGTTGTCAAAAGGCGCTGTTAATATTACCCTCTTGTAAGTGCAACTGATTATATGCTCATAGTAAAGTTGTGAAATCTTTTACCTTGAGTTGTGGTTGCGCTTTTTTTTCCTTGTGTTTCTTGATATTTTTACTGTTATCATTTATTGAAACTAAGAAATTGTTGGAAATACATTTCTGTCCCCTTCCAAATTATGATGATATCATCAATGTAGTGCCTACAGAAGACCAGATTTGCCGCAAGCTGCTGGGATTGGAGAAACTCCTGCTCCCAATAAAGCCCCATAAAGAGGTTTGCATAACTTGGGGCAAATCTGGTCCCCATAGCCGTACCACACTGCTGATGATAGTATTCATCTTGAAATGAAAAATTATTATGAGTCAATATATATTGTATCCCCTCTAGCATAAAGTTCACCTGTCTCTCCTTTAGTAGAATATCTCCTTTCAAAAAATGTTTAGCTGCTTCTATTCCATCTTTGTGTGTAATACAAGTGTATAGAGAGGCTACATCACAGGTGGCTAGCAAATTGTCTTTCCATTCTATCTGTTCCAGGGTGTTAAGTATATCGGTTGAATCTTTAAGGTACAATGGCAGTTATTTTACATATTTTTGTAGGTAAATATCTATATATTCTGACAGATTAGTTGTTATGGAGTTTATTCTGGAGACGATGGGTCTACCTAGCGTTGATATCAGTGTTTTATTAATTTTGGGTAAACTTGATAAATATATATTTTTTTTTTCTTTTTCACTTAATATGCCTTCAGTATTGGCTATATTCAATATATTATTTAGAACTGCATTGAATTGTGAGGTTGGTTTTGACTTTATCTTGTTATAGGTTTTGGGATCTTGCAGAATATTTTTGCACATATTTACATAATACTTTGTATCTAGGATCACGATTTATAACAATATTTTTATTTTCTTCCAATTCTGTAATTACATCTAATTGTTTTCTCGTTAGATTTTTATTTAGTTTTTTATCTGGTATGCTCTCTATGTCTTTGAGTATTAGTTTTTCAAATGTATCTATAATAGGCCCTTTTTCATGTCTGGGATAAAACTTTGATTTATTTTTTAATTGGGAATGAATATAGCCTCGTGTCTGTTAAATTTTCTTCTGCTCTTTTTTCTAATCCTGTTTTCGCAAACAATTTCTTTATAGTTAAATTTCTAATGAATATGTGTCTGGTAATGGATGAGAAAAGTGTATTTGCTTTTTAGAAATGATATGTATAAAGATATGAAAATCTTATTTTCAGGAGAAGTGATGGTAACTACCGGGAATGTAGAATCATTATATGATCTAATGAAAGAATTAGAAAGTAGACTTCTACTTGAAATGAAACATAGAACAGAATACATCTTCCTGGATAAATATCTAGAATCCAAAAGAGTACCAAGAGGGTTAAGACTTAAAAAAGGAATGCACCTTTAATACTGAAGATTCAGAATTCAAAGAAAAAAGGAATAATATTTTAGAGGAAGCATCCGTTAACTTTATGAGATTAATAAAAGAGTATAGAAATTATATTTTACAAAAACTAGAAATAGAGATTAAGGATTTAGAAGAAAAATTACTTGAATATACTGGTTTAGATGAAATTAAAAAGAAAGAAAAAGAGATTAAAATTTTTTTATGGACTCTACAAAAGAAGAATTGTGAAAAACAAGAGTAAACAAATTCAACAGAGATAAAGAGGATTATATGTCATACAACAGTAACTCGGAAGGAGATAAATACATATCACACACAAATAGAGAAGTAGTAGGAAAGAATAAAAACTAAATAATAAGGAGAATCAAAACCAAAATCAGGCATACAATTTTAGGAGAGGGAAATATAAACCAACACAAAAATATACAACCACAGAATATAACTCCCATAGACATAATGGAGAAGGGAGACAATATCAAAATGAACAAACACAACAAAGAAATACAAGTTATTATGCACAAGAAAGAGAAAGATATAATGAAAACCAAAGAAAGGAAAGGTATAACAGACCCAATTTGAAAATGGGAGAAGGAGATATAATCACAGACAATATGAAAATAATAGAGAGGAATGGACTATAAACACAAGAGGCTTCACACCCCGTTACTATCATAGGGAAGAAGTACAGTTTAATACCAAATATCAATTGGAGGCACTAAGACATGCTGACAATAAAGAATTAAAGAATTAAAATTTTAGAATTAGGCCAGGGGACACCAGAAAAAGGACCCTTACTGCAAAGAGAAAATCAAAACAAGAAGGACCTCAGAAAAAGAGGCACAAGAGGTGGATCGAAACGAACACCAAAAAAATTAAATTAAGGAGTCACAAATAATTGAAAGGAAAGGAATTTTCAACTTAAGTAGTGTAACACAAAGTAAATCCCATGAAGACATATTAACCCTTTGAGTGCTAAGCACTTTCCCATCTGGGTGCTAATATTTTCTAAATTTAAAAAAAAAAAAAAAAAAAAAGTTAACTTTTTGTTTCTTTTACAGACCCCCAAGACTTACACTGAAAGGTTAGGCGATTATCTTTTCAACAGTGGGTCTTGGGGGTCTGTAGCTGCTTAGATGCCTGAGATACAGGCTTCTAAGCAGCATGCCCCCTCCTCCTATACTTAACATTGTTAAGTATAAATAAAGTTACACGGTGACATCATCACGTCATTGTGCGTGACGTCACCACACATCACGTGAATCCCCGACGATGCCTGTCACTCTGCAGGCACGATCGCCGGGGTAGGAGCGGTTAGGAGTCCCCAGATCTCCCTCAAGGTGGGAGAGTGCTCATGACGGCTCTGAGCCATCATTAGCACCAGAGTGAGAAACTCTGCGACGGCTCAGAGCCGTCATTAGCACTCAAAGGTTTAAACAAAGTATACAAATGAATACTATACAAAATATGCTAGATGTTATAACACCAATTGTACAGAAATGACAAGAATCATAAGAGAATAATACTCCCCTCTGTGTTGACCGCTGCCTTCTATCAGTCTCTCAAAAAAGACTGTTTATAGAACTGTGGATAATGGGTGCCCAGACATCATAAAAAGAAGATAAACATTGGTCTATAGCCAATTCAGGACTACATTACATTGGACATATGGACAATAAGAAAGGAAAGCATGAAAACATCACCCACAATATGATTGGCAAAGCTAGAACATGTGACTGCAAACCATGAGCAGACCTGATCAGGAACTATATACAAATGGGACCTGAAAGGGAACTGCCATTCCTTTTAATTTGATTGTTCGTAACACGAATACGTAAGCAAATTTATAGTTATCCGATTAATAAACCTAGAACTTTGAAAACTGACAATAGCGCTATGGCGCTCATTAATTTAAATCAGTAAATTTTATTTATTTATTATTCCCAAATCGGATATAGATAATATTATAAGTATTCAACATTGTTGTTTTTTGTGAGTCCTATTCCGGTCAATACCGGAACAGGAACCTTGATTATCTGTATAAAAAGCACCTGTATAATCCAAAGGCAGCACTTCTACTTTTTACTGCTCTTGAAAAAGACAAGTATATCGTTGAAATGCGTAGAGCCATTCAATAAGAGCTTTTATTTGTCTAAAGTGACATGTTTTTAATAAATGTTTGTTTGTTATAACAAATATTTGTTTGCTGCCTTTTGGAAATAATTATATCCTGTGAAGAGCCGGATTCCGAGTAATTCAGATTGTACCTACATCAGGAGAGAGTAGACAAAACTCCACAACATATCGTTCATATGCTACATATACATGAAGAGGTTGGACTCTGAATATTTCAGAGTAAGTTTACTGCACTAATTAATTGGTGTTGATCTACACAAATCACAAGTCAAGTTCTTTATTTCTCAGCCCTAACTGAAGTACCAGAAAAGAATGTTCCAAAGACATGCGCCTCTACATCCATTATCCACAATAATAAACAAAGGCCTATCATTTGCACTCACTAGCAAACTACACAAATTTGGTACCTTTATAGGCGTACACAAATTCATTAGAAATTTAACTATAAAGAGATGGTTTGTGAAAACAGGATTATAAAAAAAAGAGCAGAAGAAAATTTAACAGACACACGAGGCTATATTCATTTCCAATTAAAAAATAAATCAAATTTTTATCCCAGACATAAAAAAGGGCCGATTATAGAAACATTTTAAAAACTAACACCTAGATTTAGAGTTCTGCGTTAGCCGTCAAAAGCAACGTTAAGGGGTCCTAACGCTGCTTTTTACCACCCGCTGGTATTTAGAGTCAGTCAGGAAAGGGTCTAACATTCACTTCCAAGCTGCGACTTTTCCATACCGCAGATCCCCTTACGCCAATTGCGTATCCTATCTTTTCAATGGGATCTTCCTATCGCCGGTATTTAGAGTCTTGGCTGAAGTGAGCGGTAGACCCTCTACCGACAAAACTCCAGCTGCAGAAAAAAGTCAGTAGTTAAGAGCTTTCTGGGCTAACGCCGGTTTATAAAGCTCTTAACTACTGTGCTATAAATTACACTAACACCCATAAACTACCTATGTAACCCTAAACCAAGGCTCCCCCACATCGCCGCCACTCTAATACATTTTTTAACCCCTAATCTGCCAACCGCACACTGCCGCCACCTACATTATCCCTATGTACCCCTAATCTGCTACCCCTAACATCGCCGACACCTACATAATATTTATTAACCCCTAATCTGCCCCCCCAATGTCGCCGCTACCTTACCTACAATTATTAACCCCTAATCTGTCGACCGGACCTCGCCGCCACTATAATAAATGTATTAACCCCTAAACCGCCTCACTCCCGCCTCAAAAACCCTATAATAAATAGTATTAACCCCTAATCTGCCATCCCTAACATCGGCGACACTTAACTTCAAGTATTAAAACCTAATCTGCCGACTGGACCTTGCCGCTACTCTAAAAAAAAAAATATTAACCCCTAAAGCTAAGTCTAACCCTAACCCTAACCCCCCCCCTAAGTTAAATATAATTTTAATCTAACGAAATAAATTAAATCTTATTAACTAAAGTATTCCTATTTAAAGCTAAATACTTACCTGTAAAATAAACCCTAATATAGCTACAATATAATGAATAATTATATTGTAGCTATTTTAGGATTTATTTTACAGGCAACTTTGTATTTATTTTAACTAGGTACAATAGCTATTAAATAGTTATTATAATTACAAAATTACCTGTAAAATAAATCCTAACCTACAATTAAACCTAACACTACACTATCAATAAATAAATTAAATCAATTAACTATTAGTACCTACAATTAAATAAACTAAACTAAATTACAAAAAAAAACACTAAATTACAAAAAATAAAAAAATATTACAAGAATTTTAAGCTAATTACACCTACTCTAAGCCCCCTAATAAAATAACAAAGCCCCCCAAAATAAAAAAAATCCCTTCCCTAATCTAAAGTAAAATAGTTAACAGCTCTATTACCTTACCAGCCCTTAAAAGGGCTTTTTTGCGGGGCATGCCCCAAAGAAATCAGCTCTTTTGCCTGTGAAAAAACACAATACCACCCCCCAACATTACAACCCACCACCCACATACCCCTACTCTAACCCAAACCCCCCTTAAATAAACCTAATACTACACCCTGAAGATCTCCCTACCTTGAGTCGTCTTCACTCAGCCAAGCAGCGATGGACCAAAAGAAGACATCCGGAGCGGCAGAAGTCTTCATCCTATCCGGGCAGAAGAGGACATCCGGACCGGCAAACATCTTCATCCAAGCGGCATTTTCTATCTTCATCCATCTGACGAGGAGCGGCTCCATCTTCAAGACCTCCGGCGCGGAACATCCTCTTCTACCGACGACTACCGATGAATGAAGGTTCCTTTAAGCGACGTCATCCAAGATGGCGTCCCTCGAATTCCGATTGGCTGATAGGATTCTATCAGCCAATTGGAATTAAGGTAGGAAAAATCTGAGTGGCTGATTGAATCAGCCAATCAGATTCAAGTTCAATCCGATTGGCTGATCCAATCAGCCAATCAGAATGAGCTTGCATTCTATTGGCTCAAAGACATAGAAAACATATCAGATAAAAAAACTAAATAAAATTCTAACAAGAAAACAATTAGATGTAATTAAAAAATTAGAAGAAAATAAAAATATTGTCATAAAACCAGCCAGCAAAGGCGGAGGGATTGTGATCCTAGAAACAAAGTATTATGTAAATATGTGCAATAAAATTCTGCAAGATCCCAAAACCTATAAAAAGGTTGGGGGGTTATGGGGGATCCTACAGTTCATATAAAATATATATAAAACAATCTTTAAATAAAAAAAACACCTTTATTTTATACTGGCAGACTTTCTGCCTGCCAGTACTTAAGATGGGGGTGATAATTGTGAGATGGGGGAGGGAAGAGAGCTGTTTGAGGGGGGTCAGGAAGGGGTAAGAGGGTAGTTTGTGTCAGGTGGGAAGCTGATCTCTACACTAAAGCTAAAATTAACTGTACAAGCTACATAATTAACCCCTTAACTGCTGGGCATAATATAAGTGTGGTGCACAGCGGAATTTAGCGGCCTTTTAATTACCAAAAAGCAACGCCAAAGCCATATATGTATGTTATTTCGCAACAAAGGGGATCCCAGAGAAGCATTTACAACCATTTGTGCAATAATTGCAGAAGCTGTTTAGAAATCATTTCAGTGAGAAACCTAAAGTTAGTGAAAAAGTTAACAATTTTTGTTATTTGATCGCATTTGGCGGTGAAATGGTGGCATAAAATATACCAAAATGGGCCTAGATCAATACTTTGGGTTATCTACTACACTACACTAAAGCTAAAATTAACCCTACCAGCTCCCTACAAGCTACCTAATTAACCCATTAACTGCTGGGCATAATACAAGTGTGGTGCACAGCGGCATTTAGCAGCCTTCTAATTAACAAAAAGTAATGCCAAAGCCATAAATATCTGCTATTTCTGAACAAAGGGGATCACAGAGAAGCATTTACAACAATGTGTACCATGATTGCACAAGCTATTTGTAAATGATTTCAATGATGTAAAAAAGTTTGTGAAAAAGTTAACGATTTTTTTTATTTGATCGCATTTGGCGGTGAAATGGTGGCATAAAATATACCAAAATGGGCCTAGATCAATACTTTGGGTTATCTACTACACTACACTAAAGCTAAAATTAACCCTACCAGCTCCCTACAAGCTACCTAATTAACCCATTAACTGCCAATCAATACTTTGGATTGCCTACTAAAAACAAAAAATATATAGATGTCAAGGGATATTCAGGGATTCCTTACAGATATCAGTGTCACAATGTAACTATCCCTATTTTTTAAAATAAATGGTTTGGAAATAGCAAAGTGCTACTTGTATTTATTGCCCTTTAACTTGCAAAAAAGCAAAGAACATGTAAACATTGGGTATTTCTAAACTCAGGACAAAATTTAGAAACTATTTAACATGTATGTTTTTTGGTGTTTGTAGGTGTTTAACAGATTGTATGGGTCAAAGTAAGAAAAAGTGTGTTTTTTCAATTTTTTCATCATATTTTATAAAAAGATTTCTAGTAAATTATAAGATATGATGAAAATAATGGTATCTTTAGAAATTTAATTTAATGGCGAGAAATACTGTATATAATATGTGTGGGTACAGTAAATGAGTAAGAGGAAAATTACAGTTAAACACAAATACCGCAGAAATGTAAAAATAGCCCTGGTCCTTAAGGGTAAGAAAATTTCAAAAGGGTCTGCTCCTTAAGGGGTTAAATCACATCTTGAGCTACATAGATAATAATTCTTCAAATTAACCTTTATACTAAATAGTCAAACAATTATACCATAACAATTAATGCTAATATTTTAGATTATAACACAGGTCATTTTAGTACAATTAAATCAATACATTTTTCAATTTTATGTCCTATCATAAAACTTCCCCATTTATGCATTAAACACATAAATCCTCTTGCATAAATGGTATTAATTAATTCCTATATAATTTATTCAATAGTACATAAAATGGTACTAATTATATATCTAAAATACCATTTATTTTAGTGTAAAATTATTAAAAAATTAAACAATCCTGCAAACATAAACAATACAATTGATTTATGTATAATAAGTAAATTGTTACATTTCTCAGATATAATTTATTTTAATTTAATTAAAGCAAGCAGCAAATTAAATTTGTCATCATTATAAAACACAGTTGCCTAAAATCGAAAAATATCCCCTTTACAGTGATATACCAAAAATGTGTAACATAAAAACTACAGTTAAGTGTTTTAACTGTAATTTGATAACCCAATAAAACTCAATTAACAATTTTAGTCTGAATAGCAGATTAACAGATCTATTAATCCGTGTCATTATATTTATCCTGTAAAGGAATAAACACAAAATGTAAGCAATAACTTCAATAACTTTAAAAATTAAAAATAATTTTATTAAAAAGTGTTAGAATATTATGATTGTGTAATTCGAACATAATTAATGTGTTATTAAGTAATAAATAAATCAAGTAACAAAGTGATATACTTGTATTAAGGAAGTAATGGTTTCAGTTTTCAAAGAGCATATTCCTGTAAGCAAACAGGGAATACACAGGTATTCAAGACAGAAAAAGTAGAAATGTCCAATTCACACAGTTGAATAAACACGGTTATACATTGGTATTAAGATAAAAAGGGTATTTTTTTTAGATTTTCAGTAAACACAATCCTGTAGACAATATATAGTAACAACAGTCTAGTGGGTCATACACTGGTATTATGGCAGTAAGAGGATAAATAAGTTACCATAGGCTAGGCAGCAGCAAGCAGGGGAAAAACATAGCAAACAGAAATAACTAGTCATCTAAAGGCAGATTAAAAGAGACAGCAGGGGGTCAAGCACAGAAACCAGGAGAAATAAATATCACACCCAGACCAACTTGGTACAAAGACAGAGCAGTGAGCGAGAGCAACTTTTATAGATTATACCAAGCAACACCTGTGGTCATTGTGAAATTACTGCTCAAGGCAAAACATGGCATATGCCAGTAATCTGGAAAACAAGGTGTAAGAGTAGGATAAAACGGTAAAGGTCATTAAACATATTTTTGCACATTATTCTCTGTACCTGCTTCCTCAAGGGTGCATAACTCATTTTTAAAATGATAACTGAAAAATATCTGGCATGGGGAAAAACCTGAGACTGATCAAGCTTTTAGAGACCTAATTGTCGTAATACTTTTCTCCTGGAAGGCAGTACCTGTAAATTAATTATGTTTATAGGCCACAGTCATCACTTGAAACCCATGCACAAGTTGTCCTTGCTGTTCTTACCTTTTGTCATGACTTTTTTTGCAGTTCTGCCCACAGCTGTATGAGTTGCAGAATTGAGTGCGGTAAATAAGCTCCCAATATTTCTATGACCCCTTCTTTTTTGTTTCTTTTGTGGTTGGCTTCCAAGTTATTAAATTCAACATTGTGGTACTTTAATTATAGCTAAATCCATAGAATAGTGAAGATGTTAAGCTTCATAGGCTTGATCTAGTTAGAACTATTGAGTAACCCTTGGCAGATTCTAAGGAAATCAGAAAGATGGATTACCTGTTTGTCTAATTCTGGTGTCAGAAAAGAACATAAAGTAAATTGTCTTGGCCAATTGCATCTGTTTTATAAAGTGTGGATGCATTTCACTATGACTACAGCATCAGCTTGACATTATGATTTATTGTAGGAAAAATATGCAAGAAAAGTACTTGTTCTTCTTTGCCTATACCAACGGTTGATTTATCAATTCTGTGTTTTCACTTTATCACCCAACAGAATTTAATTGGAAAGTCTTGAAGACAGAACTAAGGAGGATCATTTTCTCCCCCATCTCCCACTCTTGCAGTTATATAGGTAGTACTGTTGCTGCTAAATAAGTACCTTAATATGACTCTACAAGACCGTGAGACTGTGAGAAAGCCAGAGTCATACATTACTGATAAATCTAATCTACAACTGAAGGAGATTCACAAAAGGCCTACTTTTTGACATACTATTTTCTTGTATTAGAGGCATGCCTTGCATGTTTTCCCTGAATTCCTTAAGTTTTACTGATATATATTCAGTTTGAACAATTGTAACTCTGTAAAATGTCATTGTATTTTAAAAATAATCTTGCATTAATATCTCTCTCTCTCTCTTCTCTCACCATTTAGGTTCTAACTGTTGGCTTATTTCCTCTCGGAGCTCAGTACATCTGCATGGAAATAGAATACATGATGAGACTTATAAAATGTGGGACAAATGAATGTTTGTTTGTCCAATCTTAACATCTAAAAACCTCACCACTCACTCCTGTTTTGGACAGAATTTATATATCTATGATTAGTAAAGATGATAAACTCTGTTCCAGAAGGATTGTTTATTTATTTATTGTCATAAGCATACAATTAACATGCTGCATTTACCTACTAATTTTGAAAAACATTGCATGCTTATTACACCAATCAGATGTACAGTTTCTATATTATATCATTTATTGCAGCAAATTTTGTCCTAGTGCGGAACATCATTTCATTAAACAGTGTGAATTTTAATTGGTTCTTTTGTAGTACACTACAGAGTTAATCCCATGGGCTATTCTGAAGAGTCCTAAGCAGCTAGTCCTAGTTTATTTTAAATTTGCCATAAACATAGATTTTTACTTGACAATCTGTTTTTAGTACAAGGCAATAGAGGCATATAATACCTGATGGAGAAGTTGCCAATGCTGTTTAAGATTAGCCAATGATCCGTAATTTGGACATCAGATTAGGTTAGAGCATCTTAGTTAGGGGCAAATTGTATTTTAGCATTTATCTACAATTTTTAAAATAGTATGCATTCTCATATACAGTATGATGCATATTCTTTTAAGTATTGTATATAAATTAATATGTATTTATTTCTACTTGTGTTTATTATGGTAAACATAAGTATATTTTTAAAAATGTATATTTATGTTACAAAAGTCATTAGTATTACAGTTGTATGCAGTTATTACAGGCATGCAGTTATGTAATACTATTATTATAATGCAACTGTCTTTTATAACATAAATATATATTTTAAAAATATATTTATATTTAAAATAAAAAATACAATAAGCAAGAATATCTACATTTTAATTTATATCCAGTAATTAAACTATTATGCATTATACATGATAATGTATCTAGTTCGATATGCCTATAGTTCTGTCATGTGATCACTGAGACCATGGTTGTCATCTTATATCCACCTGGGCATGTGACCCTTTCTTTGAAAGAGTGACCTCTTCCTTTTCAAAATAGGGAGACTAAATACATACAGAAAGAGATGTACACTCTCACGAATGAAAACCAGCTCAATAACTTGTTAGCTTGTTCTATGGTGTTTTGCCACTTGGGTGCAGATTCTTTTAGCCTAATAATGCTTTTCCCAGAGAAGAACTTTCCGGAAGTATATCAGTCTGATCCCACCTAACAAGGTCAGTCCAGCTCCAAAATAGCAGACAATCCTTCTTTGAACGCGGAACATGGCAACCCAAGATGATTGTTTCGGCTCTCATTGGGCTTTGTCCGTGAGGTGCAGCTTCCTCCAATCACGGCTTTCCCCCCAGGGTAGTCATTGCCTGAGGCCATGCCGTGATTGGAGGAAGCTGGATTAGTCATTGCTGACGTGTGAAGAGAGGATCTCCGGGTGGGGGAAGCTGCTCTGGCTGTTTTTAATAAAAAATGGCTGCTTTGTAAACTTTGATGAAGGAAAGTGCCCCTGTTTTTAATAGTATTTTTAAAAAATGGGCTTTCATTCATCAAAGTTTACCTTCCCTTTAAAGTGCAGTGTAATCTGAGGAAGGTGGGCACTTACAGAGCCCATATCTGCCCCCTGTGATAGAGAGACAAGTGACCCTCATTTGAATGGGCAGACTTCCCTCTTACAGATTAGAGGTCGCTTGTCACTCTACCACAAAAGGGGGGGGGGAGATACTGGCTTCTTTAGAGGCCCTGCTCACTAATGTTAAAGTGCACTTTAAGTGCACTTGTACCTGTAAGTAACATGGGGCTGAGATAAGGGCTTGCAAAACCCTTTCCCCCATCCTTCTGGCTTAGCCTTCTCGCCCCTTGTAACATCACCACACATGCCAGTGATGACATCTCACTCCCTACTAGGAAGAGGCAGCGATGCAGGGGGTCTCCAGGATACGAATTGGAAAGAGGACCCCCAGGAAATAAATAAAGAAAAATAATAAATGTGACTTGTGCGGTTTGAGAGGCAAAAGAAATAGGGTAATTTTTTAAATGTAGCCAACACTGATTTAAAAAACCCCGGCATTCATCTGGGGAACCATCATACTTATCAGGTATAGGTAAGCTGGGCTTAGAAGCACTTCCAGAATTAGCATGGGGTGCATAGTTGTAGTGTTTGTAGTGCCAGGTTGAGACATTTGTATAAATGCCTTAAACATTTCTGTAAGCTGTTCAATATTAGTGTCCAATGTCTACAATTATGCAACATGAGCTCCCAAAGGTTGTCCTTGATGGGTCACAACTTTTGCCACTTAAGCAGGGTACATATTCTTGGCCAGTGTATAATGTCAGGCTGAAGTAAATTGTCTTTTCAGAAATAGACCCAGAGGCTGAGAAGTGGTTTTTACATACAGTATACACAGTTCCAACACTCTGAATAAGACCCAGGATGTGACTCTCAATGTTGGTTGAATACTAAAGGAAAACTGAATTACCTAAAAACAGGACCCGGAAAGGCATGTTAGGAGATTAGTCAGACAGACTGAAGTCAGTAAGCAGACAGGCTGCTAAGTATCAAGTCGAGGGGCTGAAGAATAGTCGGAGGCAAGCTGAGTTTAAAACCAGGCAGACTGTGGGGTACCAATTTGTTAAGAAAATGCAGAGTCAGAGACGGTCCAAATGTTCAGGGCTGGTGGCAGACAACGATACACAGTAGACAGGCAGAATTTGCCAACAAATAGCAGTAATCCAGGAATAGTGCACCCTATACTAGGAAGGTCATATGCATGGGCAAAGATCACGGTCAGAGTACGCTATTTAAAACTTATATGTGGCCCGCAAAAAATAATCAGGTTAAAGCAGTAGGTCGAGCCGCAAACAACGCACCTGCTAATCATGCATTACCTAGGACGAAAGAAGAAGGTGGGGGAATGGGATAGCGCTGACAAAGCAAAAGAGAAAAAAAAGTCAACACTGACTAATCTTATAGAAAGTGGTGTAAATTAGATATGATCAGGAATAGATAGGCTTTAAATTGTGATAAAAATAAACTAAATGGGATGTGTTCCTAATTTAAGTGAATGCTATAGCTGTGAGAATTAAAGAAAGGTGTCCTAACTGTTATGTAGGAGTTTAAAACATGAGTAAGGTGAATATTTCTAATGGTTCAAGAGTAATATCTTATCTATGAAGAGAAATATTACAGTGAGGTAAAAGTATGTTAAAAGATTATACATTTATTACAATATGAACATAGGATGCCGGCATCAAAGATACAATAAAATAATTAATCATGATAGAATAAAATATATTAACTAGAAATACTGTTGTACAATATTCTATCTATAACAGTAACATAATACTAAGTGCCAAGGTGACTGCAGCTTAGTATGTATACCTGATAAAGTCTAGAGAAAAAAAATCAGTCCACAGTTTGGATCAGGACTCTCAAAGCTGTAATGTGCAGGGAGCACAGAGTTATAGAAACTTCCTCAGACAGTAGTGACGTCGAGTCCTTGAGAGTAATGTTACAGTTTATGATGATAGTAACAGAGTCCCTCGTTGAACTCAAAACTGTTACTATATTGCGGAGAGAGAAGGCATGTAGGACCGGAGTGCTTGGTTTGAGCGCCAAGGTATTGTCAACAACTCACGGTCTGATTGTAGATTGGTTCCGGTGTAAGGGTCAAAGTGAATGAATCCAATATAGGTAGCTGACAGTTCGTTGTAAAATCTCTGTTATAATAGAGTGGCTGACAGCTCCTTGTAGAATCTCTGTTTTAAAAAAACGGTCAGAGTTGGTGGGCTAGTAGATCCTGGGGCAGGGATTACATTTATAGAAACTATTCAAGAATATGTAAATAGCTCAAAGTACCTGGCCTACTACTAGTCCTTGCCAACTTAGTCCAAAGTATAGGTTGTGTCTGTGTGAGCAAGATCAACGCGTTTCAGCCGCCTGGGCCTTTATCAAGACTATCAGATGCTAGAACCTTACATATAAAAGACGTGCAGCAGCGAATTTGTTTCAGATTAATAATTTAATTTGTAATAAATATTCTAAAAAAAAATGTTTTTCAGATTTTTGCTTGCTGCACTATTCAGCATTTGTTTCATTTAAAACAAAAAAGAATATTCATTAACATTTACCTTTATGTAAATGTAACTCTGCAGGTGGCAAAATGTAACCTGTAGAACTTATACTTACCAATAGCGCACTGGGGAGCAGCACTATTCCAACACACTTCTTCACAGAGTCCAAGGCCGCATTAATAGGAGGATTAGTGCAACGAATCCCAGAGCCTGTGCTAAAGGACCTTCTTCTTTAGTGCAGGCCTCAGGATCCAGTTTATATATATATATATATATATATATATATATATATATATATATATATATATATATATATATATACAGGGAGTGCAGAATTATTAGGCAAGTTGTATTTTTGAGGATTAATTTTATTATTGAACAACAACCATGTTCTCAATGAACCCAAAAAACTCATTAATATCAAAGCTGAATAGTTTTGGAAGTAGTTTTTAGTTTGTTTTTAGTTATAGCTATTTTAGGGGGATATCTGTGTGTGCAGGTGACTATTACTGTGCATAATTATTAGGCAACTTAACAAAAAACAAATATATACCCATTTTAATTATTTATTTTTACCAGTGAAACCAATATAACATCTCAACATTCACAAATATACATTTCTGACATTCAAAAACAAAACAAAAACAAATCAGTGACCAATATAGCCACCTTTCTTTGCAAGGACACTCAAAAGCCTGCCATCCATGGATTCTGTCAGTGTTTTGATCTGTTCACCATCAACATTGTGTGCAGCAGCAACCACAGCCTCCCAGACACTGTTCAGAGAGGTGTACTGTTTTCCCTCCTTGTAAATCTCACATTTGATGATGGACCACAGGTTCTCAATGGGGTTCAGATCAGGTGAACAAGGAGGCCATGTCATTAGATTTTCTTCTTTTATACCCTTTCTTGCCAGACACGCTGTGGAGTACTTGGACGCGTGTGATGGAGCATTGTCCTGCATGAAAATCATGTTTTTCTTGAAGGATGCAGACTTCTTCCTATACCACTGCTTGAAGAAGGTGTCTTCCAGAAACTGGCAGTAGGACTGGGAGTTGAGCTTGACTCCATCCTCAACCCGAAAAGGCCCCACAAGCTCATCTTTGATGATACCAGCCCAAACCAGTACTCCACCTCCACCTTGCTGGCGTCTGAGTCGGACTGGAGCTCTCTGCCCTTTACCAATCCAGCCACGGGCCCATCCATCTGGCCCATCAAGACTCACTCTCATTTCATCAGTCCATAAAACCTTAGAAAAATCAGTCTTGAGATATTTCTTGGCCCAGTCTTGACGTTTCAGCTTGTGTGTCTTGTTCAGTGGTGGTCGTCTTTCAGCCTTTCTTACCTTGGCCATGTCTCTGAGTATTGCACACCTTGTGCTTTTGGGCACTCCAGTGATTTTGCAGCTCTGAAATATGGCCAAACTGGTGGCAAGGGGCATCTTGGCAGCTGCACGCTTGACTTTTCTCAGTTCATGGGCAGTTATTTTGCGCCTTGGTTTTTCCACACGCTTCTTGCGACCCTGTTGACTATTTTGAATGAAATGCTTGATTGTTCGATGATCACGCTTCAGAAGCTTTGCAATTTTAAGAGTGCTGCATCCCTCTGCAAGATATCTCACTATTTTTTACATTTCTGAGCCTGTCAAGTCCTTCTTTTGACCCATTTTGCCAAAGGAAAGGAAGTTGCCTAATATTTATGCACACCTGATATAGGGTGTTGATGTCATTAGACCACACCCCTTCTCATTACAGAGATGCACGTCACCTAATATGCTTAATTGGTAGTAGGCTTTCGAGCCTATACAGCTTGGAGTAAGGCAACATGCATAAAGAGGATGATGTGGTCAAAATACTCATTTGGCTAATAATTCTGCACTCCCTGTATATATATATATATATATATATATATATATATATATATATATATATATATATATATATATATCTTTAGAGGGTTCATCTACACTCTCACAAACAATTGCCACAGCAACCAGGGTGCAGGTAATGGAATAATGCAGGAAACAGACTTACCGCACTCACTGGATTTAGCAAACAAAATGCTGTTGTTTATTTTATGGGTGATGTTTTGGGGTGTAAACCCCCTTCCTCAGACCAAAAGGAAGGGGTTTTGCACCCTGAAACATCACCCATAAAATAAACAACAGTTTTTTGTTTGCTAAATCCAACCAGTGCAGTTAGTCTGTTTCTATATATATAATATATATATATATATATATATACAGTATATATATATATATATATATATATATAGATTGCAGGCAGGCCAGCACTCACAGTTAACATTTTATCCACCCAGGGTGCTTCCATAGTATTGATAGTAGTAAAGAATGGGGATGCACTCGCCATGATTTCCAAAGTTACCTTTTAATGCAACGTTTTGGGGTGTTACCCCCTTCGTCAGACAATACAAAATACAAAATGTATGTCTGACGAAGGGGGTAACACCCTGAAACGTTACATTAAAAGGTAACTTTGGAAATCCTGGCAAGTGAATCCCCATTCTTTAATATATATATATATATATATATATATATATATATATATATATATATATATATATATATATATATATATATATATATATATATATTTATATATATATATATATATACAGGGGGCCCTCGTTTTACAACGGTTCAATTTACACCGTTTCAGAATAACAACCTTTTTTTCCAGTCATGTGACTGCTATTAAAAGGAATTAAGAAGCAGTGCATTTATTAAAATAGCCAGTAGGTGGAGCTGTCCGCTTGTGTTGCAGCAAAGCCAAGCAAGCTGAAATTAATCAGTTTAACCAGACTTGAGCTATCGAGCAGATTTCAAAGGAACAAGATCTTCCTGTCTATAAATCAGTCCAGATTGAAATGCATAGAAAGAACTGTTTGCAGAAAAATGCAAGTGAAGTCTGTGTTGTGTGATTATTTTATAAGGTTTATAATAATGTATTAGGTGTTACTTATGACAATTTTGAGAGGGGCCTGGAACCTATCTCCCTCACTTCCCATTGACTTACATTATGAACTGGGTTTCAATTTACAACGGTTTCGATTTACAACCATTCCTTCTGGAACCTAACCCTGGCGTAAACTGAGGGCTACCTGTATATATATATATATATATATATATATATATATATATATATATATATATATATATATATATATATATATATATATATATAAATAATTTAATTGTTTATATTTCAAGGTTAAGAGTTATCTACTCACTTACAAAATTTACTTATAAGATGCTGTTTTATCAACTGTATCATATTCTTAGTACACATTCTTGGTATTATTATTATTATTATTATTATTATTATTATTATTTTTTATTAATATTATTATTTTTATTATTATTTTTATTAATATTATTATTATAATAATAGTAGTAAAAATAATAATAATAATAAATAAAGAATATTATTGTATTATTATTATTATTATTATTATTATTAATACTACTAATAATAAAATAGTAATAATCATAATAAAAATAATAATAATAATTATAATAAAAAAGAATATTATTTTATTATTAGTATTATAATTAATAATACTTATAATAAAATAATAATAATAAAAATAATAATAATAATAAATAAAGAAGCAGAATAAATTATAAAGATTAACTTATAACGAAACATGCAGCACAGAAAGTCAATAATTTAATAATTATAATAATAATTATATGATGATGATAATAATTATATTAATAACTGATAAAGCTAATAATGATTTATCAAGCCTTAAATTCAGAGCTATAACAATATTACAGAATCTTATTAAATGTGTTTTTTAAAAACAATTGGTGCTTTAAAACAATGCAATGAATTGTAGAGAATAAGTGCTAAAGAACAGTTTGCTTCTGCATTTACTGCTGGTGACCACAAGATATAAATCCTGCAAAGTACAATGTACAAAAGCAACCCAAGTGTTTTGTTTTTCCAGTCACAATTTGTGTGCAAGTTTGTGCTAAGTGCTTCTGAAAAATAGTGACCTTTAATAAAGGATTGTATCCTGAGACTATTTTCCCAGACACTCAGTGACCTTTCAAACCAGACTGGGGTGAGGGGGTGTGGAGTTTGGACTTTGAACCGGCCAGTTCCCGCTGTGTTCCTCTTGTTTGCCAGGCTACTTTTTATGGTGTCACAAGGGAGCAGTTCTTTATGCAAAGCAAGCTGAGCTGCCAGCCACAACCTTTGCAAATCAATTTGTCTGTGAAGACGGGTCCAGTGGAGTGAAAGATGGTGTAGCAGGACAAACGCCATCTCTCATTGTGATATCATCGCTTGTGGCACTCTTGTCACTCATCAATGTTAAAAGGCTACTGGGGAAAATAGCCTTTCTTAACCCTTGCTATCCTGCTGTCTAATCATGAAAGAACCCCCTTATTCTCATGGTGAAATCATGAGAGATTTGTGAGAGGAAAATAAATGCATATCATTTGTAATGATTATTTTAACAAAACATAGTTGCTTTGGATCTCTTAAAACTTACTTGCATAGTAATTCAACAACCATTTAATTATTTGGTAGTATAAATTTATTTTATAGACCTTTTTAATTTAAATTACACTGCACTATTGATGTAAATAAAATAAAGTATACAGATTTAACAACAATATAGACATAATACAATTTTAAAGTACATTAAATATATTGATAAATTCCTGTATATAAAATGTTTTCTTTTGGGAAACATCAGAACAAAAAAAAAACAGAATTAATGTAATGTCTGATGTTGATAAACTACTAGTTATATAAACGAACTTCTTAATCATCTGGGACTTGAGTAATATGTTCCCTAAAATAATGGGATTTTAATTAACACATCCCATACGTTATTGTATGCTTCCATTTATCCAATTTGTCATGTATAGTTGGAGATACAAAAAATAACACTGTCTTCTATGTTTCAAAAGTATTTAAGATATAATTATTATTATTATCGGTTATTTGTAGAGCGCCAACAGATTCCGCAGCGCTAATATAATACAAAAAATAAACAGAAACATATGCAATTATGCCCCATAAAAAACAGCTCCAAAGAGCATCTGGGTGGCGAAGAGCTGAACAGTATATTTTTATAGGACTCATTAATGTTTCAGGCTAGGGAGAAATTCAAGGGGGGAAACAAGAAGGAAACACAAACCAATTGCACAGTCTGGACACACACATTTGTTCATGGCTGTAAGGAACTTGTTTTCTTGAATATTTTGCCCAAATAATCAATCCCCTTTGAGCATTTAATTTTAGGATTAGCAACCCTGCACTGCTATGTGTTTAATCCTTGAAAATCGGTTAAACACATAGTAGAAGTATTGCTCAGGACCAGCAGAGCACTGCTGGTACCAAGCAGAAACAGAGTCTGATCCCATCAGCAGCTCTAGTTACAAGACCTTGCTGTGTAACTAGCTCTGCTGATTGGATCACTAGTCTTAAAAATATGTGCAACAAATTAGAGCATTTTTTTTTTTTTTTTACTATAATGACCCTTTAATGGGGATGTTGCTACCACAAGGCTTATCAGATTGTTACATTAAAATAGAGAATAACTACAAGTAAATGAGAGGCACACTCTTAGGATATTAAAGGGAAATTCTAATTTAATAAAGTGCTTTATTTTCTGTGCACCAGGCACATTCCCATGCAATCTCTGCAGGTGATTGGTCGCTACATGTATTTGTTTCTCATGAATGACTCAATCACTGCATCCTTCTTAGTAAAGATAATGCATTTAAACGGAAGTGAAACTTTAACTATGCGTTTAACCCATTTGCAAGGATTACACACTTAGGGGGTGATCACAATCTTGTGGTGGTTTTCGGTAGTTAATGATTTCTGAACTTCAGGCAGTATTGTCAGTGTGTAATTTCTAGTGATCACAATCCTAAAATGGTGCTTCCATCATTACACCTGAAGCTCAAAACAGTCTGTTTCATTGTTGTAATAAAAAGCACTAAGCAGTGGGTTAAACTTAATAAAAACAATTGCAATAAGTATTATTCATCAATTTTAAAGGATTTTACCTTTTATTTATTTTTTTAACTTCATGTGTGAAGTGCCCATTACTTCATGTCACAGCCCTACAAGGAGGCTGTAGTCTCTACAGGAAGGATTATCTAGCTAAATGTCATAAATCTTCTAGAGTAACTTGAGCTAGTTTATTTTTAAGTAAGTGTCTTGTTTGCTCAAGTTCAGAAGTTTAATACATCAGACTGCGACTTAAGTTCCAAAAATGTCTCCTCTCATTCTACCTAAGGGCAGTGGCTACAATATATAAGTGTTCATTTTGCACAAAAAAAGCAATTTTTTTGCTGACTTACTGTTTCTTTTTATGTTTACTCCTATTTAAAGTTATGGTACACATTCCCCTTTATAGAAAACAGATCCTGAGTGTTAGTGAAGTGATATTTTAGATGGGGTTTAATAAATCAGTTGTGCGCTATAACTTACTTTTTACTGTAGATATGAAATTCTAATACCCAACGCTCCGGCCGCCACTTCAAAAGTATTTTTTTGGGGGGAGCTGATGATTTGAACTGTTCTCCAATCAGCACTCTAGATACAACAAAAGTGCCGTACGGCTAGAGAACTGATTGGAAAATATTTAAAAAAGTTAGTTCACAAAAAAAATATTACTTTTGAAGTAGGCGGCTGGAGCCCGGGATATTACAATTTCATATCTTCATTAAAAAGAAAGTTACAGCACATCTTCATTTTAACTGATTAATTAAATATTGCTAACATTCCGGATCTGTTTATACAAAGGAGGGAAAGTTTACCACCATACCTGTGTTGTTAATGTCCTTTTTTGGTTAATCAAAAATAAAAAAAACAATTGCACAGAATTAATGACTAACAAAATGGGTTTAGAGATCACATCACATAACAAGTTGTAGGGCCTGTTTATATCTTCATTTTAATAGTGTATAGTGGTGCATGTGCTCCAAAACCATAGAGATATATGTGTGTGTGTCTTTTTAAGGCATTCTAATATTAAGGTATTCTATTCTAGGCATTATCTGTACACTGAAAAAAATGTGCAAAAATTGTACCTTTAGGGGTACAACAGATTGTCACTGGGGTAGTACCCTCAAAGGTACACCTGCTGTACCCTTTAACATGGGTACAAATTGGTTCCCTTGCAGATTGTACCTTTTAAAGGCAAATATGTACCTTTGGTGACTAGATTGGACCTCAATGCTATGGTACCATAATGAACCCTTAAAAATGGTGCAAATTTGGCCTTTTAAGGGTACTGACCCAGTGACAAGCATTTTGTACCTCATGATGGCAAATTTGTACTTAACACAGCATATTAAAATTCTGCTCCATCAAATTTATTATATAACATTCAAATATGCATTCATTTAATGTATTACAATAGCCACACTGCAGTTTTATAAGTGTGGTTAATGTAACCATACAGCAGGTCCTAAGACTGCTGCATAAATTCCTGAAAGAACCAGGATAAACAACCAGCTCCAAAAGGAGCTACTCAACATGTATTATTTAACAACACCCCATTTTAATTAGGGTGACATGCCACATAAAACATAAATATATAAAAAAATAATATAGAAAACAACATGAAGGGGGAGTCAGGGGAGGCATAAATGATAATACTTACAACCATACATTGATTTGTCACTCTATGCAAAAGATATGCAAATTAGTCTATTTCCCCAGTACGCATTTTGGTGATGAAGCTGTGTTACACATGTCAAGGAACTTTCAACCAATAGATGGTGCTATGGCGTGTTACACAATGTCCATGTATGTGACTGGGGAATGGTTACAATTTAATTTAATTTTTTTAAAAACAGGTTCTTAAACAGCTATTGTTTATTTTATAGAGTTTAAAACGAAAAAGTGTTTCTGTAATTTTAGTTAATACATTCAATTTATCTTTAAGAGTTATCATCTTGATGCTCTAAATATAAACATTACAATGTTAAGAGCTTGTGTGCTATTTAGAATCAGCAACACAGTATCATTGAAGATATGGGTTATTAAGTATTTTTTGTTGCTTTGCCCACCTCTTGCATATTACCAACAACCATTGAACATTAATTATTTTGCTGTACAACATGTATGTTGAATTCATTTTTGGTGACTGCCAGTTATGTGTTCAATTAATAATTGAGGTGCACAAATTATATGGACTTTCAGGGTTTGGCAGCCTAGACTCACCCATCCCCCACAAGTGATTGTACCTTTTTGGGGGGATTAAATAGTACAGACATGGACCCTTTGACAGTTGGAAACATATTTGTACCTTATTTACCGCTAAATGGTACATATTAGTTCCTTAAGGTGTAATTATGATCCATTGAGGGTAAAACCACAGCAGTTGTATCCTAAGTTTTCACAAACGTACCCCTACCGTACCCTTTTTCTGACAGTGTATAATAGCAGGCATGTGTATTTGTTGGGTTATTTATTTTGTTAGTGTAAATGTGCTTATTAGTCATTAAACTTTAATCAAATGAGCAGGGAGCATTTGTATTTCTTTGGTTATGTTAGTTCCTAATATCATTCAATATGGCGGGAAAATGTCAATGTGTTTGACCATGCGCAAAACCAGTTTTGCATTCAAACACTTTCTAGGGTACTCGTGATAATAAAGTGTTGTCTGGGGTTTATCAAGGTCTTTGTTTTACTAAGGGAGTTAAAAAATATGTTAAATCAAAGTAAAAATAAAAAAGACAGATTGTGTTAAAACAGCAAATAGGCATGTGCATGGGTGAATCTTTTGTTCCGAATATTTGTTGCCCGTGCTATTGAGTATTCGTCTTGTTTTTAAATAAGCGAATATTGACCATTCGTGGATTATTTGCTTTAGTTTTTGTTAAACAAATGTACACGTTCCTTTGCTACAGGTGAAAAAGCCTAAACTACTTACCTTTAGCGCGCTGGAGAGCCACACCAATCCCGATCCTTCTTCACAAACCTTCTCCTGTAGTGCAGGCCCTGGGAGCCACTGTGTTAAGCCTCTTATTAGCACGGCTGGGGCTCTGTGAAGGAAAGTATTTTAACTATTTAAAGGAAACAAATGAATATTGACTAATTTGTAATTATTTATTTGTTGTCTTTAAATTTCTAGCTCCATTCATTAGGATATTCATTTAGTGAATATCCGTGTTTTGTTAACAACAGCAAAAATTTACTTGTTTTCTTGCAAAATAAGCACTTAGAAATTATCAGTGTTGTCACTGTCTTTAGTTACATAAGGGAGCTAGAATTCTAAAAAGTAAGTTCTAGTGCCACATGATTTGCCGCAAACGTCCTCTACTGAGCATGGGCAAGAAACTAATTGGAGCTAATGCAAGTTTCTAATAGCAACAATGTCAAAGGTAAAACTCCTCCTTTTCCTTCTTTTAATGACCACAGACCCTTTGTGGGGCTGTGACAGGAAGTAATGGATACTCTATAAATAAAGTAAAAAATGAAGTAAAAGGTAAAGTTCTTTTGAAATGATGATTCATATATATTGCAATGATTAATCTTAAGTATAACTTACTGCTTAGTGCTTTTTTTATTATAGCAATGAAACTGACTGTTTTATATCTTTTTAAGAATTGAGAATTTTGATTGTGATCAAAAGAACTGGACTGACACATGTTTAAGGGAGAGTCTAGCCAAGATTATACTTTAATGATTCAGATAGGGCATGCAATTTCAAACTTTCCACTTTAGTTTACTTTTATCATCAAAGTTGCTTGTTCTCTTACTATTCTTTGTTGAAATCTAAACTGAGGTAGGTGCACATGCTAATTTCTAAACCCTTTAAGGCTGCCTCCTATCTCAGTGTATTTTGTCAGTTTTTCACAGTTAGACACTGCTAGTTCATATGTTTCATTTAGATAACACTGTGCTCACTCCCTTGGAGTTATTTATGAATCAGCACTGATTGGCTACAATGCAAGTCCATCAAAACAACTAAGATAAGGGGGCAGTCTGCAGAGGCTTAGATACAAGGTAGAAAATATATTAATATAACAGTGTTGGTTATGCAAAACTGAGGAATGGGTAATAAGTGGATTATCTATCTTTTTAAACAATAAAATGTAGACTGTCCCTTTAAGTATAAGATCATTTTTCAACTAAACGATAATAAAAAATTTGCTTCCAGTAAACAATGAAAATGGCTGATTGCGATCACAATAACATAAAAAATGGCTTATAAACAAGAAATACATTGTGAACAATACTTTACTCAGAAGTATTCCTTTACTACAATAACAAAATTATCTAACTTATTTGAGCATTTTTCTATTGCACTTGAATGTTCGTTTTATGGAGAAAAACTTGCTTCTAGCCTCAAGAGAGAGGTTAAATCAGTCAGTATTACATTAATTGACAATTATACTAAACATGTAGGCTTGGTAATGACATTTACTGCAAGGAGAATTATCTTAAAAAAAGGTTCAATTAATAGATTTATCATATTATTAAAATAACAGTTTAAATGTGTTTTATTATGATGAAGTATTGTTTTATAGCAAGGGCAGTTAAAAGGCATTCCTGCATAGTAAATGTGCACAAATAAAGGGATAGATTAAATATGCTTGAGGTTTAATTCATACCTTTGATGTGATTCAGCTTTTGATAAATTGAGTTCAGCAATCTTATTTTAACTCCTTCAGGACAGAGGCAACTCTGAGAATGTAAACAAAAGGGTTAAAAGGAATTCCCATGATTGTTACTGCGACGGTGCTGATTGGCTCCCGAGGGACTGACTGCATTTCTAGGCACGTCCCTCTTTTGGATTTACCGGAGTTAATACAAGGAGATGAGCAGGACGCCTGAAAAGCTAAGATATTCCATGCCGTCCTATTGGCGTAATAGCCTAGCTATTTTAGGATAGCATGGGACGTCCTAATTGTGTCTAGGGGGTAAAGGAGGGCTTGCAGCTATGTGGAATAGATATGAAAGGAACATAGATTTTTTTTGTTTACTGCACTCTTGCCTCTATATCAACTTTAACCCCTGCAAAGCATTTAAACACATAGTTAAAGTCAGCTCCAGAGCAGCAATGCACTAGTGGGAGCTAGTTGAACACAGGAGTAAGTGTATAGCCATCAATCACCGCCTATCTCCGATTAGTGCATTGTTGTTCCCTGGTCTTACTAGGTATGCTTTTCAACAAATAATACCAAGATAAAGAAGTAAAGTGTTAGAGAAGCAATGACAAACATGAAAGGGGTTGTTATACATTGACACAGAAATCTCAACATAGGGCTAGATTACAAGGGGAGTGCTATTTTTGTTGAGCACCTGCAAACTGGTAAATTTGCCTGCTTGCGGGCATGCAATAAATAACCAGCCATTACAAATGTCTGGTTATTGCTACCGTGAGCTCGCAGTAGCAATTAGCGCTTATAAAATGAACCAGAGATCGATATCTGGTTAATTTTATAAAAGATCCTCAAATTCCCCCAAAATACAGTGGTGGGTAATTTATTCAAAAATAAAAATTGTAAATTGTAAAAATAAAATAACTGCTCTAGGTAGTATTTTGGAGGTAAAGCTGGGGGTAGTGGGGTGTCTTTACATTGCGGCCTATGGGAACTGTGTGTTCCCAGTAAATATATATGTATATGCTTATATACATATATATTTATGTGTTAATATGTGTATATACATTAATATATATGTATATAATCATATACATATATATTTACAATTTGCTGCCATTGGTGCGTGACTTACCCCCTATAGACAGCAAAAGTCTTAAACTAATGTGTTTTCCATTTGTAGGGCTAGTGAATAAATTTTGACATTTATTTTATATGAAACAGAGTAGGCTAATTGCATTAAAGGGTCATGAAACCCCACATTTTCCTTTCATGTTTCAGACGGAGCATACAATTTTAAACAACTTTCTATTTTACTTCTATAATTGAATTTGCTTCATTCTCTGGGTATACCTAGGTAGGCTCAGATCAGCAGTACACTACTGGGAGCTAGCTGGTGAATGGCAGCTTCATATATATGCTTTATTTTTATTGGATCCCCAGATGTACTCAGATAGCTCCCAGTGGTGCATTGCTGCTCCCCCAACAAAGGAAACCAAGAGAATTAGGAAGATTTGATAATAGAAGTAAATTTGACCTTTTTTTTAAAACAAAAAAAGTATTTTCATACACCTAGATTACAAGTTTTGCGCTATAGAGGGTATTTAAGGAACGCAACAAAAGTTGCGTTATTTCACCCTCCATATCGCTGCCATTACGAGTTTAGAAAAAGCCGCCTTGTGCATGTGATATGGTTGCGTTGAACTCCATACCGCACAAAATACAAGCGCTGCTTTGACGTGCTCGTGCACGCTTTCCCCATAGACATCAAAGGGGAGAGAGTGTCAAAAAAAATAAACACCTGTGATCGCGGAATGAAAAGCTCCGTAACGCAGCCCCATTGATGTCTATGGGGAAAAAAAGTTGTGTTTAAACCTAACACCCTAACATAAACCCCATGTCAAAACACCCCTTATCCACCGCCCCCGACATCGCCGACACCTAAATAATGTTATTAACCCCTAATCTGCCGCTCCCGATATCTCCGTCACCAAAATAAATCTATTAACCCTTAATCTGCCGCTCCCAAAATTGCTGCCACTATACTAAATTTATTAACCCCTATTCCCCGCTCACCCCAACATCGCCCACACTATAATAAAGATTAACCCCTATTCTGCCACTCCCCAACATCGCCACCACTAAATAAAGCTATTAACCCCTAAACCTCTGGCATGCCACATCACTACCACTTAATAAACCTATTAACCCCTTTAATCCACCAGTCCCCCACATCGCAACAACCTAAATTAAACTATTAAACCCTAAACCTATCCCTAACCGTAACCCTAAACCTAATCCTAACGCCCCCTAACTTTAACATAATGAAATTAGATCTAAATTAAATTTACAATTATTAACTAAATAATTCCTATTTAAAACTAAATACTTACCTGTAAAATAAAACCTAAGCTAGCTACAATATAAATTATAGTTATATTGTAGCTAGCTTAGGTTTTATTATTATTTCACAGGTAAGTTTGTATTTATTTTACCTAGGTAGACTAGTTAGTAAATAGTTATTAACTATTTCATATCTACCTAGTTAAAATAAATACAAACTTACCTGTGAAATAAAACCTAAGCTGCCTTACACTAAAACCTACCATTACAAAAAATAAAAAAACCTACCATTACAAAAAATAAAAAAATAAAAAATTACAAAATTAAAAAAAGCCTATCATTACAAAAAATATCAAACAAAATTATCCAAAATAATAAAAATTATTCCTATCCTAATACACTGTTTTTTTTTAAAAAAAACACCCCAAAATAAAAAAACTAATCTTAAAAGGGCCTTTTGTAGGGCATTGCCCTAAAGAAACCAGCTCTTTTCCTACAAAAGAAAAACAAACACCCCCTAACAGTAAACAAACCTCACCCCCCAAACCCACAATATAAAAAAAGTAAAACCTAATCTACCCATTGCCCTGAAAAGGGCATTTGTATGGGCATTGCCCTTAAAAGGTCATTCAGCTATTTTGCTGCCAATTAAAAATAAAAAATGGCTATTCTAAAAACAAAAAACCCACCCCAAAACAAAAAAAAACATTACACAAAATAACAAACAAATTATCAAAAATAATAACAATTATTCCTATTCTAATACCCATTTTTTTTTTTTAAAACACCCCAAGATAAAAAAAATCTATAATAAAACTACCAATAGCCCTTAAAATTGCCTTTTGTAGGGCATTGCCTAAAGAAAAATACAAAGACCCACTAACATTACAAACCCCCACCCCCCAAACCCACAAAATAAAAAAAACTATCTAAAAAACCTAATCTACCCATTGCCCTGAAAAGGGCATTTGTATGGCCTTGCCCTTTAAAGGGCATTCAACTCTTTTTCTTGTCCTTAAATTAAGCTCTTTTAAGAACTGCCCAAACCCTAATCTAAAAAAAAACACCCAAAAAAACCTTAAAAAACCTAACACTAACCCCTCTTTAGGTACTCACAGTTGCTGAAGTCAATCAATCTTCATCCCCGGCATGCTCCATCTTCATCCAAGCGGGTCCATCTTTATCCATCACAGGAGCGGCATCTTCTTCATCCCTGTGGAGGCGGAGTGGTCGATGCGCAGAGTTCCAGGCGAAGGTCCAAGATGGAGGTCCAGGTGAAGGTCCAAGGCGGAGGTCCAGGCGGAGATCTATCTATCCGATGTGGAGGTCTTCTTCACGCGATCGTCCGCCGCACACTGAGGATTGAAATGCAAGGTACCCCTTTTATACTGGGGGTACCATTGCATTCCTATTGGCTGACAATTTTAAATCAGCCAATAGGAATTAGGGCTGCTAAAATCCTATTGGCTGTTCAAATCAGCCAATAGGATTTAAGCAGCTCTCATTCTATTTTTCTTTTGTAGGAAAAGAGCTGATTTCTTTAGGCCGATGCCCTACAAAAGGCCCTTTTAAGGGCCCTTGGTAATTAATTATAGATTAGGGTTTTTTATTTTGTTTTTTGTTTTTTAAACAGGGTATTAGAATAGGAATATTTTTTATTATTTTGGATAATTTCGTTGTTGTTTTTTTGTAATGGTAGCTTTTTTTTATTTTTTGTAATGGTAGTTTTTTTTTTATTTTTTGTAATGGTAGTTTTTTTTTATTTTTTGTATTGGTAATTTTTAGTGTAAGGCAGCTTAGGTTTTATTTCACAGGTATGTTTGTATTTATTTTAACTAGGTAGTTAGTAAATAGTTAATAACTATTTACTAACTAGTCTACCAAGTTAAAATAAATACAAACTTACCTGTGAAATAAAAATAAAACCTAAGCTAGCTACAATATAACTATTTGTTTTATTTTATAGGAAAGTATGTAATTAGGTATTATTTAGTTAATAATTGTAACTTTAATTTAGCTCTATTTTAATTATGTTAAAGTTAGGGTGTGTTAGGGTTAAGGTTAGGTTTAGGGTTAGGGTTGCAATGTGGGGGGCTGTCGGTTTAGGGATTAATAGGTTTATTTAGTGGTAGTGGTGTGGGAGCCCAGATGTTTAAGGGTTAATAACATAAAATGTTGGGTTTCACGTCCCTTTAAAGATGAGCCCTCTATGTGTTGATTGATCATATTCTCTGGACTGTCACCTAGCGTTGAGGTAAGATGAAAAATATAATTGTAAGAGTTGTTATATTACTTCTGTGCAATTATAGGGTTTAGATTAAATTAAAAACAGACTTAGAGGGGTAATGAGGTCGTTCTGGGACCGTGGTCATTCACCTCACTGACCTAAAACATACTGCAATTCTTCCTGCTTGCAATGATTGGTAGTACTAAATAACGTAGCCCACTCCCGATCATGCTCTTCCTAGCTCGATGGGAGTAACACCTGCACCAAGTGCTAGATGACCACTTCAGTGAAATAAAAAACTTACTCAACGAGACCTGTGCAAACATTCTATCACAAATATGCGAGTCATCTGCAAAATCATACTCAGAAACCTGCAGTGTGCAGGATCGCTGGCTGTTATTGGCATTTGACGAGTCTGCCCAGGAGACTAAAGTGGAGGATCCAGACGACACGGTCATCGTCATTGAGTTTATAGCCGGGGCTGGTCACTCAACACCGGATTACATACTTCCAGCCTACCAGAGCAAATTACTGGTATATTCAGAGTCCGGAGTCGATGTGAAGGCGTTGACACTAATTTTGGAGACTTTATTCTCAATCCTTCTAACATACCTCGATCCAGTAGATTTTGTCGCATTATCATCTGTCATGCGGCAGGGTCTTGTGGTCCTTCAGATTGACACTCGAACTGGGATTGGGTAACTTGGATTGTGAAATTAAACATATATAAAGGGTCCCTCTTTTGATATACCATGTGACTCGCTAATACAAACGATGACTTTAAAGTTTGACATGTTTTAGTTGGGTCGTGCAACTCATGTTAGTTCCCATAATGGTGGGCTTTATTCATATTTTAGATGTCAGATCATGGCCTCTGTAATCTATGTTAGTGCTGAATATTCGGTTTGCTGTTATATTTCACCAGAAGAGCATTGATTACAGTCATTTATTCAGCATTGTTTGATTTCCCTACTCACTAGAGGCAGCTTTACTCTCTAGTTTCTGCATAAGTTGTAGCCTTAATTTTAACAGAAAATGTAGATCTGATATGTTTGCTAAATCAATCAGCACTACTTCTCAGCACTCTATAATTGATCACTATGTTTGATGTTCATGTTAATAATCAAGAGATGTCCTAATGGTTTTCTTCTCACACTAGAGGCAAATTAATATGCAAGATTTAATTATTAATGGTTCTCATCTCAGGTTAACATAGGGGTATGAGCATGCTCTTAAGTGGGAAGAGAGACCTCATATAATAGAGGGAATCTTCCATTTTAACACTGATAGTGCCCATCAAGGGGGATCATTGCAAATATCTTAGCTTATTTACAGAGAAGAAGGTATATTTATAAATGTAGAGATGCTTTAATCCATAACTTTACTAATATGGTACTTACTAAAACACCTTATTGTATTTATCTAAGCCCTGTTGGCTCACCTTATGCATACTAGTATATTCCTCACTGTTATTCCATATCCTTCAAATGAGTCTCATGTTCAGATTTTTGTTACCCCTTTGTCTGCGGCCGAGACATTGGGGACCAATGTGCTTAGTTTTCAGCAACTACTAAAGCACAAGATGTAATACTAACCACTCTAAACACCAATCTGTAACTTATGCTAGTTCACATAGATATATGACATATAATATACATCTTGTCAAGTTTCCCTGTTCTAATGAGGATTCTGTATTTTGTACAGAGATGCTGGTATTTATGTATGCTTGCAGATAAGGTTTGTTTAATTACACTATAAGTATTTAACTTTGATGCCGATACATCTTCCTTCCCTATTTTTTCTTATAAGACTCTCTTTAGATGTTTGCGTCCTCTGCTGAATTAATATGGTAGCGATAGAGAACCCTAAGGCCTAACCAGTGTGACTATATGATTTAAACCTAAGTCGGACCAGACTTAAAGGGTCATGATACTCAATTTTTTTCTTTCATGATTTAGAAAGAGCATTTCATTTTAAACAACTTTCTAATTTACTTCTATTATCTAATTTGCTTCATTCTCTTGATATCACTTGCTGAAAAGCATATCTAGATATGCTCAGTAGCTGCTGATTGGATGCTGCACATAAAGGCCTTGTGTGATTGGCTCACACATGTACATTGCTATTTCTTCAACAAAGGATATCTAAAGAATTGAGCAAATTAGATAATAGAAGTAAATTGGAAAGTTGTTTAAAATTGCATGCCCTATCTGAATCATGAAAGTTTAATTTTGACTAGACTGTCCCTTTAATAGGTAGGGTATTTTAACAGACATCCTGTTTGGTTGTTAATCTCTAATGTTTTGCTAACTACATACCAATAAGTTACTTAGTGGGGTGTTTGTAGTACGGTCCAGAATGCTTGTATTTTTATTATTATTCACCCAATCTGGTGAATATCTCAGTGATTTTTACCCGCATTCTTGCACCTACACATACAAGATTGTAAAAATGTGTCACCTCCCATAACAAAAGAGTATGTCATAGCTTATAAAGGGCTATTATAAAGTATTATACTATTAGGTAGCTATTCATGTTTTGGAGGTGCTAGTGTTGTTATCTTATAAATTAGTATATAAAATTGAAAAATAGGTATCATTACCCAGCAGAAATTCTAGGTATATATATATATCAAGCCTGTTTCGTTGGGTTTTAACATTTAGTTTGGATATTTATATGTGTTTATGATATACCATATATGATGATGTCTGTATTTGGTGACATTGTTTACTTATAAGCTGTATATGTACAGGCTATTTTGCATATCAAAAATGTTGTGTGTATCATTATAGTAACCATATTGTTTTGCTAAATACCTTAATAAAAAACTTTGATTAAAAAAAAAAAAAAACAGACAGAAATTCTGAAATATCTCATTTCTATGCTTCTCTCATTAGAATTATTATTATGGTTACTTCAGATCAGATGTTCACAAGCATGTATTCCTGTTAGATTTTATTTCAAATTAAAAAAGAGGATTACTTAACCTTCTAACACTTCTAATTGCTATTCTTTCATATTCTGTACATGCAGATCCTACATTCACCCTAAATTAAAATCTTAATGCTGAATCCATCCATTAATACTTCTTAGGTGCGATTCAAAAATTGGTGACTATTTGAGCTGTTTATCATCTTTCTGCTGCACAATTCATTGATGCTGTTAGAGTCTTTGATAAAAATTATTTCAACATCTGAATTTACAAACAGAGCAGTAACAGATTCTGATGTTTGTGTTTTATTCTGCTATTTAAACAAAAGGCAAACCATAGCAGCTCTTTATTTGATACAGTAACAGTATGCAGGTTTATAAGCATTAGACTTACAGTCTCACTACGTTAATTTCATAGTTACAGCAATTTTCAAGCTCAATCATAAAGAAACTTAAATGTCTCACATGTTTTATCCATAAAAGGACAATCTCAACAAATATGTATCATGCATATGAAAAGGAAATCTATAAACATGTTAACCCCTTCCTGCCGGTACTAATTTGTTACAGCGGAACTTTGTTCCGATGTAAACAAATTGGTAAAAAAATTAAATCACGCATGATTTCAATGATGGGATCGGGTCTTAGGGGAGTGCCTATGGCGTTAGGCACGTTCTCCAGTCCACAATCCCAGTTAGGAAGCCGTAGCAGCTTCAATACCGCAGAATGGCTAGAACGTTCCCTGCTGTCCTAACGGCACTAAAGCCCAGCACAGTTAGGACCGAATGGAACGTCCTAACGTGCTTAAGAGGTTAAAAATGTTGTTTTGTTTGTATGAAAATAGCTACATTAAAGTTTTTTTTATTTTTAATATGAAAGTGCAGTATCTGTTCAGGTTATCAGGTGTCCATTATTTATCTGGACAGTTAAAATGTTTAACTGTCTGTCCAATACATTCTATACAAAAATAAAATACACCGGCACACAGGCTCTCTCATGTGAAATAGTAGTAATAAGGTTTACTGTAGCAAACAGGAGTAGCAAACTAGTATCAAAAAGGCAAACTGTAGTTGGCACTCTCAGACAGTACAGTAAGCTGGTAATGAGAAAAGATTCTGTAGCTGGCACTCTTAGAAAATACAGTAACCTGGTACTGAGAAGACATAAGAAAAAAGTGACACCGCTCAGATTTCCTCTGGCGTGTAGCCTGGCGTAGGTCTGAAAAAAACCTGAGGCTGCGTGGAGCCGGGATAAGGGCAGCGGACAAACCGCAGAGTCAGAGATGCGGGAAGAAAAAGCCGCCATGGAGCAACGATAAAAACAGGCTTTATTAGAACACGTTAAAAAATTTCAAAATACACCACAGAAAGAGCTCATCTCTTATGCGTTTCTCGCCGCAACAAGGTGCTTACTCATAGATTGAGTACATAGGTAAAACACCTTTGAATTTAAAAACCAGATCATACAATCATCTGTGAACTTCAATTTGTGATGTCATAATGTAAGTACATTTAACTGTTCAGTTACCTTTATGATTGGAACTGGTTCTAAAGCAAAGGGATTAAAATAAAAAAAAAGGTAAACCTGCTGACGGAAGCAATGTTAGGCTACATTTTTGCAACAATTTTCTAATGAACAAAATGAAAACATAGATAACCTTAATCTTATATTGTGGTATATTGGTAAAGTGTACATGGTTAAAATGTTTTGCTACTGCTGAATTCTTATTAAAGTTTATGTACAAGAGGGTAGGCAAAACACTTTAACCATGTACACTTTACCAATATACCACAATTTAAGATTAAGGTTATCGATCTAGATAGAACCCCACAAAGAGGTGGGAACAAGTATAAAATTCTAAATAAAAAGAGCTATTCTGGATCTATAAACAAAAGACAAAATCTCCATTTGGCATGAATCAGGAGTGGGATATGCGTTATTTTGTAGAATAAGTTATTTTCTTTATTTGTATATTAATTACATCGATGTTATACTTATTCTTGCTTTCCCCATCAAATATATTTACTAAATGGCAGTAAAATTGTTTCACAATGCCAGATGGAAATTTCAGTTTATTTTGTTTCTTACAAATAAATACATGGTAACATTGCAAAGAGAAAAAACCTCTTTTAAATTAGGTAAAAGGGAATTGTTAAGTCTCTTATATAACCTCTAAGGGGTAACCCTAAGTATCCCTATAAAGGTAGTGCCTAATACCCATTTATTACTTATTGAAAGAAAAAGGAGAGAGAGCGGAGCACAAAGGTATTTTGGGGCACACTTAAATAAGAGACTTAGTATGTATGATTAAGTTATGGACCGGGAGAATAGCTATGAACTAAATAAAATATAACTTTTAATATTCAATTTAAAATTGTCAACAAAGAAGAGATAAAAAAAAGAAAAAAAAGGATGATACATATAAGTTATACCGACAGGTATTATAGAGAAACAACATTAAAAGTTAATCAATTACTCAATGGTGATCTATAGAGTATAATATAGGTGGTACTGGGATATGATCTTACAGTAAGTTATCAGAGAAGCAATATTAAGGGTACCTCACCAGCTATTAGGTATAACAGTATTAGAGTCAGTCTGGGACTATAGTCTATAAGTGTTTAGTCACCACATTCACAAATAATGTAAGCCAAACTGTCCTGAATGGGATAGTTCAATTATTTACTGCTAAACTCAGGTACATAGTACAGGCCATTTAGAAATATCACCTTATAGTGAGTTATCAGAAAATCACTATCTGGGTTACCCCATCAGTTCTTAGGTAATCGGTCTGGGACTATATCATATAAGTAGTTGTCATTGTCACCACGATTGCAATTAATCAACTAGATAACGAGTTTTGTCTGTAATGCTGTGCGGTGCTAACGAGCAGTTTTCCCTCACCGCTCACCTACAGACAACGCTGGTATTACGGGTTTTTACAAACCCGGCATTAGCCGCAGAAAAGTGAGCGGAGAGCAAAATTTAGCTCCACATCTCACCTCAATACCAGCGCTGCTTACGGTAGCAGTGAGCTGGCAAAAGGAATCAATGGGGGAGAGCCGGCTGGAAAAAAACCTAACACCTGCAAAAAAGCAGCGTAAAACTCCTAACGCAGCCCCATTGATTCCTATGGGTAAAATACATTTTATGTCTACACCTAACACCCTAACATGAACCCCGAGTCTAAACACCCCTAATCTTACACTTATTAAATGCTAATCTGCCGCCCCCGACATTGCCGCAACCTACATTATATTATTAACCCCTAATCTGCAGCTCCGGACACCGCCGCCACCTACATTATACTTATGAACCCCTAATCTGCTGCCCCCAACATCGCCAACACCTACATTATATTTATTAACACCTAATCTGCAACCCCCAATGTCGCCACAACCTACCTACACTTATTAACCCCTAATCCGCCGCCCCCAACCTTGCTGCCACTATATTAAAGTTATTAACCCCTAAATCTAAGTCTAACCCTAACCCTAACACCCCCCTAACAAATATAATTTAAATAAATCTAAATAAAATAACTATCATTAACTAAATTATTCTTATTTAAAACTAAATACTTACCTATAAAATAAACCCAAAGCTAGCTACAATATAACTAATAGTTACATTGTAGCTATCTTAGGATTTATTTTTATTTTACAGGCAACTTTGTATTTATTTTAACTAGGTACAATAGTTATTAAATAGTTATTAACTATTTAATAGCTACCTAGTTAAAATAAAGACAAATTTACTTATAAAATAAAACCTAACCTATGTTACAATTACACCTAGTATGAAAAAAACAAACACTAAATTACAGAAAATAATAAAATAATTACAAGTTTTTTAATCTAATTATACCTAATCTAATCCCCCTAATAAAATAAAAAAGCCCCCCAAAATAATAAAAAGCCCTACCCTATACTAAATTACAAATAGCCCTTAAAAGGGCTTTTTGTGGGGCATTGCCCCAAAGTAATCAGCTCTTTTACCTGTAAAAAAAAGTTCAACACAAAATACAAAAATAATCACACCTTTATTAATAGCAAAAAATAATAAAAAGTCCACAAGTCAAATAACAAGCCAGGAGTCAAAACCAGAGCTGGTAGTCAGACGAGCTGAGTCAGGAGCCAAAGCGAATAGTCAGACGAGCCGGAATCAGCAACAAGGAAAACAGCAGAGTCAGGCCAGGGATCAGGAACCAGGAAGGACGTCAGGCAGCCAGGTAATGCACAGGAACGCTCACAAACAGGTCTGAGACAACGCAAAGCATACTGAACAGAGGCCCTTTAAAAAATAAGTGATGATATCACAATTCTGAGACTGCATCCTGTCTCACACAGATGATGCACACCAGTCTGGCCATAAAAGGAAGTGCAGGAAATGAGCAGCATCCCCCACAATGCACCATAGTCAGGAAGAGAGGTGAGTAAAATGAATGCCAGTAGCACATGACAAACAAAACAGGGAAAAACCCTGACAAATACCCCCCAACATTAAAACCCACCACCCACACACCCAACCCTACTCTAAAACCCACCCAATACCCCTTAATAAAACCTAACACTAACCCCTTGAAGATCACCCTACCTTGAGAAGTCTTCACCCAGCCGGGCCAAAGTCCTCAACAAAGCCGGGCGAAGTGGTCCTCCAGACGGGCAGAAGTCTTCATCCAAGACGGCCAGAAGAGGTCCTCCAGTTGGGCAGAAGTCTTCATCCAGGCATCATCTTCTATCTTCAGCCATCCGGCGTGGAGTGGGTCCATCTTCAAGACATCCGACGCGGAGCATCCTCTTCCATCGATGTCCAACTGAAGAATGAAGGTTCCTTTAAATTACGTCATCCAAGATGGCGTCCCTTCAATTCCGATTGGCTGATAGAATTCTATCAGCCAATCGGAATTAAGGTAGAAAAAATCCTATTGGCTGATGCAATCAGCCAATAGGATTGAGCTTGCATTCTATTGGCTGATCCAATCAGCCAATAGAATGCCAGCTCAATCCTATTGGCTGATTGGATCAGCCAATAGGATTGAACTTCAATCCAATTGGCTGATTGCAATTGGCAGGCAGATTAGGGGTAAATAATATTTAACTAGTGTTTGTGAGGCGGGAGTGCGGCGGTTTAGGGGTTAATATATTTATTATTATGTCCGGTTCAGCAGATTAGGGGTTAAAAAATAATAATTTGTGTTTGCGATGTGGGGGGCCTCGGTTGAGGGGTTAATAGGTAGTTTATGGATGTTAGTGTACTTTTTAGCACTTTAGTTAAAGGGCCACTGTAAGTAAATATTTTCTATGCCTGTTACTAACTAACAACCCCAAATACGCTTTTTATCAATAGCATTTCATTAACATATCTCTACCGTATATCAGAAATCTTGTCTGCAAATTTAATTGTTTTCCAAACCCACTCAGTGGGTATCCTTTGCTCTGTACCAATCCGTTTCAATACCTAGGTTTCAAAATGGCGCTTTAAACACAAAGTTATTGGTTTTATTATTTTGAACATGCAGTGCTGAAAATAGTGGGCAGGATAACGTGACATCATCTGTGAATAAAAGATATAACTTTTAGAACGTTATGAAACTTCGTTTTGGAGAAAATATAGGTCAGTAGGTTTTAATTAATGTTTATTAACTTTAATATGTTAGTTATTTAGCTTAAAAATTATAACAGAAAGTAATCCTTTAAGCGTTTTATGCTACGGCGTTAGCCCATAAAACTCTTAACTACTGACTTTTAAATGCAGTACCAGTCTTGACAGGTGAGGGTCTACCGCTCACTTTTGGTCAGACTCGTAATACCGGCGTTATGCAAGTCCCATTGAAAATATAGGATACGCAATTGACGTAAGTGAATTTACGGTATTTTTGAGTCTGACCAAAAAAGTGAGCGGTGAGCCTGTCCTTTCAAGACTCGTAATACCAGCGGGCGTTAAAAAGCAGCGTTGGGACCTCTCAACGCTGCTTTTTAAGGCTAACGCAAGACTCGTAATCTAGCCGAATGTTAGCCAACTTGTTATAGAGTATAATTGTTTGATTATCAGATATCACATCTTACTACCACATATCATACTCCGTTTAAACGGATAATATAAGTGCTATGACTGGGGGTAAAAATCTAAATACCGTTGGTGTAAGGTTATAAAATTTAAAAATCAGGAATAGTATCAGTATTCATCATGACATAGATAGAAAGGATATAATTTAAAAATGTGTTTAAGGAAGGAACACAAAAAATGTGTATATGAATTATACCTAAATATCAAATAAGTATAGTTGGTATTACTGCCATCTAGAGCAGTGGTGCATAGATGTTTTCTTATCTTTAATTATTAGGGTATCTCCTTCTACCACTTAGAGAAAATTAGGTATCGAGAGAATGCAAACACAATTAGAACAAGGTTAAAACCTCTAGAGCATTTTCCTCCATTCAAAAGATCAATGTTAAATTAAGCGGTTTCTTATGGAGATTTAAATTTTAACCCATAAAAATTGATCAAATGCCAGTTAATACCAACAGCTATTAATTACAACAACTAGTTTTCTGACAGAATTAAATACAAGAGAAGCAGTACGAACGCCTGACGCGCATTTCGCCAACTGGTTCCTCAAAGGCACGGAGCGTCCTCGTACATGTCCATATTTAAGGCCAGGCAAGCCAATCCAGAAAGGGGGTGTGTTCCGGACGCGTACTAGCAATCGCCAATCATATTGCGTTGATGATGTCACGTACTCACGTGACTTCTCTGTTTACACACCGTCTGACAGACTGATCAGACAAAAAGTAAGTTGAGAGCATATTCTTATCGCACTCATCATGTTCGATTTACATCTGACAAATATGTTTAACAAAACATCTATCTGCCAAATGTATTTGTGATAGCGATATAATACTAAAGTATTATATCGTTCAGTCAGGTAGAAAGGGACACAAGAAAAGGGGACGCCAAAGCATTTTATAAATGTATTAATTGCGAATACGATCATTGTGTGAAGAAAGTGTACTTCAAAAAAAAAAAATGATATATGTGGTGAGTACATAGTGCAAGAGGCAGGTTCCAAATAAACAAAGTTATCCATTTTCTCAAACCATGTAGGTACCATATTTATAGTATTAATGCACAGACATCTCTATACAAATAAAGTGGTAAACAAGAAGGATCCGGTAAAACACAGTAGCACATTTTATATTCTCCATTTATAGTGAAATCCTTAGAATAGAGATCCTGTGGAGATGATACACAGAGTATAATCTCAAAATCCCATAAATATCGTATTACACACCTATTTGGTCTCTAAGTTTAGGTATTATTGAATTCATATTCATAAGTTTAAAAAATTGTTGTGTGAAGAAATATGCTTCAATATTGGGTGGAGAGTACATAGCTAAAGAAAGGAGGTTATCCATTTTAGCGATCCATATTAGTACCATACTTATAGCATTTTTGGATAAACATCTCTATATAGATAAAGTGGTAAAAATGGATCAGGTAGAATAAAAGCACATTTCATTTTCTTCATTTATAGAGAAATCTCTAGAATAGAAATCTTATGGGGATGATACATAGTGTTTACTAGAATAGAAGAGAAAGTTAGAGACAAGCGCAAAATAAACTAGAAACAAACACCTAAAAAAAGGAAGATTCCCAAAACTTCCCACAAACAAAGGACAAAAGATTTTAGTAGTTTATAGGTGCGCAAACCAGAGGGATGCTGAAGTTAATAGTAAAAGAGGTGGAATATTATAGCTACAGATGGTATCTGCATTTAGGAATGAATAACCATGTGCATCTTCAGATATATAACCTTAAAATTAATGTGTCTTAGACTCAAAGGAAATTTCCAAATCTTTTAAATATAAAATTAATTCGTTAAAATGGTTAATATTATAAGCATGAATTAAATAAGAGCCAAATAGGAGATTCCAAAGGCGTATATATATTTAAAAATTTAATAAGAACAAACTTTCATACAATTGAAATTAAACTCATCAATTAATCTGTATCTATATTTAATAGCTATTCCTAACTATTTGAAATCAATTTAGGCAAATAAACAAATTTCATATATTTAAACAAATTTCATATGTTTAAACAGCAAATAACAGAATACATATAATATAAAATAACAAAAAAGTTACTTCGTCCTCAAAACCTTTCCACAGGATAGATGTGAGATGAGGGTCTTTATGTTCTCCCAGAGGGTAAACGTATCCTTAACAGTGTGAGCCGTCTAGGTAAAATACAAAAGCGTCCGCTTAAATAGATGTCAAAGGTTTCACAAAGAAAACACGCATTGGTACTTACACATTAGTAACCGAAGGTCTGCGTCGCACCCAACTCTCCTTTCTGCCGGGAGTCCTGGTTCATACTTGACACTTCACAGGTGTACTCGAAGTTCAAATGCTGACCGCTTGTGAGGACAAACCCAAGGGAGATCTGGAAAGGGCGCCAAGCAGAGTAGCAACACTTGTATAGGTGAATAGAAGCTGCAAACAGTCTTTAATTACGGGATCAAAGTGTAAGCACTGAGCAGCATACAATACACAATCACTGAGCAACGCGTTTCAAAATCTTTTTCAAGCTCAGTCAGTAAATCCATGATTTTGGCCTTTTATGCCCTGAAACAGTTTTTTTAAACCCCTGTGAAGTGTCAAGTACGAACCAGGACCCCCGGCAGAAAGGAGAGTTGGGTACGACGCAGACCTTCGGTTACTAATGTGTAAGTACTGATGCGTGTTTTCTTTGTGAAACCTTTGACATCTATTTAAGCGGACGCTTTTGTATTTTACCTAGACGGCTCACACTGTTCAGGATACGTTTACCCTCTGGGAGAACATAAAGACCCTCATCTCACACCTATCCTGTGGAAAGGTTTTGAGGAGGTTTCTGGATGAACACTTTTAATTTGGGGGCCTTTTTAAAAGTATCAGCTTTGGCAAAAGAAGCAACTTTTTGTTATTTTATATTATATGTATTCTGTTATTTGCTGTTTAAACATATGAAATTTGTTTAAATATATGAAATTTGTTTATTTGTCTAAATTGAATTTAAATAGTTAGGAATAGCTATTAAATATAGATACAGATTAATTGATGAGTTTAATTTCAATTGTATGAAAGTTTGTTCTTATTAAATTTTTAAATATATATACGCCTTTGGAATCTTTTATTTGGCTCTTATTTAATTCATGCTTATAATATTAACCATTTTAACGAATTAATTTTATATTTAAAAGATTTGGAAATTTCCTTTGAGTCTAAGACACATTCATTTTAAGGTTAATTATCTGATGATGCACATAGTTATTCATTCCTAAATTCAGATACTACCTGTAGCTATAATATTCCACCTCTTTTACTATTAACTTCAGCATCCCTCTGGTCTGCGCACCTATAAACTACTAAAATCTTTTGTACATAGTGTTTACTCCCAAGATCCCATAAAAAATAATAATATAGTGTATTCCACATTTTTTGGTCTCTAAGATATTTCAGGTATTATCAGATATAATACATTTCATGTATCTGGGTATGGACAAATGGTGCAATAGTAGAAATCATTATCCCCCACATATCTTGGTTAGGGTACTAGATCTTCAGTTTCTTGTAATCCTTTTATAGGAATGAACCAAAACTGAGTTGTTTATTCAGACCTTTTGGAGCCATGGTTTGTAACCAGAAGATCCATTTTGTTTCTTCCCTGAGGAGCATAGTTTCCACATTTCCTCCACTAATTCTTGGTTTTATTTTGTGTAAGATCCAGCATTTAAGGTCTGCTTTTCCTCCATGTTTTTTTGAGGAAATGTCTGGCCACAGTTGTACTTTTTTTGCCTTTATCTAAGTCACTTCTAGCATTCCGGATATTCCCAAGGTGTTCACCTAATCTGGTTCTGAGCTCTCTAGTAGACATTCCAACATACCTCATCTTAGAGCAGCATTCAATACAATAGATGATATTACATGTAAAGCAATTATAGAAATCATTTATATGTCTGATTCCTTGAGGGAACACTTCCATTTGTTTGACTGTACTGATATATGTACAGAATTTACAAGTCCCACATGGGTAGGTACCTTTCAGATTATCCTTCCTTCTGTTACCATGTTTAATGAAATGACTCTTCATAATTTTATCTTTTATAGTAGGTGCTCTTCTCCATGTAACTGAGACTCTTTGGCCTATTTGTTTGGCCAGGTCATCATCAGTATACAGTATGTCAATATTCTTATTTAGAATTTCAGTTATTTCCTTATGTGCCTCATTAAAGGTGCCTATAAATCTTATTTTGTTGTCTACATTTTCTTTTCTTTTTGGTACGAGAAGATCAGATCTGTCCAAATGGAGTGATCTATGATAGGCTTTTTTTAAAAAAATTGAGTTGGGATAACCTCTCTCTTTTAGTCTTTTTTTACAGGTCCTTTGCTTGTTTCTTAAAATTTTCCAATTCTGAACAGTTACGTCGTAAGCGTAGAAATTCCTCGAATGGGATCGCTCTCTTTGAAGGCTTGTGGTGTGCACTCTCAAATAGTGATGTCGCGAACATTAAATTCTCCGTTAGCGAACGGTGAACGCGAATTTCTGCAAATGTTCGTGAACGGGCGAACCGGGTGAACCGCCATAGACTTCAATAGGCAGGCGAATTTTAAAACCCTCAGGGACTCTTTCTGGCCACAATAGTGATGGAAAAGTTGTTTCAAGGGGACTAACACCTGGACTGTGGCATGCCGGAGGGGGATCCATGGCAAAACTCCCATGGAAAATTACATAGTTGATGCAGAGTCTGGTTTTAATCCATAAAGGGCATAAATCACCTAACATTCCTAAATTGTTTGGAATAACGTGCTTTAAAACATCAGGTATGATGTTATATCGATCAGGTAGTGTAAGGGTTACGCCCGCTTCACAGTGACAGACCAAACTCCCCATTTAATGCACCGCAAACAACCGCAAACAGTCCATTTGCACAACCGCAAACTCCCCATTTGCACAAGGTTGGATACCAAGCTAGCCATGTCCCGTTCCTTGTCCTCACTGATGTCATTGAAGGTCTCTTCCTCCACCCAGCCACGTACAACACCAAGGGTCCCCGAAAGGTGACAACAAGCCCCCTGGGACGCCTGCTGTGTTTGGTCTTCCTCCTCCTCAAAGCCACATTCCTCCTCTGATTCCTCTTCCTCACAATCCTCTTCCAGCATTGCCGCAGGTCCAGCAAGCGATGCTGATAAGGCTGTTTCTGGTGGTGATGGTGACCACAACTCTTCCTCTTCACGCTCATCTACGGCCTGATCCGGCACTCTTCGCAGGGCACGCTCCAGGAAGAAAACAAATGGTATGATGTCGCTGATGGTGCCTTCGGTGCGACTGACTAGGTTTGTCACCTCCTCAAAAGGACGCATGAGCCTACAGGCATTGCACATGAGCGTCCAGTAATGTAGCAAAAAAATTCCCAGCTCCGCAGAGGCTATCCTAGCACCCCGGTCATACAAATAGTCGTTAACGGCTTTTTCTTGTTGGAGCAGGCAGTCAAACATTAGGAGTGTTGAATTCCAACGTGTCGGGCTGTCGCAAATCAAGCGCCTCACTGGCATGTTGTTTCGCTGCTGGATATAGGAAAAGTGCGCCATGGCCGTGTAGGAATGCCTCAAATGGCCACACAACTTCCTGGCCTGCTTCAGGACATCCTGTAAGCCTGGGTACTTATGCACAAAGCGTTGTACGATCAGATTACACACATGTGCCATGCACGGCACATGTGTCAACTTGCCCAAATTCAATGCTGCCAACAAATTTCTTCCGATGTCACAAACCACTTTGCCGATCTCCAGTTGGTGCGGAGTCAGCCACTGATCCACCTGTGCGTTCAGGGTGGACAGGACTGCTGGTCCGGTGTGACTCTCTGCTTTCAGGCAAGTCAACCCCAAGATGGCGTGACACTGCCGTATCCGGGATGTGGAATAGTACCTGGGGAGCTGGGGGGGTGCTGTTGATGTGGAGCAAGATGCAGCAGCAGAAGAGGACTCATCCGAGGAGGTTATGGAAGAGGATGGAGTAGGAGGAGTAGAGGAGATGGCAGCAGGCCTGCCTGCAAGTCGTGGCGGTGTCACCAACTCCTCTGCAGAGCCACATATTCCATGCTTGGCAGCCGTCAGCAGGTTTACCCAATGCACAGTGTAGGTGATATACCTGCCCTGACCATGTTTTACAGACCAGGTATCAGTGGTCAGATGGACCCTTGCCCCAACACTGTGTGCCAGACATGCCATTACTTCCTTTTGCACAATCGAGTACAGGTTGGGGATTCCCTATTGTGCAAAGAAATTTTGGCTGGGTACCTTCCACTGCGGTGTCCCAATAGCTACAAATTTTTGGAACGCCTCAGACTCCACCAGCTTGTAAAGCTGGCGGGCTAAGAGTTCAGAAAAGCCAGCTGTCAGATGCCGGGCAAGGGGGTGACTTTGTGACATTGGCTTCTTACGCTCAAACATGTCCTTGACAGACACCTGACTGTGGGCAGATGAGCAGGAACTGCTCAAGGTGAGAGACAGTGGAGGATGGTTGAGAGGGGGCAAGGAGGACAGCAGTGGTTGATGTGGCTGAAGATGCTGGACCAGGAGGAGGATGGCGGCTTTGAGTTTGTGTGCTGCTTGTACTCATTTTTTGATCCCATAGGCATTTGTGATGTGCGATCAGGTGCCTTCGCAAAGCAGTTGTACCTAGGTGGGTGTTGGACTTCCCACGACTCAGTTTCTTTTGGCACAGGTTGCAAATGGCATCGCTGTTGTCAGAGGCAGACACACAAAAAAATGCCACACTGCTGAGCTCTGCAATGACGGCATTCTGGTGGTGGCAACAGCATGCGTTGATTGGCGTGCTGTCTAGCTGACCCCGGGTGCCGATGCATGCTGTCTGACTGTGCCACTAGCTCCTTGCGACGACCTCCCCCTGCTTCCAACTCGTTTCCTCCTCCTCTCTGTCTCCCCATCTGAACTTTCCCCCTGTTCTTCTTCTCTTCTAGCGGGCACTCACGTGATATCCACGGACGCATCGTCATCATCAACCGCTTCACTTGTATCTGACAACTCAACAAAGGAAGCAGCAGCGGGTACAACATCATCATCATCACACCGTACGTCCATGTGTGTAATGCTGCCTGACTGAGACATATCCCTGTTATCTACATCCTCTGGCAATAATGGTTGCGCATCACTCATTTCTTCCAACTGATGTGTAAATAACTCCTCTGACAGATCAAGTGAAGCGGCTGTGGTGCTAGTGTTGGTGGTGGCGGCAGGCGGGCGAGTGGTAACTTGAGAGGTGCCCGAAGCTAAGCTGGAGGAGGATGGTGCGTCAAGGTTCCGAGCCGAAGCTGTAGAAGATTGGGTGTCCTGTGTTAGCCAGTCAACTATGTCCTCAGAACTTTTCGAGTTCAGGGTACGTGGCCTCTGAACACTGGGCATTATTCTAGGGCCAAAGGGAATCAAAGCACCACGACCACGACGGCCCCTGCGGGGTGGCCTGCCTCTGCCTGTCATTTTTTTTCGATTAGTGGTACTATGCGTGCAAGCTACTGTGACAACAGATATGAGTGGCACTGCACTGGCAGAAGTTGGAAGAGTAGACGCTGTAGGCCTGACACACACGCTTGCAGACAACTAACTGCTATTCAATCTATTACAGTCAAAAAAATTTTTTTTTTTTAAATGTACACTACTGTTACACCAGATATGAGTTGCACTGGTGTGACACTGTGCCCTGGCAGGCCCTGAAACGCACACGCGTGAAGGAAACTGACTGCTATTATTTCACAGTCAAATTTCTAGTTTTTTTTTTTAATGTACACTACTGTTACACCAGATATGAGTTGCACTGGTGTGACACTGTGCCCTGGCAGGCCCTGAAACGCACACGCGTGAAGGAAACTGACTGCTATTATTTCCCAGTCAAATTTCTAGTTTTTTTTTAAATGTACACTACTGTTACACCAGATATGAGTTGCACTGGTGTGACACTGTGCCCTGGCAGGCCCTGAAACCCACACGTGTGAAGGAAACTGACTGCTATTATTTCACAGTCAAATTTCTAGGTTTTTTTTTAATGAACACTACTGTTACACCAGATATGAGTTGCACTGGTGTGACACTGTGCCCTGGCAGGCCCTGAAATGCACTCGCGTGAAGGAAACTGACTGCTATTATTTCACAGTCAAATTTCTAGTTTTTTTTTTAATGTACACTACTGTTACACCAGATATAAGTTGCACTGGTGTGACCACTGTGCCCTGGCAGGCCCTGAAATGCACACGTGTGAAGGAAACTGACTGCTATTATTTCACAGTCAAATTTCTAGTTTTTTTTTTAATGTACACTACTGTTACACCATATATGAGTTGCACTGGTGTGATACTGTGCCCTGGCAGGCCCTGAAACGCACACGTGTGAAGGAAACTGACTGCTATTATTTCACAGTCAAATTTCTAGTTTTTTTTTTATGTACACTACCGTTACACCAGATATGAGTTGCACTGGTGTGACCACTGTGCCCTGGCAGGCCCTGAAACGCACACGTGTGAAGGAAACTGACTGCTATTATTTCACAGTCAAATTTCTAGTTTTTTTTTTTAAATGTACACTACTGTTAAACTAGATATGAGTTGCACTAGTGTGACACTGTGCCCTGGCAGGCCCTGAAACGCACACGTGTGAAGGAAACTGACTGCTATTATTTCACAGTCAAATTTCTAGTTTTTTTTTTATGTACACTACCGTTACACCAGATATGAGTTGCACTGGTGTGACACTGTGCCCTGGCAGGCCCTGAAACGCACACGTGTAAAGGAAACTGACTGCTATTATTTCACAGTCAAATTTCTAGTTTTGTTTTTAATGTACACTACTGTTACACCAGATATGAGTTGCACTAGTGTGACACTGTGCCCTGGCAGGCCCTGAAACGCACACGCGTGAAGTAAACTGACTGCTATTATTTCACAGTCAAATTTCTAGCTTTTTTTTTAATGTATACTACTGTTACACCAGATATGAGTTGCACTGGTGTGACACTGTTCACACTTTTTTTAACTTTGACCCCCAAAATCTGTTACACATCTCCAACCACCAAAAAAAACCATGCTAAATAGTTTCTAAATTTTCTAAAGAGTTCAGAAATACCCAATGTTTACATGTTCTATGCTTTTTTTACAAGTTATAGGGCCATAAATACAAATAGAACTTTGCTATTTCCAAACTACTTTTTTTCAAAATTAGCACTAGTTACATTGGAACAGTAATATCTTTCAGGAATCCCTGAATATCCATTGACATGTATATATTTTTTTTTAGAAGATATCCCAAAGTATTGATCTAGGCCAATTTTGGTATATTTCATGCCACCATTTCACCGCCAAATGCGATCAAATACAAAAAATCATTCACTTTTTCACAAACTTTCGGTTTCTCACTGAAATTATTTACAAACAGCTTGTGCAATTATGGCATAAATGGTTGTAAATTCTTCTCTGCGATCCCCTTTGTTCAGAAATAGCAGACATATATGGCTTTGGCGTTGTGTTTTGGTAATTAGAAGGCCGCTAAATGCCACTGTGCACCACACGTGTATTATGCCCAGCGGTGAAGGGGTTAATTAGGGAGTATGTAGGGAGCTTTTTGGGGTAATTTTAGCTTTAGTGCAGGGTAGTAGACAACCCCAATTATTGATCTAGGCCCATTTTGGTATATTTCATACCACCATTTCACCGCCAAATGCGATCAAATTAAAAAAAAATGTTAAATTTTTCACAATTTTAGGTTTCTCACTGAAATCATTTACAAACAGCTTGTGCAATTATGGCACAAATGGTTGTAAATGCTTCTCTGGGATCCCCTTTGTTCAGAAATAGCAGACATATATGACTTTGGGGTTGCTTTCTGGTAATTAGAAGGCCGCTAAATGCTGCTGCGCATCACACGTGTATTATGGTTAGCAGTGAAGGGGTTAATTAGGTAGTTTGTAGGGAGCTTGCAGGGTTAATTTTAGCTTTAGTGTAGAGATCAGCCTCCCACCTGACACATCATATGCTGTGGTGTAGCATCCCCCCTTAGCCCCCAACCTCCCTGATCCCCCCAAAACAGCTCTCTAACCCTCCCCATCTGCCTTATTGGGGCCATCTTGGGTACTGGCAGCTGTCTGCCAGTACCCAGTTTGCAAAAAAAAGGGCTTTTTTTGTTAGGTTTTTTTTTTTTTTCTGTAGTGTAGCTTCCCCCCCAAAGACAAACCCCCACCACCTTACTGATCGTTTGTTTTTTTTTACTTCTACTTTACTTACTTACATTTTTCAACATTTTTTTATTACAGATTTTGCTGTAGTGTAGCGGTTCCCACCCGCTCCCTCCCCGTGCACGTGTCCGCCCCCGCCCTCCCGTGCACGTGCGCACAACCGTGCGCGCCCCCGGCCATCCCCGCCCACGATCCCACCCCCCTCCACATGACCAGGGCCATCGATGGCCGCCACTAGCCTCCCTTGTCTGCTCCCACCCACCAACAAGGAAAGCCACCGATCTCCGGTGCAGAGAGGGCCACAGAGTGGCTCTCTCTGCATCGGATGGCTACCAAAGGTTATTGCAGGAATCCTCCATATCGAGGCATCACTGCAATAACCGGAAAGCAGCTGGAAGCAAGCAGGATCGCTTCCAGCTGCTTTCCACACCGAGGACGTGCAGGGTACGTCCTCAGGCGTTAACTGCCTTTTTTTTGAGGACGTACCCTGCACGTCCTCGGTCGTTAAGGGGTTAATGTACACTACTGTTACACCAGATATAAGTTGCACTGGTGTGACACTGTGCCCTGCCAGGCCCTGAAATGCACACGTGTGAAGGAAACTGACTTCTATTATTTCACAGTCAAAAAAGTGTTGTTTTTTTAAATGTACACTACTGTTACACCAGATATGAGTTGCACTGGTGTGACACTGTGCCCTGGCAGGCCCTGAAACGCACACGTGTGAAGGAAACTGACTGCCATTATTTCACAGTCAAAAAAGTGTTGTTTTTTTAAAATATACACTACTGTTACACCAGATATGAGTTGCACTGGTGTGACACTGTGCCCTGGCAGGCCCTGAAACGCACACGTGTGAAGGAAACTTACTGCTATTATTTCACAGTCAAAAAAGTGTTGTTTTTTTAAATGTACACTACTGTTACACCAGATATGAGTGGTGGCACTGGGCAAGTGGGCACAGTATATGCTGTAAGCTTGACACACATGCTGGCAGGCAGGCAACTGCAATTAGATTACACAGGAAAAAAAAAAAAAGCAGACTGATGTTCTAGCCCTAAAAAGGGCTTTTTGGGGTGCTGTCCTTACAGCAGAGATCAGATGAGTCTTTCAGGACTGTAGTGGACACTGAATACACTAGCCTAGCTATCGATTTCCCTATTAAATGAGCAGCAGCTACACTGTCCCTCCTCTCACTAAGAATGCAGCTTCCGAATGAATCTAAAATGGATGCTGTCCAGGAGGTGGGAGGGTCTGGGAGGGAGGGTCTGCTGCTGATTGGCTGGAATGTGTCTGCTGACTGTGAGGTACAGGGTCAAAGTTTACTCAATGATGACGAATAGGGGGCGGACCAAACATCGCATATGTTCGCCCGCTGCCGCGAACGCGTACAAGCTATGTTCGCCGGGAACTATTCGCCGGCGAACTATTCGGGACATCACTATTCTCAAACCATAAAATAGAATTAGTAGCCGTCTCTTTTCTGTACAGACTAGTTTCTATTTTCCCAAACATGTCCCTGTTTATTTGTAATACCAGGAAAGCTACTTTCTCATAATTGATTTCATGCGTTAAATTAAGGTTCAAGTCATTGGAGTTCAACTCCTTTATGAAGGTTTGAAAAGTATCTACATCACCCTTCCATAAAGGATTTTTATGATGTCCTGATTTATTGAAGGGTGATGTATATACTTTTCAAACCTTCATAAAGGAGTTGAACTCCAATGACTTGAACCTTAATTTAACGCATGAAATCAACTATGAGAAAGTAACTTTCCTGGATTTACAAATTAACAGGGACATGTTTGGGAAAATAGAAACTAGTCTGTACAGAAAAGAGACGGCTACTACTAATTCTATTTTATGGTTTGAGAGTGCACACCACGAGCCTTCAAATAGAGCGATCCCTTTCTGTGAATTTCTATGCTTACACCGTAACTGTTCAGAATTGGAAAATTTTAAGAAACACGCAAAGGACCTGAAAAAAGACTAAAAGAGAGAGGTTATCCAAACTCAATTTTAAAAAAAGCCTATCATAGATCACTCCATTTGGACAGATCGGATCTTCTCATATCAAAAAGAAAAGAAAATGTAGACAACAAAATAAGATTTATAGGCACCTTTAATGAGGCATATAAGGAAATAATTGAAATTCTAAATAAGCATATTCACATACTGCATACTGATGATGACCTGGCCAAACAAATAGGCCAAAGAGTCTCAGTTACATGGAGAAGAGCTGTTATTAGGAAGAAGGACAGAGAAAGTGAAGCATATTGGGCACACTTTGTTGGGGGTCAAAACCAATGCTGTGAGTAGTGTGGTGTGTCGTGTATTGGTTTAAAACTTAACTTTTACTTCAAATATATTTTGTAAAAAAAGAGTGGAGTTATCCACCAGTGAGAATAAAATGACAAACAAATAAAAGATGTGTCCGAGTGATACTCGGTACACAGGAGCTCCTCTCAGGTGTGATACAGTGATCAGTCTGTATCACAGAGTCCGGTGTATAGCTTGGACAATAATTATCAATGTCCTCACCTATATGATTAAACTTATATTTAGAGTACCATTATCATCAGTGGTATTAATAAATATATTACTTCATTCTTGTTAGTTGATTTTCTATACGATTAATAGAGTGTTATATCTGTTGGTTCATTTGTATGTGGATATATGCCACACAATAAAATATAGATATATGTTCAGGATGTTTGAGGTAAAGAAGGATATATTTATCTTTATACTGTTCCACTTAGAGTTTCCCAATAGCCCAGATTTACCATTAATTATGTTGTAGGGTGTTCCCTCAAATTAAAGAAATAAGTGTAAGACTGAGGGAATATGTGACTCTAGTAATGTTAGGTCTGCATTAGGTCTGAAATTATAAAGGAATATAAGCAACGGTAATCCTGCCTGTTGTATTCCACTATCATAAGACTACCCGTAGTCTAAATCATTCAAGTAATATTATGCCAACATTCGCTTTTTCAGACATACACTAATAATATTGTAATGGAATAGTTTCCAGATTAAGTGGTACCACGAGAGTTTTAACTATAATGATAGCCTAAGTCTGAGCATATCGCTCCAACAAAGTAGGGCTGAAAACAGCCTAAGTAAGTAATTTTCTAGGCTAAAATTATTTAGGTTTAACAGTAGTTTAAGTTTCTAAGTTTTTTAAGGTGAAGGATAAGGTGCCTAAAAGAGGCCAACAATTAAAGCTATAAACAACCGGACTTGTAAGAGAGGAGCAGTGCAAACGCCTGACGCGCATTTCGCAACTGCTTTTTCAGAGGCGTCCGGTCCGACCGCCACACACGGCTTATAAAGGATCATCAGCCAATCACATGGCCGATTCCATTTTTCCAAGTTCTGTCAACTTATCAGCAGTCATCTTACACTTTTCAGTGTAAGGATGACTAGAGGGCGTCATAATCAGCTGTGACCTATTGGGTACGGAGGTGTGTCTGCTCAGTAGCCAATAGATTTCCTGTGTAGTGTTTACATTTTCGTGTCGTTCCTTTCTATCTTGTATTTTTGACGATCATATTCGGTTATTTTTGATCATATATATTGTGCAAAGCTGTATCTAAATTAAATCACAAAGGATTCCATATATGATTCTGTGTTAATATTTGTGCTATGTTTCGCACTATAGCCAAATGAATGATCATTGTGTACTTATTTCCGCAGATGGTATTATGCGGTTTTGCTTATTCTAGTTGCGGTTTACATTTTAGCATAATGATTCTGATAAGAATTTTCAGCTGCTTATTTAGTATTTGCGAACAAGGTGTATCTGCTCACTTAGGCCAATGGATTCATTGTGTGCTGTTTCTACTATTATGTCGATCATTTATATCTTGTATATTCAGTATTTGACATGGTTATGTTTATCACACATATACTGCATAAGGCTTCGCTCCCTCTGTATTACGTAACCAGTAATTCCTCTGTATGAATGTTTGTACTTTGTTTCCCATTATCTGAGGTTTATTATGTTATCACAATCATTGTTTAGCACTTTTGAAAGGAATTTTCATGGGTTTAGGTCTAGTATTATTAAACCACTTGATTTATTATTTGAAAATTATATAAACAGATAATTGGAAAAACATGGGGTGATTACTCATAGTGCTGATGCTATTGATATCCCTTAGATACTTCTAACTGAAGTGTGAATTATTTCGGATTAAGTTTTTTATTTCACATATATAGTGGTGGACTTCCATTAAATTTTCTATATACTTATATATGTTACATAGGACTGGAATACATGACTTTTTAAGTTCTTGTCTAATGAGAACACCTCTAGTTCATAGTATTTTAAATCTTGGTGGGACACCCAATGAATGCTGGTTATCAGTAAATTATTCCATTGGTCAGTTATTATCTTATATGTTGAGAGAGTGAAAAAAATGTAATCAATAGGATTTGTCTCTTGTCAGTTCAGAAAGGCACTGTATTGTATCATTTCGTTTAGTCCGTTGGGTGCTATACTCTGTAACCAGAAAATCCATTTTGATTCTGCCTTTAAGAGGGTATTTTCCATATTACCTCCTCTAATACCCAGGTTGAGTTTTTGTAGGACCCAACATTTCAAATCTGGTTTACTATTATGGCAGTCTAGAAAGTGTTTTGCAACTGATGTCAGTTTTTTTCCTTTCTCCAGATCTTTTTTGGCGTTTTTTATATTTCCCAGGTGTTCACCTAGTCTTCTCCTGAGTTCCCTAGTGGACATTCCCACATATTTTTTGTTGCAACTGCATTCCAAGCAGTATATTATGTTGCACGTCTTGCAGTTGAATAGACCATTAATTCTTTTCACCCCTTCTGGGAAGATAGATATTTCTTTGATATTCTTCATATAGATACAGAATTTGCAGGTACCACATGGATATGTGCCATTTAGACCATCTTTTCTGACACTAGGTCTTCTTGAAAAGTGACTCTTCATGACTTTATCTCTGATTGTTGGAGCCCTTTTCCAGCTAATTGCAACTTTGTTTCCCACGTTTTTGGCTAGGTCTCTATCAGCATGTAGTATATGAACATGTTTGTTCAGAATGCTAGTTATTTCTTTGTGTGCTATGTTATATGTGCCCACAAAACGGATTCTAGTATCCTTAGTCTGTTTTTGTTTTGGGAAGAGCAGATCATTTCTGTTCATATGAAGTGCTTTGTGGTATGCCTTTTTGAGAATGCAGTTGGGATATCCTCTACTTTTTAGTCTGATTTTTAATTCCTTTGATTCTTTTTTAAAATTATCAATCTCTGAGCAATTTCTGCATATTCTCAAAAATTCGCCATATGGAATGGCTTTTTTAGTGGAGGGGTGATGTGCACTATCGAAAGATAGTATAGAATTCGTAGCTGTTTTCTTTCTATGTATGCTGGATTGTACCTGTCCAAACATGTCCTTTGATATTGTTAGGTCAAGGAAGGTTACTGTTGAGTTACTGATTTCATAGGTTAGTTTCAGATTGAGATCATTGCAGTTAAGTTCCTGTATGAACTGTTTAAATCTCAATTCGTCCCCTTTCCATAGAATGAAGATATCATCTATGTACCTGAGCCATAACAGTATTTTGTCCATATATTGTTCCATTCTCTCCCCAAATACGTGTTCAGGTTCCCACCATCCAAGATAGATATTTGCATATGTAGGGGCACATGCTGTGCCCATGGCGGTGCCACGTACCTGGAGAAAGAATTTGTCGTTGAACACAAAATAATTATGGCTCAGGACGAATTTTAGAAGTTTCAGTATAAATTCGTTTTTAAGTGTATTTGCACTTGGTTCCATTTCTAGGAAATAACCCACGGCATGACATCCCCACTTGTGTTCTATTGATGTGTATAGGGACTCGACATCGCATGTTGCCAGCCAGGTGTTTGAGTCTAGGGTCATACCCTCAATTTTGTTTAAGACGTCCATAGTGTCCCTGATGTATGAGGGGAGGGAAAGAACTATTCCATATGGCGAATTTTTGAGAATACGCAGAAATTGCTCAGAGATTGATAATTTTAAAAAAGAATCAAAGGAATTAAAAATCAGACTAAAAAGTAGAGGATATCCCAACAGCATTCTCAAAAAGGCATACCACAAAGCACTTCATATGAACAGAAATGATCTGCTCTTCCCAAAACAAAAACAGACTAAGGATACTAGAATCCGTTTTGTGGGCACATACAACATAGCACACAAAGAAATAATTAGCATTCTGAACAAACATGTTCATATACTACATACTGATAGAGACCTAGCCAAAAACGTGGGAAACAAAGTTGCAATTAGCTGGAAAAGGGCTCCAACAATCAGAGATAAAGTCATGAAGAGTCACTTTTCAAGAAGACCTAGTGTCAGAAAAGATGGTCTAAATGGCACATATCCATGTGGTACCTGCAAATTCTGTATCTATATGAAGAATATCAAAGAAATATCTATCTTCCCAGAAGGGGTGAAAAGAATTAATGGTCTATTCAACTGCAAGACGTGCAACATAATATACTGCTTGGAATGCAGTTGCAACAAAAAATATGTGGGAATGTCCACTAGGGAACTCAGGAGAAGACTAGTTGAACACCTGGGAAATATAAAAAATGCCAAAAAAGATCTGGAGAAAGGAAAAAAACTGACATCAGTTGCAAAACACTTTCTAGACTGCCATAATAGTAAACCAGATTTGAAATGTTGGGTCCTACAAAAACTCAACCTCGGTATTAGAGGAGGTAATATGGAAAATACCCTCTTAAAGGCAGAATAAAAATGGATTTTCTGGTTACAGAGTATAGCACCCAACGGACTAAACGAAATGATACAATACAGTGCCTTTCTGAACTGACAAGAGACAAATCCTATTGATTACATTTTTTTCACTCTCTCAACATATAAGATAATAACTGACCAATGGAATAATTTACTGATAACCAGTATTCATTGGGTGTCCCACCAAGATTTAAAATACTATGAACTAGAGGTGTTCTCATTAGACAAGAACTTAAAAAGTCATGTATTCCAGTCCTATGTAACATATATAAGTATATAGAAAATTTAATGGAAGTCCACCACTATATATGTGAAATAAAAAACTTAATCCGAAATAATTCACACTTCAGTTAGAAGTATCTAAGGGATATCAATAGCATCAGCACTATGAGTAATCACCCCATGTTTTTCCAATTATCTGTTTATATAATTTTCAAATAATAAATCAAGTGGTTTAATAATACTAGACCTAAACCCATGAAAATTCCTTTCAAAAGTGCTAAACAATGATTGTGATAACATAATAAACCTCAGATAATGGGAAACAAAGTACAAACATTCATACAGAGGAATTACTGGTTACGTAATACAGAGGGAGCGAAGCCTTATGCAGTATATGTGTGATAAACATAACCATGTCAAATACTGAATATACAAGATATAAATGATCGACATAATAGTAGAAACAGCACACAATGAATCCATTGGCCTAAGTGAGCAGATACACCTTGTTCGCAAATACTAAATAAGCAGCTGAAAATTCTTATCAGAATCATTATGCTAAAATGTAAACCGCAACTAGAATAAGCAAAACCGCATAATACCATCTGCGGAAATAAGTACACAATGATCATTCATTTGGCTATAGTGGGAAACATAGCACAAATATTAACACAGAATCATATATGGAATCCTTTGTGATTTAATTTAGATACAGCTTTGCACAATATATATGATCAAAAATAACCGAATATGATCGTCAAAAATACAAGATAGAAAGGAACGACACGAAAATGTAAACACTACACAGGAAATCTATTGGCTACTGAGCAGACACACCTCCGTACCCAATAGGTCACAGCTGATTATGACGCCCTCTAGTCATCCTTACACTGAAAAGTGTAAGATGACTGCTGATAGGTTGACAGAACTTGGAAAAATGGAATCGGCCATGTGATTGGCTGATGATCCTTTATAAGCCGTGTGTGGCGGTCGGACCGGACGCCTCTGAAAAAGCAGTTGCGAAACGCGCGTCAGGCGTTTGCACTGCTCCTCTCTTACAAGTCCGGTTGTTTATAGCTTTAATTGTTGGCCTCTTTTAGGCACCTTATCCTTCACCTTAAAAAACTTAGAAATTTAAACTACTGTTAAACCTAAATAATTTTAGCCTAGAAAATTACTTACTTAGGCTGTTTTCAGCCCTACTTTGTTGGAGCGATATGCTCAGACTTAGGCTATCATTATAGTTAAAACTCTCGTGGTACCACTTAATCTGGAAACTATTCCATTACAATATTATTAGTGTATGTCTGAAAAAGCGAATGTTGGCATAATATTACTTGAATGATTTAGACTACGGGTAGTCTTATGATAGTGGAATACAACAGGCAGGATTACCGTTGCTTATATTCCTTTATAATTTCAGACCTAATGCAGACCTAACATTACTAGAGTCACATATTCCCTCAGTCTTACACTTATTTCTTTAATTTGAGGGAACACCCTACAACATAATTAATGGTAAATCTGGGCTATTGGGAAACTCTAAGTGGAACAGTATAAAGATAAATATATCCTTCTTTACCTCAAACATCCTGAACATATATCTATATTGTATTGTGTGGCATATATCCACATACAAATGAACCAACAGATATAACACTCTATTAATCGTATAGAAAATCAACTAACAAGAATGAAGTAATATATTTATTAATACCACTGATGATAATGGTACTCTAAATATAAGTTTAATCATATAGGTGAGGACATTGATAATTATTGTCCAAGCTATACACCGGACTCTGTGATACAGACTGATCACTGTATCACACCTGAGAGGAGCTCCTGTGTACCGAGTATCACTCGGACACATCTTTTATTTGTTTGTCATTTTATTCTCACTGGTGGATAACTCCACTCTTTTTTTACAAAATATATTTGAAGTAAAAGTTAAGTTTTAAACCAATTAACGACACACCACACTACTCACAGCATTGGTTTTGACCCCCAACAAAGTGTGCCCAATATGCTTCACTTTCTCTGTCCTTCTTCCTAATAACATTTTGCACTATTTGGCATAAGGCACTACCTATTGTTAACACCTAGGTTTGTATCAATAGGTTATTTAGGGTCAATCCCATTTTCCCCCCCTCTCTCCCTAGAGGCCATAGGGAATCCACAAATAAACATGGAGAAGAGCACCTAATATATAAGATAAAATTATGAAGAGTAATTTTATTAAACACGGTAACAGAAGGAAGGATAATCTGAAAGGTACCTACCCATGTGGGACTTGTAATTTCTGTACATATATCAGTACAGTCAAACAAATGGAAGTGTTCCCTCAAGGAATCAGACATATAAATGATTTCTATAATTGCCGTACATGTAATATCATCTATTGTATTGAATACTGCTTCAAGATGAGGTATGTTGGAATGTCTACTAGAGAGCTCAGAACCAGATTAGGTGAACACCTTGGGAATATCCGGAATGCTAGAAGTGACTTAGATAAAGGCAAAAAATTACAACTGTGGCCAGACATTTCCTCAAAAAACATAATTTATGTAAAAACTTACCTGATAAATTCATTTCTTTGATATTGGCAAGAGTCCATGAGCTAGTCACATATGGGATATACAACCCTACCAGGAGGAGCAAAGTTTCCCAAACCTCAAAATGCCTATAAATACACCCCTCACCACACCCACAATTCAGTTTAACGAATAGCCAAGCAGTGGGGTGATAAAGAAAGTAGTAGAAAGCATCAACAAAGGAAATTTGGAAATAATTGTGCTTTTTACAAAAAATCATAACCACCATAAAAAGGGTGGGCCTCATGGACTCTTGCCAATATGAAAGAAATGAATTTATCAGGTAAGTTCTTACATAAATTATGTTTTCTTTCATGTAATTGGCAAGAGTCCATGAGCTAGTGACAAATGGGATATCAATACCCAAGATGTGGAGTCTTCCACTCAAGAGTCACTAGAGAGGGAGGGAATAAAAATAAAAACAGCCATATTCCGCTGAAAAAAATTAATCCACAACCCAAAAAAATAAGTTTATTTCATTTTTGAAAGAAAAAACTTAAAACAAAAGCAGAAGAATCAAACTGAAACAGCTGCCTGAAGAACTTTTCTACCAAAAACTGCTTTAGAAGAAGCAAATACATCAAAACGGTAGAATTTAGTAAATGTATGTAAAGAGGACCAAGTTGCCGCTTTGCAAATCTGATCAACTGAAGCTTCGTTCTTAAAAGCCCACAAAGTGGAGACTGATCTAGTAGAATGAGCTGTAATTCTCTGAGGCGGGGACTGACCCGACTCCAAATAAGCTTGATGAATCAAAAGTTTCAACCAATAAGCCAAGGAAATTGCAGAAGCCTTCTGACCTTTCCTAGGACCAGAAAATAAAACAAATAGACTGGAAGTCTTCCTGAAATCTTTAGTAGCTTCCACATAATATTTCAAAGCTCTTACCACATCCAAAGAATGTAAGGATCTTTCCAAAGAATTCTTAGGATTAGGACACAAGGAAGGGACAACAGTTTCTCTATTAATGTTGTTAGAATTCACAACTTTAGGTAAAAATTGAAAAGAAGTCCACAAAACTGCCTTATCCTGATGAAAAATCAGAAAAGGAGACTCACAAGAAAGAGCAGATAGCTCAGAAACTCTTCTAGCGGAAGAGATAGCCAAAAGGAACAACACTTTCCAAGAAAGTAGTTTAATGTCCAAAGAATGCATAGGCTCAAATGGAGGAGCCTGTAAAGCCTTCAGAACCAAATTAAGACTCCAAGGAGGAGAAATTGATTTAATGACAGGCTTAATACGAACTAAAGCCTGTACAAAACAGTGAATATCAGGAAGTATAGCAATCTTTCTGTGAAATAAAACAGAAAGAGCGGAGATTTGACCTTTCAAGGAACTTGCAGACAAACCCTTATCCAAACCATCCTGAAGGAACTGTAAAATTCTAGGAATTCTAAAAGAATGCCAGGAGAATTTATGAGAAAAACACCATGAAATGTAAGTCTTCCAAGCTCTATAATAAATCTTTCTAGAGACAGATTTACGAGCTTGTAACATAGTATTAATCACTGAGTCAGAGAAACCTCTATGACTTAGAACTAAGCGTTCAATTTCCATACCTTCAAATTTAATGATTTGAGATCCTGATGGAAAAATGGACCTTGAGATAGTAGGTCCGGCCATAACGGAAGTGGCCAAGGCGGGCTACTGGACATCCGAATCAGATCCGCATACCAAAACCTGTGTGGCCATGCTGGAGCCACCAGCAACACAAAAGACTGTTCCATGATGATTTTGGAGATCACTCTTGGAAGGAGAACTAGAGGCGGGAAGATGTAAGCAGGATGATAACACCAAGGAAGGGTCAGTGCATCCACTGCTTCCGCCTGAACATCCCTGGACCTGGACAGGTATTTGGGAAGTTTCTTGTTTAGATGAGAGACCATGAGATCTATCTCTGGAAGACCCCACATCTGAACAATCTGAGAAAACACATCTGGATGGAGAGACCACTCCCCTGGATGTAAAGTATGGCGGCTGAGATAATCCGCCTCCCAATTGTTTACACCTGGGATATGCACCGCAGAGATTAGACAGGAGCTGGATTCCGCCCAAGCAAGTATCCGAGATACTTCTTTCATAGCTTGGGGACTGTGAGTCCCACCCTGATGACTGACATAAGCCACAGTTATGATATTGTCTGTCTGAAAACAAATGAACGGTTTTCTCTTTAGCAGAGGCCAAAACTGAAGAGCCCTGAGAATTGCACGGAGTTCTAAAATATTTATTGGTAATCTCGCATCTTGTGATTTCCAAACCCCTTGTGCTGTCAGAGATCCCCAAACAGCTCCCCAACCTGAAATACTGGTTGAGATCACAGTCCAGGTTGGCTGAACAAAGGAAGCCCCTTGAACCAAACGATGGTGATCTATCCACCATGTCAGAGAGTGTCGTACAATGGGATTCAAGGATATTAATTGTGATATCTTTGTATAATCCCTGCACCATTGATTCAGCATGCAAAGCTGTAGAGGTCTCATGTGAAAATGAACAAAGGGGATCGCGTCCGATGCTTCAGTCATGAGACCTAAAACTTCCATGCACATAGCCAGAGAAGGGAATGACTGAGACTGAAGGTGCCGGCATGCTGCAACCAATTTTAAACGTCTCTTGTCTGTTAGAGAAAGAGTCATGGACACTGAATCTATCTGGAAGCCTAAAAAGGTGACCCTTGTCTGAGGAATCAAGAAACTTTTTGGTAAATTGATCCTCCAACCATGTTTCCGAAGAAACAACACTAGTTGATTCGAGAGAGATTCTGCATTATGTAAAGACTGAGCTAGTACCAAGATATCGTCCAAATAAGGAAAGACCGCAATACCCTGTTCTCTGATTACAGATAGTAGGGCACCCAGAACCATTGAAAAGATTCTTGGAGCTTTTGCTAGGCCAAATGGAAGAGCAACAAATTGGTAATGCTTGTCTAGAAAAGAGAATCTCAGAAACTGATAGGGTTCTGGATGAATCGGAATATGAAGGTATGCATCCTGCAAGTCTATTGTGGACCTATAATGTCCTTGCTGAACAAAAGGCAGAATAGTCCTTATAGTCACCATCTTGAAAGTTGGTACTCTTACATAACGATTCAAAATTTTTAGATCCAGAACTGGTCTGAATAAATTTTCTTTCTTTGGTACAATGAACAGGTTTGAATAAAACCCCAAACCTTGTTCCTGAGGAGGAACTGGCATGATTACCCCTGAAGACTCCAGGTCTGAAACACACTTCAGAAAAGCCTGAGCTTTTGCTGGATTTACAGGGATGCGTGAGAGGAGGTCTTACTTTGAATCCTATTTGATTCCCCTGATGCTCTAAATCCAATGATTTTGGACAGATTTTATCCAAAAATCCTTGAAAAACCTTAATCTGCCCCCTACTAGATGAGCTGGAATGAGGGCCGCACCTTCATGAGGACTTAGGGGCTGACTTTGGTTTCCTAAATGGCTTGGATTTATTCCAATTTGAGGAAGGCTTCCAATTGGAAGCAGATTCCTTGGGGGGAGGATTGAGTTTTTGTTCCTTATTCTGACGAAAGGAACGAAAACGGTTAGAAGCCTTAGATTTAAAAGTCCTTTTCCCCCAGTGATAGTTGAAATAATAGAATCCAACTGAGAACCAAATAAATTATTACCTTGGAAAGAAAGAGATAGTAATCTAGATTAGATGTCATATCAGCATTCCAAGACTTAAGTCACAAAGCTCTTCTAGCTAATACAGCTAAATACATGGATCTAACATCAATTTTGATAATATAAAAAATGGCATCACAAATAAAATGATTAGCATGTTGCAGTAAGTGAATAACGCTAGATATGTCAGAATCCAATTCATGTTGTGCTAAATATTCCAACCAGAAAGTTGATGCAGCCGCAACATCAGTCAAAGAAATAGCAGGTCTGAGAAGATGACCTGAATATAAATAGGCCTTCCTTAGATAAGATTCAAGCTTCCTATCTAAAGGATCCTTAAAGGAAGTACTATCTTCCATAGGAATAGTGGTACGTTTAGCAGGAGTAGAAATAGCCCCATCAACTTTGGGGATTTTTTCCCAAAACTCTATAGATTTTGCTGGTAAAGGATACAATTTTTTAAACCTTGAAGAAGGAATAAAATAAGTACCTGGCTTATTCCATTCCCTAGAAATCATATCAGAAATAGCCTCAGGAATGGGAAAAACCCCTAGAGAAACCACAGGAGGTTTAAAAACTGCATTTAAACGTTTATCAGATTGAACGTCAATAGGACTGGTTACCTCAATATCCAAAGTAATTAACACTTCTTTTAATAAAGAACGCATATACTCTATTTTAAATAAATAAGTAGATTTGTCAGTGTCAATGTCTGAGGAAGGATCTTCTGAATCAGATAGATCCTCATTAGAAGAGAATAAATTATTATGTTGATGGTCATTTGAAATTTCATCAGCTAAATGAGAAGTTTTAAAAGACCTTTTATGTTTATTAGAAGGTGGAAATGCAAACAAACCCTTCATAATAGAACAGTTCCCGGCAATCTTAGCTTGTTCGCGTTCGCCGCGGCAGGCGAACATATGCGATGTTCGATCCGCCCCCTATTCGTCATCATTGAGGAAACTTTGACCCTGTATCTCACAGCCTGCAGACACATTTGAGCCAATCAGCAGCAGACACTCCCTCCCAGACCCTCCCAGCTCCTGAGCAGCAGCCATTTTAGATTCATTACGATCCAGCTTTCTTAGTGAGAGGAGGGTTAGTGCTGCTGCTCGTGATTTTATAGGGAAATAGATAGCTAGGCTAGTGTATTTAGTGTCCACTACAGTCCTGAAGGACTCATCTAATCTCTGATGTAAGGACAGCACCCCAAAAAGCCCTTTTTAGGGCTAGAACTTCAGTCCAAAAAGCCCTTTTTAGGGCTAGAACTTCAGTCATTTTTAAAAAAAAAATTGTAATTTTATTTGCATTTGCCTGGCTGTCAGACTGTGTGTGAGGCTCACAGCATATACTGTGATTAGTGCCACCACTGATATCTGCTTAACATTTGGGTAAATTTAAAAAAAAAAACGTTTACATCATTTTGCTAGTGTAATCTAATTTCATTATCTATCAGGCCTGTGTGTCAGGCCCACATCATATACTGTGATTCATTGCTCTGTGCCACCACTGATATCTGGTGTAATATTAGTGTAAAATTAAAAAAAAAACTTTTACATCATTTTGCTAGTGTAATCTAATTTCATTTTCTAATAGGCCTGTGTGTCAGACTCGCAGCATATACTGTGGTTAATTGCTCTGTGCCACCACTGATATCTGCTTAACATTAGTGTAAATTTAAAAAAAAAAAAACTTTTACATCATTTTGCTAGTGTAATCTAATTTAATTTTCTATCAGGCCTGTGTGTCAGGCCCACATCATATACTGTGATTAATTGCTCTGTGCCACCACTAATATCTGGTGTAACATTAGTGTAAAATTAAAAAAAAAAAAACTTTTACATCATTTTGCTAGTGTAATCTAATTTCATTTTCTATCAGGCCTGTGTGTCAGGCCCACATCATATACTGTGATTAATTCTTCTGTGCCACCACTGATATCTGGTTAACATTTTTTTAAATTTAAAATAAAAAAACTTTTACATCATTTTGCTAGTGTAATCTAATTTCATTTTCCATCAGGCCTGTGTGTCATGCCCACATCATATACTGTGATTTATAGCTCTGTTTTCCACCACTTATATCTGGTGTAACATTAGTGTAAATTTTTTTTTTAAAAAAAACTTTTACATCAGTCCTCTTCTAGTGTTATTTAATTTTAGTTGCCAGGCCAGCCTGGCTGCCACTAGTGCCAGCCTGTGTGTCAGGCTGCCAGCATATACTGTGCCTACTTCCATCCTCTGTGCCACCACTCCTATCTGGTGTAACATTAGTTTAAATTTTGTAAAAAAAAACTTTTACATCAGTCTTTTAGTGTTATTTAATTTTAGTTGCCAGGCCAGCCTGCCACTAGTGCCAGCCTGTGTGTCAGGCTGCCAGCACATACTGTGCCTACTTCCATCCTCAGTGCCACCACTCCTATCTGTTGTAACATTAGTGTAACTTTTTTTAAAACAAAACTTTTACATCAGTCTGCTAGTGTTATTTAATTGCAGTTGCCTGTCTGCCAGCGAGTGTGCCAGGCCCACTTTCCAACTAGTGCCACAAATCATATTTGTTATAACAGTAGTGTAAATATTAAAATAAAAACTTTTTTGACTGTGAATCATCAGTCTGCTAGTGCAATTGAATTGTAGTTTCCTGTCTGCCAGCGTGTGTGCCAGGCCCACTTGCCAACTAGTGCCACCAATCATATTTGTTATAACAGTATTGTAAATATTTAAAATAAAAACTTTTTTGACTGTGAATCATCAGTCTGCTAGTGCAATTGAATTGCAGTTGCCTGCCTGCCAGCGTGTGTGCCAGGCCCACTTGCCAACTAGTGCCACCAATCATATTTGTTATAACAGTATTGTAAATATTAAAAAAAAAAACTTTTTTAATTGTGAAACATCAGTCAGCTAGTGTAATCTAATTGCAGTTGCCTTCCTCCCAGCGTGTGTGCCAGGCCCACTTGCCAACTAGTGCCACCAATCATATTTGTTATAACAGTAGTGTAAATATTTAAAAAAAAATATTTTTTGACTGTGAAACATCAGTCTGCTAGAGTAATCTAATTGAAGTTGCCTGCCTGCCAGCGTGTGTGCCAGGCCCACTTGCCAACTAGTGCCACCAATCATATTTGTTATAACAGTTTTGTAAATATTTAAAATAAAAACTTTTTTGACTGTGAATCATCAGTCTGCTAGTGCAATTGAATTGCAGTTTCCTGCCTGCCAGCGTGTGTGCCAGGCCCACTTGCCAACTAGTGCCACCAATCATATTTGTTATAACAGTAGTGTAAATATTTTAAAAAAAACTTTTTTGACTGTGAAGCATCAGTCAGCTAGTGTAATCTAATTGCAGTTGCCTTCCTCCCAGCGTGTGTGCCAGGCCCACTTGCCAACTAGTACCACCAATCATATTTGTTATAACAGTAGTGTAAATATTTAAAATAAAAACTTTTTTGACTGTGAAACATCAGTCTGCTAGTGTAATCTAATTGAAGTTGCCTGCCTGCCAGCGTGTGTGCCAGGCCCACTTGCCAACTAGTGCCACCAATCATATTTGTTATAACAGTATTGTAAATATTTAAAATAAAACCTTTTTTGACTGTGAATCATCAGTCTGCTAGTGCAATTGAATTGCAGTTTCCTGCCTGCCAGCGTGTGTGCCAGGCCCACTTGCCAACTAGTGCCATCAATCATATTTGTTATAACAGTAGTGTAAATATTTAAAAAAAAACTTTTTTGACTGTGAAGCATCAGTCAGCTAGTGTAATCTAATTGCAGTTGCCTTCCTCCCAGCGTGTGTGCCAGGCCCACTTGCCAACTAGTACCACCAATCATATTTGTTATAACAGTAGTGTAAATATTTAAAATAAAAACTTTTTTGACTGTGAAACATCAGTCTGCTAGTGTAATCTAATTGAAGTTGCCTGCCTGCCAGCGTGTGTGCCAGGCCCACTTGCCAACTAGTACCACCAATCATATTTGTTATAACAGTAGTGTAAATATTTAAAATAAAAACTTTTTTGACTGTGAATCATCAGTCTGCTAGTGCAATTGAATTGCAGTTGCCTGCCTGCCAGCGTGTGTGCCAGGCCCACTTGCCAACTAGTGCCACCAATCATATTTGTTATAACAGTATTGTAAATATTTAAAATAAAAACTTTTTTTACTGTGAATCATCAGTCTGCTAGTGCAATTGAATTGCAGTTGCCTGCCTGCCAGCGTGTGTGCCAGGCCCACTTGCCAACTAGTGCCACCAATCATATTTGTTATAACAGTATTGTAAATATTTAAAATAAAAACTTTTTTGACTGTGAAACATCAGTCTGCTAGTGTAATCTAATTGAAGTTGCCTGTCTGCCAGCGTGTGTGCCAGGCCCACTTGCCAACTAGTGCCACCAATCATATTTGTTATAACAGTAGTGTAAATATTTAAAATAAAAACTTTTTTGACTGTGAATCATCAGTCTGCTAGTGCAATTGAATTGCAGTTGCCTGCCTGCCAGCGTGTGTGCCAGGCCCACTTGCCAACTAGTGCCACCAATCATATTTGTTATAACAGTATTGTAAATATTTAAAATAAAAACTTTTTTTACTGTGAATCATCAGTCTGCTAGTGCAATTGAATTGCAGTTGCCTGCCTGCCAGCGTGTGTGCCAGGCCCACTTGCCAACTAGTGCCACCAATCATATTTGTTATAACAGTATTGTAAATATTTAAAATAAAAACTTTTTTTACTGTGAATCATCAGTCTGCTAGTGCAATTGAATTGCAGTTGCCTGCCTGCCAGCGTGTGTGCCAGGCCCACTTGCCAACTAGTGCCACCAATCATATTTGTTATAACAGTATTGTAAATATTTAAAATAAAAACTTTTTTGACTGTGAATCATTAGTCTGCTAGTGCAATTGAATTGCAGTTGCCTGCCTGCCAGCGTGTGTGCCAGGCCCACTTGCCAACCAGTGCCACCAATAATATTTGTTATAAACGAATAGTAAATATTTTAAAAAAAACTTTTTTGACTGTGAAACATCAGTCAGCTAGTATAATCTATTTGCAGTTGCCTGTCTCCCAGCGTGTGTGCCAGGCCCACTTGCCAACTAGTGCCACCAATCATATTTGTTATAACAGTATTGTAAATATTTAAAAAAAAAAAAATTTTGACTGTGAAACATCAGTCAGCTAGTGTAATCTAATTGCAGTTGCCTGCCTGCCTGCCTGCGTGTGTGCCAGGCACACTTGCCAACTAGTGCCACCAATCATATTTGTTATAACAGTATTGTAAATATTTAAAATAAACACTTTTTTGACTGTGAAGCATCAGTCTGCTAGTGCAATTGAATTGCAGTTGCCTGCCTGCCAGCGTGTGTGCCAGGCCCACTTGCCAACTAGTGCCACCACTCATATATTTGTTATAACAGTATTGTAAACATTTAATAAAAAAACTTTTTTGACTGTGAAACATCAGTCTACTATAGTAATCTAATTGGAGTTGCCTGCCTGCCAGCGTGTGTGCCAGGCCCACTTGCCAAGTTAGTGGCACCACTCATATTTGTTGTAACAGTACTTTTAATATTTAAAAAATAAACATTTTTGACTTTGAAACATCAGTCTGCTTTTTTGTGTCAGGCTCACAGCGTATACTGAGCCCACTTGCCCTGTGCCACCACTCATAATTTGTTTAATAGTATTGTAAGTGTACATTTTAAAAAAAAATGACAGGCAGAGGCAGGCCACCCCGCAGGTGCCGTCGTGGTCGTGGTGCTGTGATTCCCTTAGACCCTACAACTATGCACAGTGTTCAGAGGCCAGGTGCCATGGACATGAAAAGTTCTGAGGAGGACCTAGTTGAATGGCTAACACAGGACACCCAATCTTCTACAGCTTCCGCTCCTAGTCCTAACCTAGACGCACCATCCACCTCCAGCTGTGCTTCGGGCACCTCTCAAGTGACCAGTGCCACTCGCCCGCCTGTCGCCACCACCAACACTAGCACCACAGCTGCTACACTTGATCTGTCAGAGGAGTTATTGACACTTCAGTTGGAAGAAATGAGTGATGCGCAACCATCATTAACAGAGGATGTAGATAACAGTGATATGTCTCAGTCAGGCAGCATTAAAGACATGGACATACGGTGTGATGATGATGATGATGTTGTACCCGCTGTTGCTTCCTTTGTTGATTTGTCAGATACAAGTGAAGCGGTTGATGATGATGTGTCCGTGGATGTCATGTGGGTGCCCGCTAGAAGAGAAGAAGAAGAGGGGGAAAGTTCCGATGGGGAGACAGAGAGGAGGAGGAGGAGAAGAGTTGGAAGCAGGGGGAGGTCGTCGCAAGGAGCTAGTGGCACAGTCAGACAGCATGCATCGGCACCCGGGGTCAGCCAGACAGCACGCCAATCAACGCATGCTGTTGACACGACCAGAATGCCGTCATTGCAGAGCTCAGCAGTGTGGCTTTTTTTGTGTGCCTGCCTCTGACAACAGCGATGCCATTTGCATTCGTGGGAAGTCCAACACCCACCTAGGTACAACTGCTTTGCGAAGGCACATGGTCTCACATCACAAACGCCGATGGGAAGAACACATGAGTAGAAGCAGCACACAAACACAAAGCCGCCCTCCTCCTGGTCCAGCATCTTCAGCCACGTCAACCACTGCTGTCCTCCTTTCCCCCTCTCAACCATCCTCCACTCAGTCTCTCTTACGTAGCAGTTCCTGGTCATCTGCCCACAGTCAGGTGTCTGTCAAGGACATGTTTGAGCGTAAGAAGCCAATTTCCCAAAAGAACCCACTTGCCCGGTGTCTGACAGCTGGCTTGTCTGAACTCTTAGCCCGCCAGCTTTTACCATACAAGCTGGTGGAGTCTGAGGCTTTCAAAAAATTTGTATCTATTGGGACACCGCAGTGGAAGGTACCCGGGCGAAATTTTTTTTCACAAAAGGCAATCCCAAACCTGTAGTCGATTGTGCGAAAGGGTTGGGGCAAGGGTCCATATGACCACTGATAGCTGTACTGCAATGCATGGTCAGGGCAGGTATATCACCTACAATGCGCATTGGGTAAACCTGCTGACGGCTGACAAGCATGGAATACGTGGTTCTGCAGAGGAGTTGGTGACACCGCCACGACTTGCAGGCAGGCCTGCTGCTACCTCCTCTACTCCTCCTACTCCATCCTCTTCCATAACCTCTTCCTCGGCTGAGTCCTCTTCTGTTGCTGCATCTTGCTCCACATCAACGGCACCCCCCCAGCTCCCCAGGTACTATTCAACATCCCGGATACGGCAGTGTCACTCCGTCTTGGGGTTGACTTGCCTGAAAGCCGAGAGTCACACCGCACCAGCACTCCTGTCTGCCCTGAACGCACAGGTGGATCAGTGGCTGACTCCGCACCAACTGGAGATTGGCAAGGTTGTTTCTGAGAATGGAAGTAATTTGGTGGCAGCATTGAAATTGGGCAAGTTGACACATGTGCCGTGCATGGCACATGTGTGTAATCTGATTGTACAATGCTTTGTGCATAAGTACCCAGGCTTACAGGACGTCCTGAAGCAGGCCAGGAAGGTGTGTGGCCATTTGAGGCATTCCTACACGGCCATGGCGCACTTGTCCAATATCCAGCATTGAAACAACCTGCCAGTGAGGCGCTTGATTTGCGACAACCCGGCACATTGGAATTCAACACTCCTAATGTTCGACCGCCTTCTCCAACAAGAAAAAGCTGTTAACGAGTATTTGTATGACCGGGGTGCTAGGACAGCCTCTGGGGAGCTGGGGATTTTTTTTCCAAATTACTGGACGCTCATGCACAATGCCTGTAGGCTCATGCGTCTTTTTGAGGAGGTGACAAACCTTGTCAGTCGCACCGAAGGCACCATCAGCGACATCATACCATTTGTTTTCTTCCGGGAGCGTGCCCTGTGTAGAGTGCTGGATCAGGCCGTAGATGAGCATGAAGAGGAAGAGTTGTGGTCTCCATCACCACCAGAAACAGCCTTATCAGCATCACTTGCTGGACCTGCGGCAATGCAGGAAGAGGATTGTGAGGAAGAGGAGTCAGAGGAGGAATGTGGCTTTGAGGAGGAGGAGGAGGAAGACCAAGCACAACAGGCATCCCAGGGTGCTCGTTGTTGTCACCTATCTGGTACCCGTGGTGTTGTACGTGGCTGGGGGGAAGAAGATACTTTCAGTGACATCAGTGAGGACGAGGAACGGGACATGATTAGTTCGCCATCCAACCTTGTGCAAATGGGGTCTTTCATGCTGTCGTGCCTGTTGAGGGACCCTCGTATAAAAAATATGAAGGAGAACGACCTGTACTGGGTGTCCACGCTACTAGACCCCCAGTATAATCATAAAGTGACTGAAATGTTACCAAATTCCCGCAAGTCGGAAAGGATGGAGCAGTTCCAAAATAAATTAAAAACTATGCTTTATACAGCGCATAAGGGTGATGTCACAGCACAACGGGAATCTAACAGGGGAAGAGATGTAAGTAATCCTCCTCCTCCTCCCACGACCACGGCGGCAAGGACAGGATGCTTTCCAGACGTGTTGTTGATGGAGGACATGCGGAACTTTTTAACTCCTATGCATCGCCGCAGCCTTTCGGGATTCAGCCTCAGAGAAAGACTCAACCGACAGGTAGCAGACTACCTAGCATTAACTGTGGATCTCGACACTCTGAGGAGCGATGGACCCCTTGACTACTGGGTGTGCAGGCTTGACCTGTGGCCTGAACTATCCCAATTTGCAATCGAACTTCTGGCCTGCTCCGCTTCAAGTGTCTTATCAGAAAGGACCTTCAGTGCAGCAGGAGGTTTTGTCACTGAGAAGAGAAGTTGCCTAGGTCAAAAAAGTCTTGATTATCTCACCTTTATTAAAATGAATGAGGGATGTATCCCAAAGGAACTGACATTGGGCGATACATTTGAGTAAAAAAGGCCTGATGATGAGATGAGCTGACTTGGGCTACAAATGGTACACACACTGCCGTATTTTTTCTTCGAATGCCGGATGACTTGCGTGACTTATCCGCCAACAACTAGTGTTCAAGCCGCAAGGTTTTAGGGCACTTTCTAACTGTTTTACAAACATACATTTTTCTGGCCGCTGCTACAGCAGCGGCTGCAACAATACCTAATTTTTCAGGCATTTGGACATGCCTAATTTTTCTGGCCTCTGGTGCTGCACTGTGGCTACAAAACCCAAACCAAAAAAAAGGCACATAACAGTGATTAAACTGTTAAGAATAGTACTACTTAACACACCACTCATATCTGGTAGCACAGTAGATTGCACGCGCAGTGCCCCAAATTGGAAGTAGGAGGACCGACCAAGCATCTTTTTCCATCTCCTGGTTCCGAAGAATTATCTCCGGGTTTCTAAAAACGATGCCATACCTGTACTCAATTGTGCAAAAGGAAGTGATGGCATATGGGGTCTTTCATGCTGTCGTGCCTGTTTGGGGTCGTGGACCCTCGTATAAAAAGGATGAAGGGGAACGACCTGTACTGGGTGTCCAAGCATCTTTTTCCATCTCCTGGTTCCTAAAAATTATCTCCGGGTTCTTAAAATCGATGCCATACCTGTACTGAATTGTTCAAAAGGATGGCTTATGTGGTGTTTCATGCTGTTGTTTCTGTTGAGGGTCCTGGACCCTCGTATAAAAAGGCTGAAGGAGAACGACCTGTACTGGATGTCCAAGCATCTTTTTCCATCTCCCGGTTCCTAAAAATTATCTCTGGGTTTCTACAATCGATGCCATACCTGTACTCTATTGTGCAAAAGGATGGCATATGTGGTGTTTCATGCTGTTGTTTCTGTGGAGGGTCCGGGACCCTCGTATAAAAAGGATGAAGGAGAACGACCTGTACTGGGTGTCCAAGTATCTTTTTCCATCTCCCGGTTACTAAAAATGATCTCTGGGTTTCTAAAAACGATGCCATACCTGTACTCTATTGTGCAAAAGGATGGCATATGTAATGTTTCATGCTGTTGTGCCTGTTGAGGGTCCTGGACCCTCGTATAAAAAGGCTGAAGGAGAACGACCTGTACTGGGTGTCCAAGCATCTTTTTCCATCTCCCGGTTCCTAAAAATTATCTCCGGGTTCCTAAAATCGATGCCATACCTGTACTGGATTGTTCAAAAGGATGGCATATGTGGTGTTTCATGCTGTTGTTTCTGTTGAGGGTCCGGGACCCTCGTATAAAAAGGCTGAAGGAGAACGACCAGTACTGGGTGTCCAAGCATCTTTTTCCATCTCCTGGTACCTAAAAATTATCTCCGGGTTTCTAAAATCGATGCCATACCTGTACTCTATTGTGCAAAAGGATGGCATATGTGGTGTTTCATGCTTTTGTTTCTGTTGAGGGTCCTGGACCCTCGTATAAAAAGGCTGAAGGAGAACGACCTGTACTGGGTATCCAAGCATTATTTTCCATCTCCCGGTTCCTAAAAATTATCTCCGGGTTCCTAAAATCGATGCCATACTTGTAGTCTATTGTGCAAAAGGACGTAACCTTACCATGGGTCTCAGACCGCATGTCTTGTTGTTATATTTTGTCAGGGTAATCGGGCAGGCCATAGAGACCTCCCCCGATAAGGGGAGTAACACGTATTAAAGTGGTAAGAATAGTACTACTTAACACAACCTAGTTACCATGGGTCCCAGACCGTATGTCTTGTTGTTATATTTTGTCAGGGTAATCATGCAGGCCATATAGACCTCCCCCGATAGGAGGAGTAACAGGCATTAAAGTGCTAAGAATACTACTACTTAACACAACCTAGTTACCATGGCTCCCAGACCGCATGTCTTATTGTTATATTTTGTTAGGGTAATCAGGCAGGCCATATAGATCTCACTCGATAGGGGGAGTAAAAGGGATTAAAGTGCTAAGAATAGTACTACTTAACACAACCTAGTTACCATGGGTCCCAGACCACATGTTTTGTTGTTATACTTTGTCAGGGTAATCAGGCAGGCCATATAGACCTCACCGATAGGGGGATTAAAACGGATTAAAGTGCTAAGAATAGTACTACTTAACACAACCTAGTTACCATGGGTCCCAGACCGCATGTCTTATTGTTATATTTTGTCAGGGTAATCATACAGGCCATATAGACCTTCCCCGATAGGGGGAGTAACAGGTATTAAAGTGCTAAGAATAGTACTACTTAACACAACCTAGTTACCATGGGTCCCAGACCGCATGTTTTATTATTATACTTTGTCAGGGTAATTATATATCTATCAAATCTATCTATTTATCTTCTATCGATTCTATCTAACTATCAATCTATGTATATCTATCTATCAAATCTATCTCGTGGCCGGACTTATTTGAGACAGCCACTTGTGTTTAGGCCAAATTTGAAGTAGGAGGACAGACCAATCATCTTCTTCCATCTCCCTGTTCCAAAAATGCAGGCCACATAGACCTCCCCCGATAGGGGGAGTAACAGGTAGTAAACTGCTAAGAATAATACTACTTAACACACCACGGGTCCCAGACCACATGTCTTATTGTTATACTCTGTCAGGGAAATCATATATCTATCAAATCTCTCTATTTATCGATCGAATCTATCTACCTATCAATCGTATCTATCAAATATAAATTGCATCTATTGATCTATGTAATTCGTATCTATCAAATGTATATTGCATCTTTTGATCTATATAATTCGTATCTATCAAATGTATTGCATCGATTGATCTATGTAATTCATATCTATCAAATGTATATTGCATCTATTGATCTATGTAATTTGTATCTATCATATGTATATTGCATCTATTGATCTATGTAATCTATGTATCTATCTATCAAATCTATCTATCTCGTGGTTGTGCAAATGGACTGTTTGCGGTTGTTTGCGGTGCGTTACATGGGGAGTTTGGTCTGTCACTGTGAAGCGGGAGTAACTCTTACACTACCTGATCGATACAACATCATACCTGATGTTTTAAAGCACGTTATTAAAAAAAAAATTAGGAATGTTAGGTGATTAAGGCCCTTTATGGGTTAAAACCAGACTCTGCATCAACTATGTAATTTTTTCCGTGGGAGTTTTGCCATGGATCCCCCTCCGGCATGCCACAGTCCAGGTGTTAGTCCCCTTGAAACAACTTTTCCATCACTATTGTGGCCAGAAAGAGTCCTTGTGGGTTTTAAAGTTCGCCTGCCTATTGAAGTCGACATCACTATGCATAAAGTGCCAAACCATAGCTGAGGTGTCTTAAGTAATAAAAAACATACTTACCAAAAGACACCCATCCACATATAGCAGATAGCCAAACCAGTACTAAAACAGTTATTAGTAGAGGTAATGGTAAATTGAGAGTATATCGTCAATCTGAAAAGGAAGGTAGGAGAAGAATCTCTACAACCGATAACAGAGAACCTATGAAATAGACCCCCGTTAGGGAAATCATTGTATTCAAAAAAGTGATACTGCCTTCACGTCCCTCTGACATTCGCTGTACTCTGAGAGGAATCAGGCTTCAACAATGCTGAGAAGCGCATATCAACGTAGAAATCTTAGCACAAACTTACTTCACCACCTCCATAGGAGGCAAAGTTTGTAAAACTGAATTGTGGGTGTGGTGAGGGGTGTATTTATAGGCATTTTGAGGTTTAGGAAACTTTGCCCCTCCTGGTAGGATTGTATATCCCATATGTCACTAGCTCATGGACTCTTGCCAATTACATGAAAGAAAACATGGAGGAAAAGCAGACCTTAAATGCTGGATCCTACAAAAAATAAAACCAGGAATTAGGGGAGGAAATATGGAAACTCTGCTCCTCAGGGAAGAAACAAAATGGGTCTTCTGGTTACAAACCATGGCTCCAAAAGGTCTGAATGAACAACTCAGTTTTGGTTCATTCTATAAAAGGATTACAAGAAACTGAAGATCTACTACCCTAACCAAGATATGTGGGGGATAATGATTTCTACTATTGCACCATTTGTCCATACCCAGATACATGAAATGTATTATATCTAACAATATCTGAAATAGCTTAGAGACCAAAAAATGTGGAATACACTATATTATTATTTTTTATGGGATCTTGGGAGTAAACGCTATATATCATCCCCATAAGATTAACATTCTAAAGATTTCTCTATAAATGAAGAAAATGAAATGTGCTTTTATTCTACCTGATCCAGTTTTTTACCACTTTATCTGTATAGAGATGTTTATCCAATAATGCTATAAATATAGTACTAATATGGATTGCTAAAAAGAATAACCTCCTTTCTTTAGCTATGTACTCTCCACCCAATATTGAAGCATATTTCTTCACACAACGATTTTTTAAACTTAGACATATGAAATGTATTATATACAATAATTCCTTATATACATTAGAGACCAAATAAGTGGGTAATACCATATTTATGGGATTTTGAGATTATACACTGTGTATCATCTCCACAGGATCTCTATTCTATGGATTTCTCTATAAACGGAAAATATAAAATGTCCTACTATGTTTTACCGGATCCATCTTGTTTAGCACTTTATTTGTATAGAGATGTCTGTGCATTAACACTATGAATATGGTACCTACATGGATTGAGAAAATGGACAAACTCTGTTTCTTTGGAACCTTGCACTATGTACTCACCACATATATAAAAAAAATTTGAAGTACACTTTCTTCAAACAATGATCGTATTTTCAATTAATAAATTTATAAAACGCTTTGGCGTCCCCTTTTCTTGTGTCCCTTTCTACCTGACTGAACTTGAAAATATAGTGAGATATACTTTAGTATTATATCAATATCACAAATACATTTGGCAGATGGATGTTTTGTTAAACATATTTGTCAGATGTAAACCGAACATGATGAGTGCGATAAAAATATGCTATCAACTTACTTTTTGTCTGATCAGACGGTGTGTAAACATAGAGGTCACGTGAGTACATGACGTCATCAATGCAATATGATTGGCGATTGCTAGTACGCGTCCGGAACACACACCCCTTTCCAGATTAACTGGCCTGGCCTTAAATATGGACATGTACGAGGACGCTCCGCGCCTTTGAGAAATCAGTTGGCGAAACGCGCGTCAGGCATTCGTACTGCTTCTCCTGTATTTAATTCTGTCAGAAAACTAGTTGTTGTAATTAATAGCTGTTGGCCTTAACTGGCATTTGATCACTTTTTATGGGTTAAAATTTAAATCTCCATAAGAAAAACCGCTTAATTTAACATTGATCTTTTGAATGGAAGAAAATGCTCTAGAGGTTTTAACCTTGTTCTAATTGTGTTTGCATTCTCTCGATACCTAATTTTCTCTAAGTGGTTGAAGGAGATACCCTAATAATTAAAGATAAGAAAACATCTATGCACCACTGCTCTATATGGCAGTAATACCAACTATACTTATCTGATGTTTAGGTATAATTCATATGTATTTACAGGAGAAGTATGTGATACATTTTTTTGTGTTCCTTCCTTGAACACATTTTTAAATTCTATCCTTTCTATGTATGTCATGATGAATACTGATACTATTCCTGATTTTTAAATTTTATAACCTTACACCAACGGTATTTAGAGTCTGACCCCCAGTCATAGCACTTATATTATCCGTTTTAAAGGAGTATGATATGTGGTAGTAAGATATGATATCTGATAATCAAACTATTACACTCTATAACAAGTTGGCTAAAATTAATTGCGATCATGGTGACAATTACTTATATGATATAGTCCCAGACCGATTACCTAAGAACTGATGGGGTAACCCAGATAGTGATTTTCTGATAACTCACTATAAGGTGATATTTCTAAACTGCCTGTTCTATGTACCTGAGTTTAACAGTAAATAATTGAACTATCCCATTCAGAACAGTTTGGCTTACATTATTTGTGAATGTGGTGACTAAACACTTATAGACTATAGTCCTAGACCGCCTCTAATACTGTTATACCTAATAGCTGGTGAGGTACCCTTAATATTGCTTCTCTGATAACTTACTGTAAGGTCATATCCCAGTACCGCCTATATTATACTCTATAGATCACCATTGAGTAATTGATTAACTTTTAATGTTGTTTCTCTATAATGCCTGTCGGTGTAACTTATATGTATCATCATTTTTTCCTTTTTTTATCTCTTCTTTGTTGACAATTTTAAATTGAATAATAAAAGTTATATTTTATTTAGTTCATAGCTGTTCTCCCGGTCCATAACTTAATCATACATACTAAGTCTCTTATTTAAGTGTGCCCTGAAATACCTCTGTGCTCCACTCTATCCTTTTTCTTTTTTTCTTTTTTTTTCAAATCAGCTTTATTCATATAATAAAGGTTGTACAGCATAGAAGAGAAAATACATCGCAAAACAGATATTACATTTTATGTGTTTTTCGAGGCAAAACGCTGATATAGTGAAATACTGTGAGCAATATAAATACATAAGAAATATGAACAAAGACAAAAAATGTATAAAGATAACAACAATAATCTGCAATAATTAGATGTGGCAAACATCTAAGGTAATCGTAAAGTCATGGATATATTAAGCTCAAGACACAGCTCTCTGTATGGGGTGAGAATGAGTACAGTTTCTAATCAGTGATACTCCTCGTGTATGAATGTGTCCCATGTCGTTGTCAACTGAATATAAAGGGCCTCCTGTCCATGTAGTATGTAAGAGTATTCCTCTAATTTTAGAATTTGGTGAAATTTATTATACCATTGGGCCAGGGTCGGGATTTCTTTGCTTTCTAATTTTGGGCAATAAGTGTTTTCAGGCTATTACTAGCTATGTATATAATTTTTTTCTTATAAGTCGGGAGTTTTCGAGGGGTATTATTGAGTAACCAGGGGAGTGGGTCAAGGGGTAACACTGTGTTTAACATTTTGGATATGGTTTGAGCCACACTGTCCCAACGGTCATGTATAAGAGGGTATGTCCACCATATATGTCCCATATTCCCTATAGAGGCATCGCATCTCCAGCATTTGTTGCTGGTTGACGAGAATAGTTTGTGTATCCTGCTAGGAGTGAGATACCAGCGTTGTATGACACTCTATCCTTTTTCTTTCAATGTTAACATTGCAATCTGATGTTTTTATGGTGGAACAATTGTGTAACTATGTTTCCATTTTGTTCATTATCAAATTGTTGCAAATTTTGGGATCAAATAATGTAGCCTAACATTGCTTCCGTCAGCAGGTTTACCTTTTTTTATTTTAATCCCTTTGCTTTAGAACCAGTTCCAATCATGAAGGTAACTGAACAGTTAAATTTACTTACATGATTACATCACAAATTAAAGTTCACAGATGATTGGATGATCTGTTTTTTAAATTCAAAGGTGTTTTACCTGTGTCCTTTATCTATGAGTCAGCGCCCTGTTGTGACGTGAAATGCGTAAGAGATGAGCCCTTTCCGTGGTGTATTTTGTAATTTTTTACATGTTCTAATAAAGCCTTTTTTAATGTTGCTCTGTAGCAGCTTTTTCTTCCTGCATAATGTAGCTGGCACTCTCACACAGGACAGTAAGCTGTTAATGAGAAAGAACACTGTAGCTGGCACTCTCAGATAATAAACTAAGATTATATTGATAATGCATACTGTAGCTGGAACTCTCCCATAGTACAGTAAGTTGGTACTGAGAAGGTATACTGTAGCTGGCACTCTCAGACAGTATAGTAAGTTGGTATTGAGAAGGTATACTATACAGGGGTCAAGTCGAGCAGGAACGCATGGGAACGGAGTTCCTGCACTATTCTTGCAGGAGGAACTAAGTTACCTCTGGACAGAGAACAGTAAAACATCTTCAGTAAACACTGCTGCTGCTGCTGGTAGGAGGAGCTGGAGCACAGTCTGGTTAGAGGGATAGTGAGATCCTCTAGTAATGGGCAGTAACACTTCCTACAATACACTAAATGTAAGACTGTCAGTGGTCCTGCTGTGTTATCACCCCACAATGTGTGTAGCACACGATGTTTACATTTTCTGTAAGACTTGGTCTGGGGCTCCCCTCAGCAGAAATAGGACTATTGCACCTTAAGTGGGTGAGACTCTGACAGAGGGGGATTCTCAGGCCCAAAGGCAACCATTCAACCCTTTATTGGATTTAATTTGCTTTCAATAACCAAAGTGTATAGATTATCTACATATAAATACAGTGTGTATATATATATATATATATATATATATATATATATATATATATATATATATAACAAAAATAATTGTAAGGGTGTTGAGAAGGTATACTGTAGCTGGCGTTGTCAGACAGTACAGTAAGCTGGTATTGAGAAGGCATACTGTACCTGGAACTCTCAGATAGTATAGCAACATTTGGATAGTAGAGTTAGCTTGTATTGAGTAAACTTACTGTAACTGGCATGCTCAGACAACAGGGTAGGCTGATATTTAGAAGATATACTGTAGCTGGCACTCTAAAATGGTACAATAAGATGGTATTGATAGGGCATACTATAGCTGGCACTTTTGTATAGTACAGTTAACTGGTATTGACAAAGACGTGCTGTAACTGGCACTCTCAGACAGTACAATATGCTGGTATTGAGAAGGCATACTATAGTTAGCACTTTTGGATAGTAAAGTAAGCTGGTTTTGAGAAGGTTTACTGTAACTGGCACTCTCAGACAACACAGTAGACTGGTATTTTGAAGGTATAGTGTATCTGTCACTCTCAAACAGTACAATAAGCTGGTATTTAGAAGGTATATGGTAGATGGCACTCTCTGACAGTACAATAAGATGGTACCGAGAACACATACTGTATCTGGCACTCTGCGACAGTACAGTAAGCTGGTATTGAGAAAGTTTACTCTAGCTTGCACTTTTATATAGTACAGTAAGCTGGAAGTGGGAAGGCATACTGTAACTGTCACTCCCAGACAACACAGTACCCTGGTATTGAGAAGGTACACTGTAACTTGAAATCTCAGACAGTGCAATAAACTGGTATTGAGAAGGCATACTTTAACTGACACTCTTGTACAGTACAGTAAACTGCTTTTGAGAAGGCATACTATAGACGGTACTTTTGGATAGTACAGTAAGCTGGTACTTAGAAAGCATACTGTATCTGGCACTCTTAGACAGTACAGTATGCTGGTATTGAGAAGGAATACTGTAGCTGGCCCTCTCAGACAGTATACGCTGGTATTGAGAAGGCATACTGTAGTTGGCACTCTCAGACAGTATATTAAGATGGTATTGAGACGGCATACCTTATCTGGCACTCTCAGACAATACAGTAAGCTGTAGCTGGCACTCTCAGACAATAAAGTAAGCTGGTATTGAAAAGGTATACTTTAGCTGGCATTCTCAGACAGTACAGTAAGCTGGTATTGAGAAGGCATACTGTAGCTGGAACTCTCATATATTATGGCAAGATGATATTGAGAATGCATGCCTTAGCTGGCACTCTCAGACAGTACAATAAGCTGGCATTTAGAAGGCATACTACAGTTAGCACTTTTGGATAGTAAAGTAAGCTGGTATTGAGAAAGTTTACTGTAACTGGGACTCTCAGACAACACAGTAGACTGGTATTTAGAAGGTATAGTGTATCTATGTTTACATTTTCTGTGTGACTTGGTCTGGGGCTCCCCTCAGCAGAAATAGGACTATTGCACCTTAAGTGGGTGAGACTCTGACAGAGGGGGATTCTCAGGCCCAAAGGCAACCATTCAACCCTTTATTGGATTTAATTTGCTTTCAATAACCAAAGTGTATAGATTATCTACATATAAATACAGTGTGTATATATATATATATATATATATATATATATATATATATGTAACAAAAATAATTGTAAGGGGGGCGGAAGTCTTGGTGAGTTCCCACACTTTTTTTGTAGGACTTGACCCCTGATACTATAGCTGGCACTCTCACACAGTAGAGTAAGTTGGTATTGAGAAGGCATACTGTAGCTGGCACTTTTGGAAACAACAGTAAGCTGGTATCCATAATGCATACTGTAGCTTGCAGTCTCAAATAGTACAGTTAGCTAATATTGAGAAGGTGTACTGTAGCTGGTATTCTCAGATAATACCGTTAGCTGATATTGATAATGCATTCTGTAGCTGTCACTCTGAGATAGTAAAGTAAGCTGGTATTGAGAAGGCATACAGCAGCTGGCACTCTCAGATACTACAGTAATCTGGTATTGAGAAGGCTCACTGTAGTTGGCCTTCTCAGATATTAAAGTAAGCTGGCATGAAGAAAGCATAATGTAGCTGGTACCTTTGGATAGTACAGTAAGCTAGTAGTGAGAAGGCATTCTGTAACTAAAACACTCAGGCACTACAATACGCTAGTAGTGAGAAGGCATACTGTAGCTGGATCTTTTGGATAGCACAGTAAGCTGGTATTGAAAAGGCATACTTTAAATGGCTTGATCAGACAACACAGTAAACTGGTATTGAGAAGGTATACTGTAGCAGGAACTCTCAGACAATACAATAAGCTGGAACTCTCTTATAGTACAGAAAGCTGATATTGAGAAGGCATACTGTAGCTGTCACTCACCAATAGTACAGTAAGCTGGTATTGAGAAGGCATGCTTTAGTTGGAACTCTCAGACAGTACAATATGCTGTTATTGAGAAGGCAATTTGTAGCTGGCACATTCAGACAGTACAATATGCTGGTTTTGAGAAGGCATAATATAGCTGGAACTTTTGGATAGTACAATAAGCTGGTTTTGAGAAGGCATACTGTAACTGTCATTCTCAGACAGTACAATAAACTGGTATTGAGAAGGCATACTGTAGCTGGCACTCTCAGACAGTACAGTAAGCTGGTATTGAGAAGGCATACCTTATCTGGCAGTTTCAGACAGTACAGTAAGCTGGTATAATGAGATTGTATACTGTAGCTGGCACTCTCAGACAGTAAAGTAAGCTGGTGTTGAGAAGGTATACTGTAGCTGGCGTTGTCAGACAGTACAGTAAGCTGGTATTGAGAAGGCATACTGTACCTGGAACTCTCAGATAGTATAGCAACATTTGGATAGTAGAGTTAGCTTGTATTGAGTAAACTTACTGTAACTGGCATGCTCAGACAACAGGGTAGGCTGATATTTAGAAGATATACTGTAGCTGGCACTCTAAAATGGTACAATAAGATGGTATTGATAGGGCATACTATAGCTGGCACTTTTGTATAGTACAGTTAACTGGTATTGACAAAGACGTGCTGTAACTGGCACTCTCAGACAGTACAATATGCTGGTATTGAGAAGGCATACTATAGTTAGCACTTTTGGATAGTAAAGTAAGCTGGTTTTGAGAAGGTTTACTGTAACTGGCACTCTCAGACAACACAGTAGACTGGTATTTTGAAGGTATAGTGTATCTGTCACTCTCAAACAGTACAATAAGCTGGTATTTAGAAGGTATATGGTAGATGGCACTCTCTGACAGTACAATAAGATGGTACCGAGAACACATACTGTATCTGGCACTCTGCGACAGTACAGTAAGCTGGTATTGAGAAAGTTTACTCTAGCTTGCACTTTTATATAGTACAGTAAGCTGGAAGTGGGAAGGCATACTGTAACTGTCACTCCCAGACAACACAGTACCCTGGTATTGAGAAGGTACACTGTAACTTGAAATCTCAGACAGTGCAATAAACTGGTATTGAGAAGGCATACTTTAACTGACACTCTTGTACAGTACAGTAAACTGCTTTTGAGAAGGCATACTATAGACGGTACTTTTGGATAGTACAGTAAGCTGGTACTTAGAAAGCATACTGTATCTGGCACTCTTAGACAGTACAGTATGCTGGTATTGAGAAGGAATACTGTAGCTGGCCCTCTCAGACAGTATACGCTGGTATTGAGAAGGCATACTGTAGTTGGCACTCTCAGACAGTATATTAAGATGGTATTAAGACGGCATACCTTATCTGGCACTCTCAGACAATACAGTAAGCTGTAGCTGGCACTCTCAGACAATAAAGTAAGCTGGTATTGAAAAGGTATACTTTAGCTGGCATTCTCAGACAGTACAGTAAGCTGGTATTGAGAAGGCATACTGTAGCTGGAACTCTCATATATTATGGCAAGATGATATTGAGAATGCATGCCTTAGCTTGCACTCTCAGACAGTACAGTAAGCTGGTATTGAGAATTTATACTGTAGCTGGCACTCTCAGACAGTACAATAAGCTGGCATTTAGAAGGCATACTACAGTTAGCACTTTTGGATAGTAAAGTAAGCTGGTATTGAGAAAGTTTACTGTAACTGGGACTCTCAGACAACACAGTAGACTGGTATTTAGAAGGTATAGTGTATCTGGCACTCTCAAACAGTACAATAAGCTGGTATTTAGAAGGTATACTATAGATGGCACTCTCGGACAGTACAATAAGCTGGTATTTAGAAGGTATACTGTAGATGGCACTCTCGGACAGTACAGTAAGATGGTACTGAGAAGGCATACTGTAGCTTGCACTTTTATATAGTACAGTAAGCTGGAATTGGGAAGGCATACTGTAACTGTCACTCCCAGACAACACAGTAACCTGGTATTGAGAAGGTACACTGTAACTTGAAATCTCAGACAGTGCAATAAACTGGTATTGAGAATGCATACTTTAACTGGCACTCTTGTATAGTACAGTAAACTGCTTTTGAGAAGGCATACTATAGACTGTACTTTTGGATAGTACAGTAAGCTGGTAATTAGAAAGAATACTGTATCTGGCACTCTTAGACAGTACAGTATGCAGGTATTGAGAAGGAATACTGTAGCTGGCCCTGTCAGACAGTATAAGCTGGTATTGAGTAGTCATACTGTAGTTGGCACTCTCAGACAGTATATCAAGCTGGTATGGAGAAGACATACCTTATATGGCACTCTCAGACAATACAGTACGCTGTAGCTGGCACTCTTAGACAGTAAAGTAAGCTGGTATTGAAAAGGTATACTGTAGCTGGTATTCTCAGACAGTACAGTAAGCTGGTATTGAGAAGGCATACTGTAGCTGGAACTCTCAGATAGTATAGCAAGATGATATTCAGAATGCATGCCTTAGCTTGCACTCTCAGACAGTACAGTAAGCTGGTATTGAGAATTTATACTGTAGCTGGCACTCTCAGACAGTACAATACTCTGATATGGATACCTGGCACTCTCAGACAGTACAATAAGCTGGTATTTAGAAGGCATACCATAGCTGGCACTTTCAGACAGTAAAGCAAGCTGGTATGGAGAAGACATTATGTAGCTGGAACTCTCAGACAGTATAACAAGCTAGTATTGAAAATACATAGGGGCCTATCTATCAAGCGCCGAACGAAGCTTGAGGGCCCTTGTTTCTGGCGAGTCTGAAGACTCGCCAGAAACACAAGTTATGGAGCAGCGGTCACAAAGACCGCTGCTCCATAACCCTGTCTGCCTGCTCTGACAGGAATCGCCCATTGGCCGTGAGTCTGCAGGGGGCAGCGTTGCACCAGCAGCTCTTGTGAGCTGTTGGTGCAAAGCTGAATATGGAGAGCGTATTGCTCTCCGCATTCAGCAATGTCTTGCGGACCTGATCCGCACTGTCGGATCAGGTCCGCACTGTCGGATCAGGTCTGCAAGACATTTGTTAAATTTGCCTCATAGTTTAGCTGGATCTATTAGACAGTATAACAATCTGGTATTGAAAAGGCATACGTTAGCTTGCACTCTCAGACAGTACAGTAAGCAGGAATGGAGAAGCCATACTGTAGCTGGCAGTCTCAGACAGTATAGCAAGCTGTTATTGAGAAGGCATACCTTAGCTTGTGCCTTAGACCGTACAGTAAGCTGGTATTCATTTTTCACTCTCAGATAGTACAGTAAGCTGGTATTGAGAAGGCATACCTTATCTGGCACTCTCAGACAGAACTGTGAGCTGGTATATTGAGAATGTATACTGTAGCTGGCATTCTCAGACAGTAAAGTAAACTGGTGTTGAGAAGGTATACTGTAGCTGGTATTATCAGACAGTTTAGTAAGCTGGTATTGAGAAGGCATACTGTAGCTGGAACTCTCAGATAGTATAGCAAGCTGATATTGAGAAGGCATACCTTAGCTTGCACTCTCAGACAGTACAGTGAACTGGTATTGAAAATGTATACAGTAGCTGACACTCTTAGACAGTACAATACACTGGTATGGATACATGCACTTTCAGACAGTACAATAAGCTGGTATGGAGAAGACATTCTGTAGCTGGAACTCTCAGACAGTATAGCAAGCTAGTATTGAAAAGACATAGTTTAGCTGGAACTATTAGACAGTATAACAATCTGGTATTGAAAAGGCATACCTTAGCTTGCATTCTCAGACAGTACAGTAAGCTAGTATTGAGAAGTTATACTATAGCTTGCACTCTCAGACAGTACAGTAAGCAGGAATGGAGAAGTCATACTGTAGCTGGCAGTCTCAGACAGTACAATAAGATGGTATTAAGAAGGTATACTGTAGCTGGCACTCTCAGATAGTACAGTAAGATGGTATTGAGAAGGCATAACTTATCTGGCACTCTCAGACAGTACTGTAAGCTGGTATATTGAGAATTTTTACTGAAGCTGGCACTCTCAGACAGTAAAGTAAGCTGGTGTTGAGAAGATATACTGTAGCTGGCATTCTCAGACAGTATAGTAAGCTGGTATTGAGAAGGCATACTGTAGCTGGAACTCTCAGATAGTATAGCAAGCTTATATTGAGAAGGCATACCTTAGCTTGCACTATCAGACAGTACAGTAAGCTGGTATTGAGAATGTATACAGTAGCTGGCACTCTTAGGCAGTACAATACACTAGTATGGATACCTGGCATTCTCAGACAGTACAATATGCTGGTATTTAGAAGTCATACCATAGCTGGCACTCTCAGATAGTAAAGCAAGCTGGTATGGAGAAGAAATCCTGTAGCTGGAACTTTCAGACTGTATAGCAAGTTGGTATTGAGAAGACATAGTGTAGCTGGAACTATTAGACAGTAAAACAATCTGGTATTGAAAAGGTAAACCTTACCTTGCACTCTCAGACAGTATAGTAAGCTTATATTGAGAAGGTATACTGTAGCTGGCACTCTCAGACAGTACAGTACACGGGAATTGAGAAGTAATACTGTAGTTGCCTCAGACAGTATAGCAAGCTGGTCTTGAGAAGGCATACCTTAGCTTATGCATTAGACAGTACAGTAAACTGGTATTGAGAATGTATACTGTAGCTGGCACTCTCAGACAGTACAATAAGATGGTATTAAGAAGGTATACTGTAGCTGGCATTCTCAGACAGTACAGTAAGCTGGTATTGAGAAGGCATACATTATATGGTACTCTCAGACAGTACAGTAAGCTGGTATATTGAGAATGTATACTGTGGCTGGCACTCTCAGACAGTAAAGTAAACTGGTTTTGAGAAGGTATACTGTAGCTGGCATTCTCAGACAGTACAGTAAGCTGGTATTGAGAAGGCATACTGTAGCTGGAACTCTCATATAGTATAGCAAGCTGATATTGAAAAGGCATACCTGAGCTTGCACTCTCAGACAGTACAGTAAGCTGGTATTGAGACGGTATACTGTAGCTGGCACTCTCAGATAATACAGTAAGCATGAATTGAGAAGTCATACTGTAGCTGGAACTCTCAGATAGTATAGCAAGCTGATATTGAGAAGGCATACCTTAGCTTGCACTCTCAGATAGTACAGTAAGCTGGTAATGAGAATGTATACAGTAGCTGGCACTCTCAGACAGTTCAATACACTGGTATACTCTCAGACAGTACAATAAGCTGGTATTTAGAAGGCATACCACAGCTGGCACTCTCAGATATTAAAGCAAGCTGTTATGGAGAAGACATTCTGCAGATGGAACTTTCAGACAGTATAGCAAGTTGGTATTGAGAAGACATAGTGTAGCTGGAACTATTAGACATTAAAGCAATCTGGTATTGAAAAGGCATAGCTTAACTTGCACTTTCAGACAGTAGTAAGCTAGTATGGAGAAGGTATACTATAGCTGGCACTCTCAGACAGTACAGTACGCAGGAATTGAGAAGTCATGCTGTAGCTGGCAGTCTCAGACAGTATAGCAAGCTGGTCTTGAGAAGGCATACCTTAGCTTGTGCCTTAGACAGTACAGTAAACTGGTATTGAGAATGTATACTGTAGCTGGCACTCTCAGACAGTACAATAAGATGGTATTAAGAAGGTATACTGTAGCTGGCACTCTCAGACAGTACAGTAAGCTGGTAATGAAAAGGCATACATTATCTGGCACTCTCAGACAGTACAGTATGCTGGTAATGAGAATGTATACAGTAGCTGGCACTCTCAGACAGTACAATACACTGGTATGGGTACCTGTCACTCTCAGACAGTACAATAAGCTGGTATTTAGAAGGCATACCACAGCTGACACTGTCAGATAGTAAAGCATGCTAGAATTTTCAGACAGTATAGCAACTTGGTATTGAGAAGACATAGTGTAGCTGGAACTATTAGACAGTAAAGCAATCTGGTATTGAAAAGGCTTAGCTTAACTTGTACTTTCAGACAGTATAGTAAGCTAGTATTGAGAAGGTATACTATAGCTGGCACTCTCAGACAGTACAGTACGCAGGAATTGAGAAGTCATACTGTAACTGGCAGTCTCAGACAGTATAGCAAGCTGGTCTTGAGAAGGCATACCTTAGCTTGTGCCTTAGACAGTACAGTAAACTGGTATTGAGAATGTATACTGTAGCTGGCACTCTCAGACAGTAGAATATGATGGTATTAAGAAGATATACTGTAACTGGCTGTCATAGACTACTGTCTCTTTAAATACAATTATGCACCTTCCTGCAGCTGCCAATAAAGGGAACACCTCTTTCCTGTTTCCCTGCTTGATTATTAGCATTGAATAGGGATAGTTAGTTAGTTAGTTAGTTCAGACGTTCTCCCCAGGTTCTATGCAAAGACCGTTTGTATCTCCAAGTATCTTTTACCTACTCAAAGATTGGCGCATTATTCTCCTCAATCAATCCTACCTTCTAATTAAACTCTTAGATTGTAATGAGCCTTGGGAACTTTATACAGCTTTTTGCCGTTCTGATAAACATAACAATCCGCCTCTGTCTGCAGAGCTACCTGTCAGCTGCGCTCCTCTCAGTCGAGTGATGTCATCCTGTACTCACATGCTCTCTCTCCGCTTTCAGCTACTCAAGTCAGGCTACGGCCTAAACGGACGCTGTGAACGGATTATCAAACAGCCTCTCAAGGGGATCAGTGTGGTCAGATCTCTCTACACATCCACACAAAACGAAGTGTCTCTGAGACTCACAAAAGACCGCAAGTATATGTGCAGACTGGTTTCATGTTAAGGTATTCAGTTATATGAACTTTGTGAACTGTAAGAACTTCTCCTCAATCATATGCTGAACTGCTAGAGATTGTGTTTCTATCATTTACCAAGCATAATCCAATTCTACTACTTCATGGTATTTTGTGAATCATATATTTGCTAGTTGCAGAGTTCACTTAATTCAGTTCCTTCATTCGTGTGCCTCATTAAGTAACACAATTTAACTGCTTGTTACTTTGTGTATTATTATCTACTGTTTATCAGTACTTGCTATTTCTTTTCAATCTCTCTCATAAACCACTGTGAGCTGAGGAGGAATAAGTAGCTACAAACTATCACTATTAATTGTGTTCATATCCAGAGAAAGGAATTGGACACTACACTGGCACTCTCAGACAGTGCAGTAAGCTGCTATTGAGAAGGCATATCTTATCTTTCACTCTCAGACAGTACAGTAAGCTGATATATTGAGAATGTACTGTAGCTGGCACTCTCAGACAGTAAAGTAAGCTGGTGTTGAGAACGTATACTGTAGCTGGCATTCTCAGACAGTACAGTAAGCTGGTATTGAGAAGGCATACTGTAGCTGGAACTCTCCTATATTATAGCAATCTGATATTGAGAAGGCAATTGGTATTGAAAAGGCATGCCTTAGCTTGTGCCATACAGTAAGCTGGTATTGGGAAAGTATACTGTAGCTGGCACTTTCAGACAGTACAATACGATGGTATTAAAAAGGTATACTATAGCTGGCACTCTCAGGCAGTAAAGTAAGCTGGTGTTGATAAAGTATACTGTAGCTGGCATTCTCAGACATTAGAGTAAGCTGGTATTGAGAAAGCATACTGTAGCTGGAACTCTCATATAGTATAGCAAGCTGATATTGAGAATGTATACTGTAGCTGGTACTCTCAGACAGTGCAGTAAGTGGGAATTGAGAAGTCATACTGTAGCTGGCAGTCTCAGACAATATAGCAAACTGGTATTGAGAAGGCATTCCTTACCTTGGGCCTTAGACAGTACAGTAAGCTGGTATTGAGAATGTATACTGTAGCTGGTACTCTCAGACAGTAAAATAAGATAGTATTAAGGCATACTGTAGCTGGCACTCTCAAACAATACAGTAAGCTGGTATTGAGAAAGGCTTACTGTAGCTGGAACTCTCATATAGTACAGTAAGCTGGTATTGATACAGCATACTGTATTTGGCACTCTCAGACAGTACACTACTGGTATTGAGTAGGCATACTGTAGCTGACACTCTCACACAGTACAATGCACTGGTATTGAGAAGGCATACATTAGCAGGCCACTTGTAATCCAGCCTTTAGTGAATTAATAATTAACACCTAGATTACAAGTTTTGCGTTTGTGTTTTAACTCTGGAAAAATGGCCATTTCAGCATTAACACAGCCATTACGAGTCTTGTCGGTATAGCTGTACCGCAATTATGTTTTTTCATGGGATTCCCATAGTGCTGCCATTATGAGATTTGCAGTGAGGCTAAAAAACTTGCGTTCCAGCCTATACCGACACGATCCGTACCTCCATCTGAGAGCAGTAGTTATGAGTTTTACGCAACAAAATTGTTACACAAAACTCATAACTAAAGTGTTACAAAGTACACTAACACCCATAAACTACCTATTAACCCCTAAACCGAGGCCCTCCCGCATCACAAACACTATATTAAATTTATTAACCCCTTATCTGCCGCTCCCAACATCGCCAGCACTAATAACATTTATTAACCCCTATTCCACACTATACTAAATATATTAACTCCTATTCTGCCGCTCCCTGACATCGCCACCACTAAATAAAGTTATTAACCCCTAAACTTCTGGCCTCCCACATCACTACCACTAAATAAACCTATTAACCCTTAAACCGCCAGCCCCCCACATTGCCAAAAACTAAATAAACTATTAACCCCAAAACCTAACAACCCCCTAATTTTAAATTAAAATTTAATCTTAAAATAAATAAAAACTCACCTGTGAAGTTAAAAAAAAATAAGTTTAAACTATAAATTAAACTAACATTACTATTATCTATTATACTAAAATTAAAATAACTATCAATTAAATAATTTAAATTACTTATTAAAAAAAAACTAACACTACTAAAAAACATTAAATCTACTTTTACAAAAAATTAAAAATACTAAATTACAAAAAAATACAAAAATACTAAATTACAAAAAATAACAAATGAAAGTATCCAAAATAAAAACAATTACACCTAATCTAATAGCCCTATCAAAAAAGCCCCCCAACATAAAAAACCGTAGCCTACAATAAACTACCAATAGCCCTTAAAAGGGCCTTTTGTAGGGCATTGCCCTAAAAAAATCAGCTCTTTTCCCTGTAAAAAAATGCAAACCCCCCCAACAATAAAACCCACAACCCACCCACCCCCAAAAAGAACAAACCTAACTAATCTACCCATTGCCCTGAAAAGGTCATTTTTATGGGCATTGCCCTTAAAAGGGTATTCAGCTCTTTTAGAATTGCCCAAACCCTAATCTAAAAAAAAAAAACACCCAAAAAAACCTTAAAAAAAACAAACCTAACACTAACCCCTCTTCAGGTACTCACAGTTGCTGAAGTCCAGTATGAACAATCTTCATTCTAGCGGCTCCATCTTCATCCAGACGGCTCCACCTTCATCCATCGAGGGACCGGCATCTTATTCATCCCTGCGAAGGTCCAAGTCGGAGGTCATGATTTGAACAGTCAATAGGATTTTACCAGCCCTAATTTCTATTGGCTGATTTAATTTTTTCAGTCAATAGGAATGCAATGGTACCCCCAGTATAAAATGGGTACCTTGCATTTGAATCCCCAGTGTGCGGCAGACGATTGCTCTTTTCCCTGTAAAAAAATAACCCCCCCAACAGTAAAACCCACAACCCACCAACCCCCAAAAAGAGCAAACCTAACTCTAAAAAAAACTAATCTACCCATTGCCCTGAAAAGGGCATTTGTATGGGCATTGCCCTTAAAATGACATTCAGCTCTTTTTCTTACCCTTAAAAGGGCAATCAGCTCTTTTAGAATTGCCCAAACCCTAATCTAAAAAAAACCCACCCAAAAAACTTTAAAAACATAACACTAACCCCTCTTTAGGTACTCACAGTTGCTGAAGTCCGGTTTGAACAATCTTCATCCCAGCGGCTCCATCTTCATCCAGATGGCTCCACGCTCATCCATCGAGGGACCGGCATCTTCTTCATCCCTGCGAAGGGCAGAGCAGTCGATGCACGGAGGTCCAGGCTCTGATTTGAACAGCCAATAGGATTTTACCAGCCCTAATTTCTATTGGCTGATTTAAATTTTTCAGTCAATAGGAATGCAATGGTACCTCCAGTATAAAAGGGGTACCTTGCATTTGAATCCTCAGTGTGTGGCAGATGATCGCATGAAAAGGACCTCCACGTCGGATCGATGGACCTCTGCCTGGACCTCCACCTTGGACCTCCACCTGGATCTCCATATTGGACCTCCACCTGGACCTCCGCCTTGGACCTTCTCCTGGACCTCAGCCTCTGCGCATCAACCGGTCCGCCTCTGCAGGGATGAAGAGGATGCCGGTCCCTCGATGGATGAAGATGGAGCCGCCTGGATGAAGATGGAGCAGCTGGGATAAAGATCATTCAAGCTGGACTTCAGCAACTGTGAGTACCAAAAGAGGGGGTAGGGTTAGGTTTTTTTAAGGTTTTTTTGGGTGTTTTTTTTTTAGATTAGGGTTTGGGCTTTTTGTAAAAGAGCTGAATGCCCTTTTTTTAGGGCAATAAAAAGAGCTGAATGCCCTTTTCAGGGCAATGGGTAGATTAGTTTTTTTTAGTTAGTTTTTTTATTTTGTAAGTTTGGGGGTGGGGGTTTGTAATGTTAGAGGGGGTTTGTTTTTATTTTTTTTAAAAAGAGCTGATTTCTTTAGGGCAATGCCCTACAAAAGGCCATTTTAAGGGCTATTGGTAGTTTATTATAGATTAGGGTTCTTTTATTTTGGGGTGTTTTTTTTAAACAGGGTATTAGAAAAGGAATCATTTTTATTATTTTGAATAATTAATTTGTTATTTTGTGTAATGTTTTTTTTTCTTATTGGGGTGGGGATTTTTTTTAGAATAGCCATTTTTTTATTTTTAATGAGCAGCAAAATAGCTGAATTCCCTTTTAAGGGCAATGCCCATACAAATGCCCTTTTCAGGGCAATGGGTAGATTAGGTTTAACTTTATTTTTATTTTGTGGGTTTGGGGGTTGGGGGTTTGTATACTGTTAGGGGGTGTTTGTTTTTCGTTTTTAGAAAAAGAGCTGATTTCCTTAGGGCAATGCCCTACAAAAGGCGCTTTTAAGGGCCTACAAAAGGCCCTTGGTAGTTGAATATAGATTAGGGTTTTTATTTTGGGGTGTTTTTTTTTTTATAAACAGGGTATTAGAATATGAATATTTTTTCTTATTTTGGATCATTTTCAGCTAGATTACGAGTTGTGCATTAGGGTTAAAAAGCAGCATTGAGAGGTCCCAACGCTGCTTTTTATTGCCCGCTGTTATTACGAGTCTTCAAATAACAGGCTCACCATTCACTTTTTTTGGCCAGACTCGAAAATACCGCAAATCCACTTACGTCAATTGCGTATCCTATATTTTCAATGGGACTTGCTCATTGCATCAGTCAATAGGATTTTTTTCTACCTTAATTCCGATTGGCTGATAGAATTCTATTAGCCAATCGGAATTGAAGGGACGCCATCTTGGATGACGTCATTTAAAGGAACCTTCATTCTTCAGTTGGACATTGTTTGAAGAGGATGTTCCGCGTTGGATGTCTTGAAGATGGAGCTGCTCTGTGCCGGATGGGTGAAGATAGAAGATGCCGCCTGGATGAAGACTTCTGCCCGTCTGGAGGACCTCTTCTGCCCGGCTTGGATGAAGACTTCTGCCCGTCTGGAGGACCACTTCGCCCGGCTTCGTTGATGACTTCGGCCCGGTTGGGTGAAGACTTCTCAAGGTAGGGTGATCTTCAAGGGGTTAGTGTTAGGTTTTATTAAGGGGGGATTGGGTGGGTTTTAGAGTAGGGTTGGGTGTGTGGGTGGTGGGTTTTAATGTTGGGGGGTATTGTACTTTTTTTTACAGGTAAAAGAGCTGATTACTTTTGGGCAATGCCCCGCAAAATTTTAAGGGCTATTTGTAATTTAGTATACGGTAGGGCTTTTTATTTATTTATTTATTTTTTTATTTTATTAGGGGGATTATATTAGGTGTAATTAGTTTTAAAAAATTGTAATTATTTTATTATTTTCTGTAATTTAGTGGGGGGGGGTTTCCGTACTTTAGATAATTTTATTTAATTGTAATTAATTGTATTTAGTTTAGGTAATTAATTTAATTATAATGTAGTGTTAGGTGTTAGTGTAACATAGGTTAGGTTTTATTTTACAGGTAAATTTGTATTTATTTTAACTACGTAGCTATTAAATAGTTAATAACTATTTAATCACTATTGTACCTAGTTAAAATAAATACAAAGTTGCCTGTAAAATAAAAATAAATCCGAAACTAGCAACAATGTAACTATTAGTTATATTGTAGCTATCTTAGGGTTTATTTTATAGGTAAGTATTTAGTTTTAAATAGGAATAATTTAGGTAATTGTAGCAATTTTATTTAGATGTATTTAAATTATATTTAAGTTAGGGGGGTTAGGGTTAGACTTAGGTTTAGGGGTTAATAACTGTAATATAGTGGCGGGGAAATTGGGGGTGGCAGATTAGGGGTTAATAAATATAATGTAGGTGTTGACGATGTTGGGGGCAGCAGATTAGGGGTTAATAAGTATAATGTAGGTGGCGGCGATGTCCAGAGCGGAAGATTAGGGGATAATAATAAAATGCAGGTGTCGGCAATGTAGAGGGCGGCAGATTAGGGGTTAATAAGTGTAAGATTAGGGGTGTTTAGACTCTTGGTTCATGTTAGGGTGTTAGGTGTAGATATAAAATGTGTTTCCCCATAGGAATTAACAGGGGTGCGTTAGGAGCTTTACGCTGCTTTTTTGCAGGTGTTAGGTTTTTTTTCAGCTGTATCGCACACACAAGCCGGCTTTTCAAAAACTTGTTCGTTTCGCACCCTCTATAGCGCAAAACTTGTAATCTAGGTGAAAGAGAATTAAGTATAAAACATGTAATATATAACATGGGTATAAATATTTACTCAAGCAAACCTTGCCATGTTTTTAATTACAAGGCAGAAACATAACTTTTTCTTGAATTGAAATACAAGAGAGCTTTATTTGAAGCTACTCAGACATTCAGCGAAAATGTAAACAGGTCCAATAAACATGCTTGTTTATCCCATTCTCTGACACTGCAAGAGGGAGTTAACCAAGAAAAAAGATGAGAAATTGAAACTATATAATATTTTTCCTTTATAAACTGATATAAAGAAAAATACATCATATGAAAAACACAGCCAACCATTACATTATGTGAGGAAATTTGTGTTTTGAGAGTGATCTTCAGGTTTCTTAGGAACTTAAAGGGACATAAAACCCAACTAAATCTTTTATTCATCTATAAAGCATACAATTTAAACAGCATACCAATTTACTTATTTTATCTAATTTGTTCCATTCTCTTGGTATCCTTTGCTGAAGGAATAGCAATGCACTAGTGGGAGCTAGCTGAACACATTAAGTGAACCAATGACGAGATTCAAATATGTGCAACCGCCAATCAGTAGCTAGATCCCAGTAGTGCAGTCTACCTAGGTATGCTTTTCAACAAAGGATACCAGAAGAACAAAGCAAATTAGGTAATAGAATTTAATTAAAATTGCATAATCTATCTGAATCATGGAACTTTAATTTTGACTTTCATTTCTCTTTAATGCCAGAGAGTGGTTGTGCAGTATTAAGAGAATTATTGGTGACACTTTTTGTTTTTATGGTATCTGCTAAATATGTAACATTTGAGATTTTTTTATTATTATGTTTATATTTTTGTCTTCTTTTAAATGGAATGTAAATTGCTACTTTTCTAGAATAAATGTTGTAATTTGCTGTTTATATTGATTATTTTAAAGGGACACTGAACCCAATTTTTTCTTTAATGATTCGGATAGAGCATGCAATTTTAAGCAACTTTCTAATTTACTCCTATAATCAATTTTTCTACGTTCTCTTGCTATCTTTATTTGAAAATCATGAATGTAAATCTTAGCAGCCAGCCCATTATAGGTTCAGCACCATGGATAGTGCTTGCTTATTGGAGGCTGACATTTACCCACCAATAAGCAAGTATAACCCAGAATCTCAACCAAAAATGGGCCGGCTCCTATGCATCACATTCCTGCTTTTTAAATAAAGATATCAAGAGAATGAAGAAAAATTGATAATAGGAGTAAATTAGAAAGTTGCTTAACCCCTTAAGGACAATGCCATTTTTCAATTTCTTTCCCTTAAGGGCCAGGGCTATTTTTACATTTCTGCGGTATTTGTGTTTAGCTGTAATTTTCCTCTTACTCACTTACTGTACCCACACATATTATATACAGTTTTTCTCGCCATTAAATGGACTTTCTAAATATACCATTATTTTCATCATATCTTATAATATACAAAAAAATTGAAAAAAAAAAAACTTTTTCTAACCTTGACCCCCAAAATCTGTTACACATCTACAACCACGAAAAAACACCCATGCTAAATAGTTTCTAAATTTTGTCCTGAGTTTAGAAATACCCAATGTTTACATGTTCTTTGCTTTTTTTTGCAAGTTATAGGGCAATAAATACAAGTAGCACTTTGCTATTTCCAAACCACTTTTTTTCATAATTAGCGCTAGTTACATTGGGACACTGATATCTTTCAGGAATCCCTAAATATCCATTGACATGTATATATTATTTTTTAGAAGACATCCCAAAGTATTGATCAAGGCCCATTTTGGTATATTTCATGCCACCATTTCACCGCCAAATGAGATCAAATAAAAAAAATCGTTCACTTTTTCACAAATTTTTTCACAAACCTTAGGTTTCTCATTGAAATTATTTACAAACAACTGGTGCAATTATGGCATAAATGGTTATAAATGCTTCTCTGGGATCCCCTTTATTCAGAAATAGCAGACATATATGGCTTTGGCGTTGCTTTTTGGTAATTAGAAGGTTGCAAAATGCCACTGCCCATCACACGTGTATTATGCCCAGCAGTGAATGGGTTAATTAGGGAGCATGTAGGGAGCTTCTAGGGTTAATTTTAGCTTTAGTGTAGTGTAGTAGACAACCCCAAGTATTGATCTAGGCCCATCTTGGTATATTTCATGTCACCATTTCACCGCCAAATGCGATCAAATAAAAAAAAATGTTAAATTTTTCACAATTTTAGGTTTCTCACTGAAATTATTTACAGACAACTTGTGCAATTATGGCATAAATGGTTGTAAATGCTTCTCTGGGATCCCCTTTGTTCAGAAATAGCAGACATATATGACTTTGGTGTTGCTTTTTGGTGATTAGAAGGCCCCTAAATGCTGCTGCGCATCACACGTGTATAATGCCCAGCAGTGCAGGGTTAATTTTAGCTTTGGCGTAGAGATCAACCTCCCACCTGACACATCACACCCCCTGATCCCTCCCAAAAGCTCTCTTCCCTCCCCCACCCCACAATTGCCTCCCCCATCTTAAGTACTGGCAGAAAGTCTGCCAGTACTAAAATAAAAAGGTATCTCTTTTTTTATAGCATATTTACATATGTTGCTGTGTAGGGTCCCCCCTTAGCCCCCAACCTCCCAGACCCCCCCCCCCCCCCCCAAACAGCTCTCTAACCCTCCCCCTCTACCTTATTTGGTGCCATATTATACAGTTTATACAAAAAAAAATATTTTTTTTATTTTTTTCTGTAGTGTAGCTTCCCCCCAAAAAATACCTTCCCCCATCCCCTCTCAGATCCTTTAGCAATTTATTAACCCATTCCCTCCTCCCCCCTTTCTCCCACTTAGAAGTATATTTTTTCTGTAGTGCAGCGTTTCCCACCCGCTCCCTCCCCATGCACGCGCCCGTCCGCCACCCTTCGTGCGCACCCCCAATGACCATGCCCCCGATCCCGCCCCCCTCTTAATCATAAAAGCTTCCAGCAGCTTTAAACCACCAACGTCGTACACGGTAGGTCGCTGGTATTAAAAGAACAGTTTGTGCAAGACGTACCCTGTACTATATGAGTTGATAAGGGGTTAAAATTGCATACTCTATCTGAATCATTAAAGAAATAAATTGCGTTTAGTGTCCCTTTAAGTACTTTATCGAGTGTTAAAGTAAAAGCCACTAATCATTTCAAATTTTATATTTCATACAATATTATTGAACATTTATTCCTGCTGGACTTTCTCCAACGAGAACATATTTTTCAAACAAATTCATATAGTTTTAAAATTCTGAATTGAGTTAAATGAATGTGTCTACCAGACACATCTGTGAAACATGCAGCTAACACATTCAAATTGAAGCAAGGTCAACTCAACCTTTTATCTTTGAATTTTCATTGTAATGTTTAGCAGTTGTGTTTATCAAGTAATGATCATGTTATAATTTTACCTGAATTGCTTCAAGATCGTCATAAGCACAATCCATTTATCAAGGCAAGTTCAATAGGAGACAACTTAGTTTTTGCCTTACATCTGAATTGCATACAAATGTGTATTGCCTCACTGCAAAACTCCAATGTACAATTCAGTATTAGAGTGGTGTAATGGTGTGCTGGACCCAAATGTGCTAATTATGGGTAACAGAGTATCTTTTTAAATGAGTGGAGCGCTAATAGTTACATGTTAGCAAAAAGGGGTTTATCTCAGGTGTTTGTGCACGTCAGGTTTTTAGCTCTGGTTAACTGTTTCGCTAAACAAAAAAAATACATTAAAAATATTAAAAAGTATAGTTACACTCTTAATAACACTATCTAGAAAAAATATTTAAAAAGAAATATTATACAAAAAAAGTTATATGGGCTCAAAGATATGAGGTTTAAAGTAGTAGAAAAAAAAGCAAGCAAAGGGCTTTAACCTAGAGGTACATACCTATACATGTCTAAATATGTATACGTATATACTGTATATATATATATATATATATATATATATATATATATATATATATATATATATATATATATATAAATATATGTATATATGTATGTACAGATGTATTTATGTATTTATATGTGTATATATGTAATTACAGACAAATTTACGCATATAAACACATCAATACATTAGTCACAAGTTGTTTGGAAGGGTTTCAAGAAAAAAACTCTACTATCATCTAAAAACAAACTCAAGTGTCTTCAGTTTGCCAAACACTACTGGAACTTCAAATGGGATTGGGTTCTATGGTCAGATCAGGGGTCAAGTCGAGCGGGAACGCATGGGAACGGAGTTCCTGCACTATTTTTGCAGGAGGAACTAAGTTCCTTCTGGACAGAGAACAGAGATGCTTCAGTAAACACTGCAGCCGCTTCTGGTGGGAGGAGCTGGAGCACAGTCTGGTTAGAGGGATAGTGAGATCCTGTCAAGGATTTACCAGACTGTATAAAATAAACCAGTATTTATAAATATAAGTTTTGGAGCTCTTGTATAAATCAACCCAAATAATATATTCAAGCTCAATAATGTTGCAGAGATTTGGTTTGGAGGGAGTCAATTAATGATGTTAGAGTGGAGTTGCCAGGAATTTTCCTCAGGTCCGTAACCCTTCCATTTAACGAAGTATTCAAGTTTACGATGTTTAATCCTGGAGTCAAGAATCCTTTCTACCTCAAATTCTTCCTGACCATCAACCATAATCGAAGGAGGTGGTGTCTGATGTTGAAGACGAAGATTAGGAATACAGGGTTTCAACAGAGAGATATGAAATGATGGGTGTATTTTATTTAAATCAGGTATATCTAGGATTACTGCATTTGGGTTTATAATCTTTTTGATAGAGAATGGTCCAATACATTTGTTGGCCAATTTTTTACTGGGCAGTGAAAGTTTAAGCTATTTAGTTGATAGCCAAACTAAATCTCCAATGCTGTAGTTCAGATTTGGTCTATGTCTTAAATCATAATAGAAATGTTGTCGTCTTTTTGCCTCTGTGTGATGTGTTTTGATGATATTGAGTCTATTCTGTAAAGACTTAGAGTAGTCTGTTGCAGCAGGAGAGTTGACATTAAAATTGGAAATCATTAACGTAGATGGATGATATCCATAAGTAGCAAAGAAAGGGGACATTTTTGATGATGAAGAAATTGAGTTGTTATATGAAAATCTGCATTTGGTAGGTATGAAGCTCAATCATCTTGAAGATGTGATACATAGGATCTTAAATATTGTTCTAGTGTTTGGTTTAACCTTTCTGTTAAACCATTTGTTTGTGGATGGTAAGAAGTGGAATATCTAGTATCAATCTTTAAAATTTTACAAAGGGATCTGAAAAATCAGAGGAGAATTGTGTACCCTGATCGGTGATTATAGTTTTAGGTAAACCATTCAATCTTACTATAGAGCTGAGAAAAACTTCTTCTGTTGCCTTAGCAGTTGGTAAGCCTGTAAGAAGTGTGAAATGTGCTAACTTGGTTAAATGGTCTACTACTACAAGGATTGTGTTATAACGTTGAGAGGTGGAAAGTTCAACTATAAAATCCATTGAAATTGTAGACCATGGTACATCAGGAATTGGTATAGATCTTAAGTATCCAATGGGATTTTTGTGATCAAGTTTGTTTCTTGCACAAATATTACAGGAGGTTACATAATTATGAATTAATTGGTCTATTTGGGGCCACCAGAAATGTCTTTTGATAAGTTCTGTGGGTTTTTTTGTACTCCCAAGTGTCCAGATAATGCGTTGCCATGGTAATGGCCTAACAGAAAATCTCTAAGCTTATTAGGTACATACACATTTTTGAGTGATAATATAAGCCAGAAGATGGGTCTATAACACAGTCTATGGGTGGTATATCTCCACTGGACAAAGCTTCGAGTATCTCTTTTTCAAAGTAGATATAGAGCCCAGGAATTTTATACTTAAAGGATCTTTGTCTGGATAATGGTCATGTATTCTAGATAAAGCATCTGCTTTAATGTTATAAGATCCGGGTTTATCAGTCAATCGAAAATCAAACCTGTCTAGGAATAGCGCTCATCTTATTTGTCTAGAGGACAAGGTTTTGTTCCTTTTTAAATATTCTAAATTTTTGTGATCAGTATATACCAGAAAATGAACTGTGGGACCTTCTAATAAATGTCTCCAGTTTTCTAAGGGATTCTTAATGGCAAGGAATTCTTTATCCCCAATGCTGTAATTACATTCAGTTGGAAGAAGGGTCCTAGAAAAGAACCCTATAGAATGTAACTTGGAAGTAAGTTTGTTTCCTTGGGATAAAACAGCTCCGATTCCTGTGTTTGAAGTATCTACTTCAAGGATAAATTGGAGATTATGGTTAGGTAAAGTTAGTATAGGAGCGGAAATAAAGTCTTCTTTAAGGAGTGTAAAAGCTTCCTTAGCTTCAGGGGTCCCAATGAATCTTTGGCCTTTCTTGGTTAGTTGAGTGAGGGGTCTAATTTTAGAGGAAAAAATTCTAATGAACTTCCTATAAAAATTAGAAAATCCCAGAAATCTCTGAAGGCATTTTATTGAGGTGGGTAGAGGCCAATTTGAAATTGCTGCAACTTTATCAGGATCCATTTGGATAATATTCGGGGATATGATATATCCAAGAAATTTGATCTTGCTTACATGGAATTGTCATTTTTCTAGTTTTGAAAACAATCTATGTTCACGTAAGCGTGTGAGTACCCATCTGATGTGTTTTTTATGCTCATGAAGATCTTTTGAATAAATGAGTATGTCATTGAGATATATTATTACACATATATCAGCTATGTCTCAGAATATCTCATTAATAAAATGTTGAAAAGTTGCGGGGGCATTACATAGCCCAAATGGCATAACCCAATATTGAAACAAGCCATATCTAGTCCTGAACACAGTCTTCCATTCGTCACCCTTTGTAATTCGTATGAGATTATAAGTTCCTTTCAGATCCAACTTGGTATAGACTGTGGCGTTAGTTAGACGTTCAAGTAATTCAGGGATGAGTGGGAGGGAATATCTGTTCTTAATAGTGACTGCGTTCAAGGCTCTATAATCTATTATGGGTCTCAATGTAATGTAGTATCCTTATTTTTAACAAAAAATATACCAGCTGCTGCTGGGGAAGTAGAATGAGTGATGAAACCCTTTTTACATTTTCATCAATGTACTCACATAGGTGACTTAATTCCTTTTGAGATAAAGGGTACATTTTCCCATATGGAATTTCTGAGCCTGGTATAATATCAATGGGGCAGTCAAAAACTCTATGGGGAGGCAAGCATTCTGCCTCTTTTAGGTCAAATACATCCGCCAAATCCTGATATACCTGTGGCAGCACACTTTCAAGACAGGAAATTGTGGTATGGGGAAAACAAGTGTTAAGAAAATAGTCTGACTTAAAGGCAATGGAATTCTGGGTCCAGTCTATAGTGGGATTATGGGTAAATAACCATGAATAATCTAATATGAGTTTATGTGTGGACATGGGAATGATGTTGAATGAGACATATTCAGTGTGAGCATTATCTATGGAGAGTAACAAAGGTATGGTGTGATGAGTAATTGGTTCTTTCTGTATGAAAGTTCCATCAATTCATTTGACAAGTACTGGTGTATGCTTATACACTGTAGGTATTTTATTTATTTCAACACATTTAGCATCAATGAAAAACCCAGAAGCCCCTGAGTCTATGATTGCCTCAGTCTGGGTATGATGTTGGTCCCACTGTAAAGAAAGAGATATAGTGAGCTGGATTGGTGGACAAATATAAGTTAACTTATTTATATGTATCACCTTACCCTTATTTTGTTTAGCTAATAAAGGACAAGAAGAAATAGAGTGGTCTTTGTTTGTACAATATAAACAGATATTTGATAATCTTCTTCTAGCCTTTTCTTCTTAAGTAAGGGGTCCTCTTATTGTGCCAATTTCCATTTGAGTGGGGTAGGTAGAAGTCTTCTCCAGACTAGTAGGAGCTTGGTAGGTTCTTTTAGGAGTGGAATCAAAAACTTGTTTTTCTGCTTTTCTTTCTCTAAGCCTCCTGTCTAGTGTAGTGCTTAACTTGATTAAAGCAGAGTATATCTGGCATTTCAAGCCTTGACAGCTCATCCTTCAGGGATTCACTGAGGCCTAAACAAAATTGGTTCTTTAAGCTTATCTGATTCCAGAGTGAATCTGATGCCCACATCTGGAATACTGTAATATACTCTTCAACAGTTTTTTTACCCTGTTTTAGAGAACACATTTTTGTTTCAGCATTAATTTGTGTATTTGAGTCCTCATACAAACTGGACATTTCCAAAAAAAATCATTAAGAGAATCAAGTATTGGATCGTTGGACTAAAATTTGTTTGCCCATTTTCTGGGGTCACCTGAGAGGAATGATATAGTAGTAAATCTGTTTGCCCATGTTCTGGGGTTACCTGAGAGGAATGATATAGTAGTGCATACCTGAATTATATTTAAAGCTCAATAATGTTGCAGAGATCTGGTTTCGAGGAAGTCAATTAATGTACTGCAGAGATCTGAGTAAACAATTTGCAAATACTGAGTTGTCTTAGAAGTCTCAGATGTAAAGGAGTAAATATATCAGGCTTCAGTTATTATATGCACAAAATTACATAGAATGTCCCAATCAGCTTTTGTAACAGAGTTGCACACAGTAATAACAGTTGTATCAATATAGCAAATCCACATAAGGAAAATAATGGAGACAAGTGATTTAACCCAGCTGGTACTGAGAGTGAATACAGAACTTTTCAGATCACTACTATGCAGCTTAGGGGCTTGTATTACCGTGTAACCAGATATTGGATTGAGGAGGCTTGTTTGTGATGTCCGTAGAGGAGATGAGACTGCGGGAGAGCAGTGTCAGCCAGAATGCACCAGAGGAACAGGAACAAGCAGTAGAAGATCTGTAAGTAAAAACGGAAGTAGTCAGAGTGGAGCAAAGAGACTTGCAATGACGGATTAATCCGTAATCAGGTTTGCTTCACAGGAAAAGCAGCTGACAAGAGTAGGACCTAAAAACTGAAAGATAATTTGTCCCAAAACTAAGAAACTCAAGGAGTGTTTATATTTCTTCAATATTCAGGCAATGCAATAAAAGAGAGGCAGAAAATGTATAGCTGTGAGATAGGTAGTGGGAGGAGAGTTCCCAAAAGGTGTACATGTGTTAAAGGTGTATTACAGATCCTCTAGTAATGGGCAGTATCACTTCCTACAATACACTAAATGCAAGTTTGTCAGCGAGCCTGCTGTGTGATCAACCCGCAATGTGTGTAACACATGGTGCTTACATTTCTGTGTGGCTTGTTCTGGGGTTATTTAGCTCCCCTCAGCAGAAATAGGTCTATTGCACCTAAAGTGGGTGAGACTCTGTTACAGAGTAGGATTCTCAGGAAACCATTCAGCCCTTCATTGATTTTAATTTGCTTTCATATACCAAAGTGTATAGATTATATACATATATAAATACAGTGTGTGTAATTGTGTGTGTATATATATATATATATATATATATATATATATATATATATATATATATATATATATATATATATATATATATATATATATATATATATATATATATAAAATAATATTAATTGTGAAGGGGGTGGAAGTCTTGGTGAGTTCCCACACTTTTTTTTGTAGGACTTGATCCCTGGGTCAGATGAAACCAAAATAGAGCTTTTTGAGAATAAACACCAGAGGTGGGTTTGGTGCACACAGGGAGGTAGCCATATGGAAAAGTACCTCTTGCCCATGGTTAAATATGGTGGTAGTAATTTAATGTTTTGTGGCTGTTTTTCTGCCAGAGGACCTGGACATTTTGCATATGGATAGATAGATAGATAGATAGATAGATAGATAGATAGATAGATAGATAGATATAAATATATAACAATAAATATGTGATCAGCAGGGCCGCTCAAGATATTGTGCTTGCTGGGTCCAAGAATGAAATGACGTCCCCCAGTAGTAACATTACTGATTAGCATATCACCTAACTAGACTGGCCGCTGACCTTACTAAGTTTTCCTGCCTACCTACATGCAACCAATGCATTATGCACAACTGCACAGTAAGTGGGAAGGGAAGAGATGCACTTGTCCCACCTTGAATGTTGCCCTTGACTGGTTCTGTGTCTTTGTGCATGATGAGATTATGCTGCTGGGAGCCCGCAACTCTCCCATGGAGAGAGATGACAGGAGTAGTCTGGGTCTGACAGTGACTGACCTAATTGGTCCCATGGCTGAGCCGGCCCATGAGATCAGGTTTTCTGGCGAGTAGGGTGTTTTTTCCTACTTTTTTTGCTCCATTGACCTCTATGGGGGAATAGGTTATCGCGTGTGCAATATTGTAAGTTCAGCATTTTAAGCTCCTCAGGTTAGCACGCAAACGAAAACAGTTTATTTTCAACTTGTAATACGAGCGAAACCCAACATGTGCAAAAAGCTTACTTCTAGTGGAGTTAACGTTCAAGCAGGATTGTTAAATACCACTCCACTTGTAATCTGTCCCTTTATTAATGCATTTAACTATTTAAAGCCTGCAAAGTTCTAGAATAGCAATGCACTCCTGGGTCTTAGCTGAACACTTTTGGTGACAAGAGTAGTCAATCCTGCAAGTTGGGGTGAAAAACACAGTAAAATTATCAATCAGGACCCACAGACCACTGCTGAACCCAAGCAGAAATTACAGCTGATCAAATCACTAGTGCTAGTTGCACAACTCACATTGCAGTACTCTAAGGGTCCTGAGCAATTCTTTTACTGCATGTTTAACCCCTTGGGTTAAAGAATATCAAGGCATAGGAGTCTGGAAAGGGTCGTTAAGGGCTGCATTTATTAGTATTACTTGATAAGCCTGCCCAGAGGGCTGTCTATGTATTGAAAATACAACCCCCCAAGCTAAAAAAAACAAAAAATAAAAATACTGAAAAAAACAACAAAGACATCAAAATTAATACTATTAAACCTAAACTAATACCCCTATAAAAATAAAAAAATTCCCCCAAAATAAAACAACCCCTAATCTAATACTAAACTACCAATATCCCTTAAAATGGCAGTAAAACCCCCACCCACCAACCCCCCCCCCCAAAAAAAAAGAGTCCGAGATTACCATTGAATTCTTTTGGCTACTTCAAAATCAAGGGGACTACAAATGGTCTAGGAAATTCGGAGGTCACTATGCAGGGATTAAATGACACAATTATCTTTACCCATACAGAGCGAATACCTTACCTCATATGATTGGGGTCCAAGCTGGTAAGCAGGAATTCTTTACTTCATTATCACACTCCAAGAAGTCTTCTATATAAGAAATCCATTTCAACAGCACATATCTGCCATTCAAAAACAGTTTGACTCTAAGATAATATGCTCAAATATTGTAAAGACTAACGGCTAGATTTAGAGTTTGGCGTTAGCCATCAAAACCAGCGTTAGAGGCTCCTAACGCTGGTTTTGGGCTACCGCTGGTATTTAGAGTCAGTCAGGAAAGGGTCTAACGCTCACTTTCCAGCCGCGACTTTTCCATACCGCAGATCCCCCTACGCCATTTGCGTATCCTATCTTTTCAATGGGATCTTTCTAATGCTGGTATTTAGAGTCTTGGCTGAAGTGAGCGTTAGAAATCTACTGACAAAACTCCAGCCGCAGAAAAAAGTCAGGAGTTAAGAGCTTTCTGGGCTAACGCCGGTTTATAAAGCTCTTAACTACTGTGCTCTAAAGTACACTAACACCCATAAACTACCTATGTACCCCTAAACCGAGGCCCCCCCACATCGCCGCCACTCTATTAAAATTTTTTAACCCCTAATCTGCCGATCGCACACCGCCGCCACCTACGTTATCCCTATGTACCCCTAATCTGCTGCCCCTAACACCGCCGACCCCTATATTATATTTATTAACCCCTAATCTGCCACCCCCAACGTCGCCTCCACCTACCTACAATTATTAACCCCTAATCTGCCGACCGGACCTCACCGCTACTATAATAAAGTTATTAACCCCTAATCCGGCTCACTCCCACCTCAATAACCCTATAATAAATAGTATTAACCCCTAATCTGCCCTCCCTAACATTGCCAACACCTAACTTCAAGTATTGACCCCTAATATGCCGACCGGACCTCACCGCTAATCTAATAAATGTATTAACCCCTAAAGCTAAGTCTAACCTTAACACTAACACCCCCCTAAATTAAATATAATTTAAATCTAACGAAATAAATTAACTCTTATTAAATAAATTATTCCTATTTAAAGCTAAATACTTACCTGTAAAATAAACCCTAATATAGCTACAATATAACGAATAATTATAGTGTAGCTATTTTAGGATTTATCTTTATTTTACAGGCAACTTTCAATTTATTTTAACTAGGTACAATAGCTATTAAATAGTTATTAACTATTTAATAGCTACCTAGCTAAAATAAAGAGAAATTTACCTCTAAAATAAAAACTAACCTAAGTTACAATTACACCTAACACTACACTATACTTTAATAAATTATTCCTATTTAAAATTAGGGGGCTTAGATTAGGTGTAATTAGCTTAAAATTGTTGTAATATTTTTAAAATGTTTGTAACTTATTTTTTTTTATTTTTTTGTAACTTAGCTTTTTTTATTTTTTGTACTTTAGTTAGTTTATGTAATTGTATTTAATTGTAGTTATTTGTAGTTAATTTTGTATTTCTTTTAGATAGGTAGTTATTAAATAGTTAATAACTATTTAATAACTATTCTAAATAGCTAAAATAAAAACAAAGTTACCTGTAAAATAAATATAAATCCTAAAATAGCTACAATGTAATTATTAATTACATTGTAGCAATCTTAGGTTTTATTTTACAGGTAAGTATTTAGTTTTAAATAGGAATAATTTATTAAAGTATAGTGTAGTGTTAGGTGTAATTGTAACTTAGGTTAGTTTTTATTTTACAGGTAAATTTCTCTTTATTTTAGCTAGGTAGCTATTAAATAGTTAATAACTATTTAATAGCTATTGTACCTAGTTAAAATAAATTGAAAGTTGCCTGTAAAATAAAAATAAATCCTAAGATAGCTACAATATAATTATTATTTATATTGTAGCTATAATAGGGTTTATTTTACAGGTAAGTATTTAGCTTTAAATAGGAATAATTTATTTAATTTATTTTGTTAGATTTAAATTATATTTAACTTAGGGGGGGTGTTAATGTTAAGGTTAGACTTAGCTTTAGGGGTTAATAAATTTATTAGAGTAGCAGTGAGGTCCGGTCGGCATATTAGGGGTTAATACTTGAAGTTAGGTGTCGGCAATGTTAGGGAGGGCAGATTAGGGGTTAATACTATTTATTATAGGGTTATTGAGGCGGGAGTGAGGCAGATTAGGGGTTAATAACTTTATTATAGTAGCGGTGAGGTCTGGTCGGCAGATTAGGGGTTAATAAGTGTAGGTAGGTGGAGGCGATGTTGGGGGCAGCAGATTAGGGGTTAATAGGGATAACGTAGGTTGCGGCGGTGTACGGAGCGGCAGATTAGGGGTTAAAAGAAATATGCAGGGGTCAGCGATAGCGGGGGCGGCAGATTAGGGGTTAATAAGTGTAAGGTTAGGGGTGTTTAGACTCAGGGTACATGTTAGGGTGTTAAGTGCAGACATAGGAAGTGTTTCCCCATAGGAAACAATGGGGCTGCGTTAGGAGCTGAACGCTGCTTTTTTGCAGGTGTTAGGTTTTTTTTCATCTCAAACTGCCCCATTGTTTCCTATGGGGGAATCGTGCACGAGCACGTTTTTGAAGCTGGCCGCGTCCGTAAGCACTGCTGGTATTGAGAGTTGCAGTGGCGGTAAATATGCTATACGCTCCCTTTTTGGAGCCTAACGCAGCCCTTCTGTGAACTCTAAATACCAGCGGTATTTAAAAGGTGAGGGGAAAAAAAGCCAGCGTTAGATACGCGGGTCGTTACAGACAAAACTCTAAATCTAGCCGTAGCAGAGCACCTTTTTACTTATATTGATTGCTCTTTTTTGAATATCTCTTACAGTGACAGGGGTACACTGTGTCAATACTCAGGCAGCACGCTATCTTATTTTTATTGGGATACATCTTATTGTGCCTTGTTTATACCACACAGACACAACTATAGTCCAAGCCGCTATTAGAACTCACATTTATAAATATATAGTATTAAGGGTTCCTATGTATACTGAATAGATCCACATCATTAGATATATATTATATATTTAAACACAGAGTGGTATATAAAATAACACCACTAAGGTTTTAGCACTGGTATTTTTTCTTTATTCACATTAATAAACCTAAACTACCTATTGCCCCTAAAGGGGCATTTGTATGGGCATTGTCCTTAAAAGGGCATTCAGCTCTTTTGAAATTTGCCCAAAAAAACACTAATCTAAAAAAACAACCCCCCCCAAAAAAAAATGTAATAAAAACCTATCACTAAAGCCCCAAATAGGTACTCACGGTTTCAGAAGTCAGACGAAGAAGGCCTTCTTCCAGGAGGGTCATCATCTTCATCCACAGGTCCGGAGTGGTCTTCCTAGATGTGACGATCCTCAGCGGTGGTCATCTGTGGTGGCATTGGTGGATTAGAGCTACTGAAATCCTTTTGGCTGTTCAAATCAGCCAATAAGATTTCAGTAGCTCTCAACCTATTGGTTGATTTAAAAAATTTCAGCCAATAGGAATTTAAGGTACCCTAATAAGTATGTGGTACCTTGAATTCAATCTCCAGTGTGCGGCGGACGATCGCATGAAGAGGAACCTCCACGCCTTCGCCGAGGACCACCGCTTCCTAGGAGTGCCACCGCCACCAATGACTGCCGCCGAGGATCGCCACTTCTGGGAAGACCGCTCCGGACCTCCGCTCCACGCCACCTTTGCTGTTGCTGAAGATGATGGACCCACCTGGAAGAAGACCTTCTCCGCCGGACTTCTGAAACCTTGAGTACCTGTTTGGGGCTTTAGTGTGTTTTAAATTTTTTTGGGGGGGTTTAGTTTTTTAGATTAGGGTTTTTTTGGGCAAATTTCAAAAGAGCTGAATGCTCTTTTAAGGACAATGCCCATACAAATGCCCCTTTAGGGGCAATGGGTAGTTAAGGTTTATTAGTGTTAGTTTTTTTTTTATTTTGGGGGCTTGGTGGGTGGGGGTTTTACTGTTAGGGGGGACTTGGTTTATTTGTAATGTAAAAGAGCTGTTAAACTTAGGGCAATGCCCTACAAAAAGCCATTTTAAGGGCTATTGGTAGTTTAGCATTAGATTAGGGGGTGTTTTTATTTGGGGGGGGACTTTTTTTATTTTCATAGGGATTAGGTTTAATTTTTTTATTTTAGATAGTGTTTATTATTTTTTGTAATGTTAGTGTTTTTTTATTTTCTGCAATTAGATTAAGGTAAATTTTTTGCATGTTTTATTGTAATGTAGTAATTTATTTTTATTGTAATTAAGTGGTTCATTTAGGGTTTAATTTAGTGAGTGTTAGGTTAGGGGGGCTTAGTCATTAAATTAGGTTTAATGCATTGTGGGGGTAGGCGGTTTAGGGGTTATTAGATGTGTTATGTTGTTTGCGATGTTGGGGTTTGCGGATTTAGGGGTTAATAATTTTATAAGGTAGTTGGTTTTTTTTCTTAATACTTTGTACGGGCGGTTAGTTTATTATTTTCTTAATACTTCGTATTATTATTTGACGCTTATTTGTTTATTTTTTAAATACTTATTGCGGGCGGTTATTTTTTTTTTTTAATACTTATTGCGGGTGGTTAGGTGTTTTTTTCATACTTATTGCGTGCGCTTGTTTGTTTTTAAAACTTATTGTGTTTTTTTAATGCACCGTTTGCCTTCGCTGCATCCCGGTGGATTCTCTCACTACCCTGCCATTTTCAGATTCCCAAAAATGTCAGGTGGATTCTTTCGCTAGATCCGTGTGAATTCTTTTGGCTGTGCGCACAGCCAACATTCTGTTGGCTGCCTCGCGCTGCCAACATTCCTTTGAGGATGCGTGCGCAAATGCCGACGGTGACGGACGCATTACAAATGCAATTATAGTATAGAGTTGTCTATATGAGGTTAATTATTGTAAGGGTATATTTTATTGTCCACCCTATAAAAATGTCTGCAGATACCCCTAAACCAATAACCATAAACCTAGGTTACAGAATTAGCTTTTTGGTCACTCTAGGGAGTGTGAGTCAATCACAATTATTTTAAATTGATATATGCTTTGGATGTTAAAATCTTTCAAACTTTAACGTCTTGTTATCATCTGTTATGTCAAATATTTTAAATGCACATGATGTCATCATTTCTCAAAACACCTTTTAGCTGTATTAAAATGTAATCTTTTGGCTATACCTGTATGTCACACAAATTTGCACACTAATATTTCAATCACACCCATAAAAAAAAATGCCAATTTTAGAATGAATATCCAAAGCGATAAAGTGTTTAAAAAGAATGCTGAAAGGTATTTTCAATGGAATGTTTGCAAAACTATTATAATAAACGAAGGTTACAAAGATATATAGCAGTTAAGAGTTCCTATTTAATGCTACACTACTTAAGACAGTAAAGTAAAAAAAAAAATATTTCATGATTTAAAAAGGGCATGTAATTTTAAACAACTTTCCAATTTACTTTTATTACCAATTTTGCTTTGTTCTCTTGGAATTCTTAGTTGAAAGCTAAATTCTTAGACCTTGCAGACTGCCTCTAATCTGAAAGCATTTTGATAGTTTTTCACCACTAGAGGGTGTTAGTTCATGTGTTTCATATAGATAACATTGAGCTCAGGCACATGAAGCTCCTAAGAGTCAGCAATGATTGGCTAAAAATGCAAGTCTGTCAAGAACTGAAATAGTGGGGCAGTTTGCTGATGCATAGATACAAGGTAATCACAGAGGTAAAAGGTATATTATTATAACTGTGTTGGTATGCAAAATTGAGGAATGTGTAATTAAGGGATTATCTACCTTTTTAAACAACAAAAAATCTGGTGTTTACTGTCCCTTTAAGACCTTTTTAATATAAACTACACCAATGAGATTTTTGCTGGAAAGCAATTTTCTGAACAATTCTTTACACAGGATTTGCACTTGCAAAATGTGCTGTGTCCCTGAAACCTTTAAGACAAAGATCAAATACTATAAATCCTAGCTACAAATTCATATTTCATACACCAGACCTGATTTTTTTTGTTTATTTTAATTTATGTTTTAACTGCAGGCTTGAATAATATTTTTTTTATAACTACAAATAATTTATAGATTTCCACAAAACTAAAGACTGTACAAAGTTTTCTTCTGTTAGTGAAGCTCCAATGGATGCAGCAATGTAAAAACATATAAAAGACTGGGCAGCCTAAGTGGTCAGATGAGTTTTAGCCTGGAGTCAAGAAGCTGTTCCTTCTTGCCTTCAGAAATTCTTTCCAGCTGACCGCAGTGAATTTTTTCAAGCCTAGTTTCAACAGAAGTCTTCAGTGGAATGTGATAAAACAAAGAAGGCTATAATTCTTACTTTGTAAAGTACATGTGTTGTGAAAATATTTTACCTTAATTGACCTTCAGCTTATCTCTTCAGATAACTACTAATATACATATGCAAGTATATCACTGCACAAGCTATATCGACCACATCTAATAACAAGTAAATAATTCTATGTCTAAAATCACATATTTAGTTATTTCTAATTCTTAATTAGAAGATAAAGAATGTTTTATAGCTTTTAAACTCTGGACAAAGGTCTTTCTCTTCTTGCATTAATTTTCTTTATGGAATTTATTTTAAGTATCCATATTTTTGTTTTGTTTACCATGAATCAGTGTCATTGTATAACCCAACCCATGTACTCAGTGCTACAGAATTTGGTAACAAATTATATTTATAATTTGTAATAATCATATTATGACATCATCCCTGTATTTATACTTTGTGTAAATAATTAGGCAGATTAGTCAGATAAGATAATACGGTCTGCTCTTGCTACAAGCTCAACCCATTTTATTGGTTTGTGGTTTCAATTAGCAGGAACAGTTATTTCATATACAAAAATAAACCTAAATGAGCACGTCCTAATACATTTTAGACTTTGCTATAGGTATAGCAATCATTGGAAACACATTTAGGAGTCCAGACTAAGCATAGGGCATACAGGGCATTTGGCCGGTGGGCCAGGGTCAATTGTGGGTCAGTTGGTTTAGCAGTATTATTATTTGTGAATGATGTAGGGCCAGTCCTGCCTATCGCTGCCTTGCTGTGTCTGTGAGCAATGTCAGTGCCAGTTCCGCCACCAGCCCTGCTATTTTTAGAGAATTTAGAGACTGAAGAGCAAACATTGATTATTCATTATTTAAATGTGAACTTCAATACCTTCTTTTTTTAAAAAAAATAAATTTCAATGTACAAGTAATAAACAAAATACAGTGACAGAAGAGGGTTACAAACTTAAAATGTTTGTACATTATACTTGTGAGTTGTCAGGTATGGTTCAACAACAAAAGGTGGGGGGAGTGGGCTGTTCTTAAATTGCCTGGGTATATTTTTGTTTCCAATCCAGCCCTGACCTGATATATATACACTATATATATATTAACCCCTTAATGACCACAGCACTTTTCCATTTTCTGTATGTTTGGGACCAAGGCTATTTTTACATTTTTGCGGTGTTTGTGTTTAGCTGTAATTTTCCTCTTGCTCATTTACTGTACCCACACATATTATATACCGTTTTTCTCGCCATTAAATGGACTTTCTAAAGATACCATTATTTTCATCATATCTTATAATTTACTATAAAAAAATTATAAAATATGAGGAAAAATGGAAAAAAAACACACTTTTTCTAATTTTGACCCCAAAAATCTGTTACATATCTACAACCATCAAAAAACACCCATGCTAAATAGTTTCTAAATTTTGTCCTGAGTTTAGAAATACCCAATGTTTACATCTTCTTTGCTTTTTTTGCAAGTTATAGGGCCATAAATACAAGTAGCACTTTGCTATTTCCAAACCATTTTTTTTTTCAAAATTAGCGCTAGTTACATTAGAACACTAATATCTTTCAGGAATCGCTGAATATCCCTTGACATGTATATATTTTTTTTTAGTAGACATCCCAAAGTATTGATCTAGGCCAGTTTTGGTATATTTCATTCCACCATTCCCCCGCCAAATGCGATCAAATACAAAAAATCGTTCACTTTTTCACAAATTTTTTCACAAACTTTCGGTGTCTCACTGAAATTATTTACAAACAGCTTGTGCAATTATGGTATAAATGGTTGTAAATTCTTCTCTGGGATCCCCTTTGTTCAGAAATAGCAGACATATATAGCTTTGGCATTGCTTTTTGGTAATTAGAAGGTCGCTAAATGCCACTGCGCACCACACGTGTATTATGCCCAGCAGTTAAGGGGTTAATTAGGGAGCTTTCAGGGAGCTTGTAGGGTTAATTTTAGCTTTAGTGTAGTGTAGTAGACAACCCCAAGTATTGATCTAGGCCCATTTTGGTATATTTCATGCCACCATTTCACCGCCAAATGCGATCAAATAAAAAAAACGCTAAATTTTTCACAATTTTAGGTTTCTCACTGAAATGATTTACAAACAGCTTGTGCAATTATGGCACAAATGGTTGTAAATGCTTCTCTGGGATCCCCTTTGTTCAGAAATAGCAGCCATATATGGCTTTGGCATTGCTTTTTGGTAATTAGAAGGCCACTAAATGCCGCTGCGCACCACACGTGTATTATGCCCAGCAGTGCAGGGGTTAATTAGGGAGCTTGTAGGGAGCTTGTATGGTTAATTTTAGCTTTAGTATAGTGTAGTACACAACCCAAAGTATTGATCTAGGCCCATTTTGGTATATTTCATGCCATCATTTTACCGCCAAATGCGATCAAATTAAAAAAAAAAGTTACATTTTTCACAATTTTAGGTTTCTCACTGAAAACATTTACAAACAGTTTGTGCAATTATGGTACAAATGGTTGTAAATGATTCCCTGGGATCTCCTTTGTTCAGAAATAGCAGACATATATGACTTTGGCATTGCTTTCTGGTAATTAGAAGACCGCTAAATGCTGCTGCACCTCACACGTGTATTATGGCTAGCAGTGAAGGGGTTAATTAGGGAGTTTGTAGGGAGCTTGCAGGGTTAATTTTAGCTTTAGTGTAGAGATCAGCCTCCCACCTGACACATCCCACCCCCTGATCCCTCCCAAACAGCTCCCTTCCCTCCCCCACCTCACAATTGTCCCCGCCATCTTAAGTACTGGCAGAAAGTCTGCCAGTACTAAAATAAAATAAAATAAAAAATATAGCATATTTACATATGCTACTGTGTAGGATCCCCCCCCTTAGCCCCCAACCTCCCTGATCCCCCCAAAACCGTTCTCTAACCCTCCCCTCTGCCTTATTGGGGGCCATCTTGGGTACTGGCAGCTGTCTGCCAGTACCCAGTTTTCAAAAAAATATGTTTTATTTTATTTTTTCCCCGGTTTTTCTGTAGTGTAGCTTCCCCCTCCCCACAGCCCAACACCCACCACCTAACTGATGTTTTTTTTTAATTTGATTTATTTATTTTTTGCAATTTTTTTCTCATTTTCCTACAATTTTTTTCTGTAGTGTAGCGGTTCCCACGCGCTCCCTCCCCGTGCACGCGCCCGCCCTCCCGTGCACGTGCGCACGTCAGTGCGCGCCCCCTGGCCTCCCCGCCCACGATCCCGCCCCCTCCACATCACGAAGGGCCATCGATGGCCGCCACCCGCCTCCCGGTCCGGCTCCCACCCACCAACGCAATAAGCCACCGATCTCCGGTGCAGAGAGGGCCACAGAGTGGCTCTCTCTGCACCGGATGGCTTAAAACGGTTATTGCAGGATGCCTCCATATCGAGGCATCACTGCAATAACCGGAAAGCAGCTGGAAGTGAGCAGGATCGCTTCCAGCTGCTTTCCACACCAAGGACGTGCAGGGTACGTTCTCAGGCGTTAACTGCCTTTTTTTTGAGGACGTACCCTGCACGTCCTCGGTCGTTAAGGGGTTAAGGCTTTTTAAATATTGATAGGTGGCCCCCATATGTTAGGAAGTTGGCCATCACTGATATTACACACACAATATTATGTTGTCAGTTAACCCCTTAAGTGCAGATGATGACACATGGTCACAATATTTTAAGTGTGGATGATGACCAAGGGGGAGCACCTATAGAAAGGTGATGTCACCAAGCCCTGGAAACCTGGAAGTGGCTGGCTGCTTCAAGGGTAAGTATTCAAACGCATTGTTCATAGAAACCCTGTGACCCAACATTACAAAGGCAAGCACCTGCTCTTTCAATAAACACATTTTAAAAATGAATAAATTAAAAAAATACTTTTAATTGAGAAGGTCTCTGGAAACTTATAAAAGGCCATAAAAAACATTTTGGTAATATATCATTATTAAATTACACTTTATTCAAATACATTTATAAAAAATACACTTTATAAATTTTAATTATTTGTATGTGGTAGGTGCTAACTCTGCAAATCTATTTCTGCAGTGCCCCACTCGTAGGGCATGCAGAAATAGCACATTCTCGCTATTTTGAGCGAGATCGCGGCAGAGAGAAACCCAGGACTGCATAACGACCAGTGTCATACAGGGTACGACGCTGGTCCTTAATGGGTTAATATAATTGTTTTGGCTATGTTTTTAAACAAAAACATTTTGGAGTTAACTGTCCTTTTTAATGCTGTTAATTATATAACCTACAAACCGCAAAACTCTTATTTAAAAATTTACCTCCATATTGTGTTTCATCCTCACCAAACATAATTTTGTACAATGTGTATTCAAGGATCCTCATCATCAATTTGCAGCATCTTCTTTCTGTCCTGCTAAAGTGCCTAAGTTATTCACAAATCTCCGAGCCCTGATAGCCTGAAATGTATGAAAAACATCTCAATCACTTCTTATCTAAATAGAATCCTGATAAAGGCTCTATTGTTTAGTGGGTGGCTAATAAACAGCCATATAAATTATTTAATCCTTTAAACTTGAATAAATGCTATGAAGATTATTGCTTTAAAATGTTGCAATGATCCGGTTTGATTTGAAATGAGTAACACAACAGTAACCTACATGACCCAACATAAATCCTAAAGGGAGAATAAACATACTTTCTGTTAAAAGCAAAGGAACACAAGTGTTAAGATAAATGAAATAAAATGTATTAGCAAATGTAGCAATATCCCTTCTAAATGGTCTTAGTTTAAAGAACTACTAAAATAAAAATTAAAGTTTTATGATTCAGATAAAGAATTTAATAAAAAAAAAAAATCAAATATACTTCCATAATGAAAAGGTGCAAATTCTTTTTTATATTCTCACTTTCTGAGGCTTCAGCTCCTACTGAGCATGTGCAACAGTGCGCAATATATACATACAGTATGCACATTTTGTGATTGGCTGATGGCTGTCACATGATACAAGGGGAGGAAAAATTGGATTAACTTTGCAAGAAATTTCTTCTACTCATTTCAAATTCAAAGTAAGTGCTGTTGCATTATTGCTGTATTGTGAATTTGTCAGTTATTCAGTTCTACTGTATTTATTGGTACTTTAAGAGCAGGAGCTTCTAATATATTTTGCATACATTTTGTAGCCTCTACATTGACGCATTACAAATAAATACTAATAGTAATAATATAACTAATTCCTCTATCTAAATCTGGATGGTTTGTAAAAGAGGAACTTTTCAAGCCACCAGTGAAACTATAGTAGCCGAAAGTCAACTTCAAGATATTTCATATATATATATATAGAATAAATAGCCAGTAGCCCAGCACTCCTTCCACACAGGTGTAATCACCCCCTGGGTGCTATACTCTTAGTAATATGTAGCAATGTATTGATGTAGGAAGGCACTCAAAGGACTTGTTTCGAAGCAAAAAACAGTGCAATTGTATTTCCAAATGTGTTTAACATTAGTTTAAATGTTGACGTTTCTACCCATTTGTGGACCTTTTTCAAGAGAATTATGATCTGAAAAAAAATACAAAATATGCAAATGGAATCTAAGTGGACAATACAACACACAAGATACTAGAAACATATTAAAAATTGAATACAACAGTGACAACCCTTCACCACAGGAAAATGGCATGCTAGCTCACACCTGAGCTCAACATAATAAAAACCAAGGAAAAAAAGGAAAAAGGTAAAATTTCTCTCACACTGTAGTCCCAATGACAGCTACTATTAACCACATCATAAGTATATAAACTCTCATTATAAGAAATTGTTCATAAACACTAGCTGTATAAATAGTTACAGCTCCACTACTGCTAGACCAGTACAAAGAATGGAAAACCACAAATGTGTGTATAGCCATACACAGCAGAGACCTAAACAGTACATAGTCATCTGCATAGGGTAAAAGCTCCTGCTTCACCCCCCCCCCCCCCCCCCACGTGTAAGAGGATGTAACATACTCATGTGCAACACAGAATAAAAGATATCATATCTACACCAATCGTAGGATCACACATATACTAGCACTTCAAAAGACATGCAGGCCACCCATAAAGTTCCAGAGCATATACGCAGATAAAGAATGTGGTCAATTACACACGTACCGCCCAGCAAATAACCCCTGTGCCGACAGCCACAGCCCACAATCAGATACACCTACCCTAATCCGGGATTAACAATCTAATTTATATAGCAATGCACATAATCAGAGAGCAAAATATGGATAATCACACACGTACAACTAGCCAAATAACCCCTGAGCCGACAACCACCGCCCACAAACTGATTCACCTAACCTAATCAGGGAATAACAATCTAGCTTGTATAACATGTCAGAGTATGTATATATATCAATAGCTAATATTGTACGGTAAACCCGTCAAAACATTAAACTAATTAGTATTGTAATGTGGCATGCATTATTCTCAATGGAGTACGAGCCGGACTACCAGCAGAGCAGTGGTATCAGGGTGCATAGACACACTCCCATAAACATGAGTACCCCATGGGAGCGCAACCCATACAGACCCCCTGGTTAGGCGATCATCATATAGTTATCCCACTAAACAGGGAAACGATGGAATGTAAATCCACACTCGGAATGAACGACAGGCAGCCCCTATAGGGTGTTAATACATAATCTATAACAAAGAGTTAATGAATAACGGCTAAAACATGTTAGGTGATCACTATAAATAGACATTATAAGAATGTTGTGTCACATAGCACAGTAAACATAGAGCTTAACTAATACCACCTCAGCCAGCCCAAGATGATAAGACTATAACATGCAACAGCTAAAGCACTTGATACATTGTAATACACACAGTGGAACACAGACCATTGCAGTGGCAAAACAGTGTCTAAAACAAATACTAAACCATTGTACCCTAGTAGAGTTACAGACCCCCATCCGGTGTCACCAATACTAGGTCCCATATAGCGCCATATAACAGTGAAAGAGTAGCCATTTTAGAAAGAGATAGATACACCTAGCATCCTGTACTGGCCGCAAACAGCGTAACTAACTGAGAGTAACATCAAGTACTAACAGGTGCAATTCCTTACATACTACGTGCACCAACTAATAGGCTGGCCTCCCAACCCAGTTCAAATCAAGGGATCACAACAGAGTGGCCACTAACTAATAAATATATCAAAATGAGAACTGCCCATAGTGACAGGGAGTACCCAAATAGTGTCAGAGATAGTAAACCATAAAGAACCACAATCCATTCTCATAAGTGCCACTATATGAGAGGAATGACTGTAAGGATCAGTGTAACTTTCACAAGTAAGTGTGAAACTTAGGTTTCAAGTGGATCTCATCTACAGACTAGGTTGATGTACTGTGACTTTAAATGTTGGAATGTAACACAGAGATTATCATAAACTTCTAGGAGGTTTCTTAGAAGCAGTGATTTTATACTGTGTAGTTGTTAGTAGTAATAAGATTGCATATGACTTGCTTTATGTAAGCAGCTGCAGTTGAACAAGCAAAGTTGTGCTGTTATTGATTGCACAGATAGACTGCTGGAGGAGTGTTTAAAGAGGAGTGTTCCTTTAAATTCTCTGCATAATAAAATGTTAGTTTCACTCAGCAGTAAATATGAGAAGATAGAGAAATGTTACAATTACAATTAACAGGCAAACAGGCAGCAAAGAAACCTGTTGTAAAGCTCTGCAGCAGCAAACAGAAATGAAAGTGATGACGTCACAAAGGGGCGTGTTCCGGTCACAGAGCTTTGTTATCCTGTGCTGTTTCCAATGTTAGAACAAGTCAATACATATAGTAAAATTGTTGAAGTGATAAATACCTCATACACCAAGCCTGTGGCAGCTGCAAGAGAGTTGTAGGAAAAAGTAGTTGCTCTTTAACTAGTAAGTCCGAAACCGGAAGTGGATGCCTGTCAGCTCTCTGTGAAATGGAATTGTAGTGAAAAAGCTTACAGTTCTTAGAAGTATCAGAAGAGGCTGTTGGCAGCTGGATTTATCCAATGAGAGGGAAGAAGGAAGAGCTGCAAGTTGGTAATGTTTCTCCTGGGAGTCTGTAGTCACAATCAGAGAAGTAAATTATTTGCAAGGAGCTTAGGATCTAGCAGCTTTAGGTCTCCTAGACAAAAATTACTAAGCACCTAATGAGAGGTGCACAGGTGTTATGAAGGGAAGTTGGGAGGAGTTAGTGATGCAAGTGCAGGAATCCTGACATGACCCCCTTCCCACGGAAGCTGTACCACAGCTTAGGGTCCTGGATGGTCAGGGTGTCGACGATGAAAAATCAATAGAAGTTTTGGGGCATGTATGTTATATGCAGGTTCCCAAGTATCCTCTGGTAGGTACCCTTTCCATCTAACAAGGTATTGAAGTTCTCCATGAACGATCCGTGAGTCGAGTAAGGAGTCAACCTCATATTCATCTGGATCAAGGAAATTACTTTTCAGGGGAAGAATTACTCTAAGATCTCTCATAGAAGAATAAGGTTTCAGGAGTGAGATATGAAAAGTAGGGTGAATCTTTAATGAAGATGGTAAATCCAAAGTTAAAGCATTAGGATTTATCACCCTTTTTACAGGAAATGGACTGATGAACAAACCACCAAGTTTCTTACTAGGTATCTGGAGTCTGAGATTCTTTGTGGACAGCCACACTAGATCGCCTACAGAATATTGTGAAGGGTTGCGTCTTCTGAGATCATAGTATTTCTTTTGAGTTTGTTGAGAAGAGAGAATATTATCTTTTAAATCCTTGAAGATGTGTTTTAGCTTAGCAAAATGGTCGACAGCTGTAGGGCAGGTGGTAGTGGTATTAGCCCCCTTTTCAGAAAATGGTACGTATGTGGGATGGTATCCATAGTTTGCTTGGAAAGGTGTCATCTTTATAGATGAATTGAATGAATCATTAAAAGCATATTCTGCCATTGGTAAATATTGTAACCACTCAGTTTGTTGATATGAACAATAACAACTAATGTACTGTTCCAAAGACTGAGTTAAACGTTCGGTCTGACCATTTGTTTGGGGATGGAAAGAGGTTGTGAACCTATGATCAATTTTACTTTGATGACATAGGGCTTTCCAAAACCTGGAGGTAAAGGTAGTACCTCAGTCCATTGTTAGAGTTGAAGGGAGTCCGTGTAATCTCATGACATTGGTAAGAAAAAGCTTGGCAGTCTCAGAGGCAGTGGGTAGTTTGTTAAAGGGTATGAAATGTGCCATCTTGGTTAAAAATATCAATCACTACCAAGATGGTGTTCATCTTTGAAGAAGGTGGGAGATCAACAATGAAATCCAATGAAAGATGCAGCCAGGGTCGTTCTGGAACAGGCAGAGGTATTAAGAGTCCATAGGGAGGTCTTTTGTCAGGTTTAGAAGTTGCACAAAGAGTACATGTTAGCACATATTCCTGTACACTTTTCCTCATTGATGGCCATCAATAATGCCTGGATAAATGTTCTAAAGTTCTTAACACCCCCGGATGTCCTGAGAGGGGAGAATCATGATGAGTCTTCAATAGCAGGAGTCGTAACGGTTTTGGTACGTATATTTTATTATCATGATAGTATAGTCCATCTTCTCTTTTGATGAGTACGGAGGAAGGAAGCTGATCATCTGAGTTCAGGGATGTCTTTAGTTCTCTAAGAAAGGTAGTAGTAACTCCAAGGAATTTATCAGGCAGTATAATGGATGTCATGGGTGATATATTGCTAGGTTTTGGGTCTTTACGAGAGAGAGCATCTGCTTTGCCATTCTTGCTGGAAGGTCTGTAAATTATATGGAAATTGAAACGTGTGAAGAATAGATTCCAACGAACCTGACGGGATGACAAGGTCTTCTTGGAATGTAAGAATTCCAGATTTTTGTGGACGGTATAAACGATGATTGGTTGTTTTGTCCCTTCTAAAAGATGTCTCCAATGTTCGAGAGCTCTTTTAATTACTAGGAGTTCCTTTTCCCCAATGGGATAATTGATTTCGGCTGGAGCTAATACTTTGGAGAAAAATGCAATGGGGTGTAATGGTTCAGTTATAGAGGTTTTCTGAGACAATACTGCTCCAATCACGTAATCGGAAGAATCTACTTCCAGAGTGTATTGTAAATTCGAATCAGGAAACCTTAGAATAGGAGCACTGGTGAACATAGTTTTGAGTAAATTGAAGGCCTTTGCTGCTTCATCATTCCAATGGAATGATTTAGATGTGCTGGTGAGTTGGGTCAATGGTTTAGCTATCTTAGAGAAATTTTTGATGAACTTCCTATAGTATTGGAGAAACCAAGGAAGCATTGCAATTCTTTCTTGGTAGTTGGATATGGCCAATCTTTTACAGCGTTTACTTTATTGTCTTCCATACTGATGCCAGAAGGGGTAATATGGTATCCCAGGAATGAGATCTCAGTAGTGTGGAATTCACATTTCTCCGGTTTAGCATACAAACAGTGTGTTCTGAGCCTGGAAAGAACCCACCGAACATGTTTGACATGTTCTTCATATGTGTTGGAATATATTAAGATGTCATCCAGGTAAACAACTAAGCAAACATCAAGGAGATCTCTGAAGACATCGTTTATAAAATATTGGAAGGTCGCTGGGGCATTACACAACCCAAAAGGCATGACTAGGTATTCATAAAGACCATACCTAGTTCTAAACGCTGTCAGCCACTCATCGCCTTCTCTTATGCGAACCAGATTGTAGGCGCACCTCAAATCCAACTTAGTGAACATTTTTGCCCCGGTAAGCCGTTCTATGAGTTCTGGGATTAAAGGGAGTGGATAACGGTTCTTTCTGGTCCTTTTGTTTAGTTCACGGTAGTCTATGATTGGGTGTAAAGAGTCATCTTTGTTTTTTACAAAAAACATCCCTGCTCCTGCTGATGAGGTGGACGGCCTGATGAATCCTTTATGGATATTTTCTTCTAAATAGGCTTTGAGGTGGTCAAGTTCTGGCTGACTCAGAGGATAGAGATGTCCGTAGGGTATGGTAGATCCTGGTTTTAGGTCAATAGGGCAATCATACACCCGATGAGGGGGTAGACTTTCTGCCTCCTTTTTGCTAAAAACATCAGAAAAGTCAGGATATTCTTCTGGAAGTGCTGATGTTATTTCTTGAGTTTGCATAATTTCTCTGGAGAGGAGGCAAGAGCGCTGACATTCTGATGAGTTGAACATGATTTCTGATGTATTCCAGTTGATGGTGGGTTGATGTTTTTGTAGCCAGGTGACACCTAATACAACAGGAAAAAGAGGTGAAGGTAAAACATCAAACTCTATATATTCTGTATGACCAGATGGGGTCTTTACTAATAACGGACTAGTTTGATGGGTGATTGGTCCAGAGGCGATATTAGTGCCATCATTAACACGAATTGACACAGCAGTGGGTTTCAAAACAATAGGTATTTTATTTTTTATTAAAAGAGCTCTATTAATAAAATTGCCATAGGCTCCTGAATCCAGTAAAGCTTCAGTGCAAAGGCTGGTTTGCTCCCACTCCAAAAATAAAGAAAGAGTACAATAAGTAGGATTTATACTATGAGTGTGAGACACATTAATTTTGTTCAACTCACATTTCTTAGATCTCTGGAGAATTGGGCAATCCTTTACATTATGCGTTGGGTTGGCACAATACATACAAAGCTGGTTTGCTCTACGGCGGCTCCGTTCTTCTGGGGTCAAAGGTCCCCTGGCAAGACCTATCTCCATAGGTTCTGCTGCTGGTTTAGTTGATGGAGAAAATAAAGGGGTGGTTGAGTATGAGTGAGGAACAGGATCTGTATGGCAGCGTTCTGTGTGCCTTTCTCTCAATCTGCGGTCAATCTGAATTACCAACTTCATGAGTAGTTCCAATGTTTTAGGGAGATCAGTGCAAGCCAACTCATCTTATCAGATATATAGTCTTCGACTGGTCGCCTTCCCTGTTTCAGGCTGCGCATAGAGGCTTCAGCAGTCAACTGGACATTGGTATCCATATACAGTTCATCCACTGTGTTCAGGAACACATCCAAAGATCCTAGTATAGGATCATCATTCTCGAAAAAGGAATCTGCCCACACCCTGGGTTCAGCTCGTAGAAAGGAAATAATGGTTAGGACTTTAATTCTCTCTGTACAATAAGTTTTTGGTTTTAAATTAAAGAGTAACAAACAAGCGTTTTTAAATTGACGATATGATTTTCTCTCTCCTGAGAAAGGCTCTGGTATAGAGACTATAGGTTCAGGGGTGGAATCTGGAAACTGTGGTTTCTGGGAGATTGAATCCCTAATAATTCTCCTTAGGGATTGATTCTCTATTTCAAGCTCTCTTAAGCGTTCACCCAGTTGATCCACTCTCTGGGATAAATTGTAGACTAACTGTGGCAGGTCTGTTGGATCCATAGTTATGGCTTAGTAATTATGTAAGGATCAGTGTAACTTTCACAAGTAAGTGTGAAACTTAGGTTTCAAGTGGATCTCAGCTACAGACTAGGTTGATGTCCTGTGACTTTAAATGTTGGAATGTAACACAGAGATTATCATAAACTTCTAGGAGGTTTTTTAGAAGCAGTGATTTTATACTGTGTAGTTGTTAGTAGTAATGAGATTGCATATGACTTGCTTTATGTAAGCAGCTGCAGTTGAACAAGCAAAATTGTGCTGTTATTGATTGCACAGATAGACTGCTGGAGGAGTGTTTAAAGAGGAGTGTTCCTTTAAATTCTCTGCATAATAAAATGTTAGTTTCACTCAGCAGTAAATATGAGAAGACAGAGAAATGTTACAGTTACAATTAACAGGCAGCCAGGCAGCAAAGAAACCTGTTGTAAAGCTCTGCAGCAGCAAACAGAAATGAAAGTGATGACGTCACAAATGAGCGTGTTCCGGTCAAAGAGCTTTGTTATCCTGTGCTCTTTCCAATGTTAGAACAAGTCAATACATACAGTAAAATTGTTAAAGTGATAAATACCTCCTAGACCAAGCCTGTAGAAGCTGTAAGAGAGTTGTAGGAAAAAGTAGTTGCTCTTTAACTGGTAAGTCTGAAACCGGAAGTGGATGCCTTTCAGCTCTCTGTGAAATGGAATTGTAGTGAAAAAGCTTACAGTTCTTAGAAGTATCAGAAGAGGCTGTTGGCAGCTGGATTTATCCCATGAGAGGGAAGGAGGAAGAGCTGCAAGTTGGTAATGTTTCTCCTGGGAGTCTGTAGTCACAATCAGAGAAGTAAATTATTTGCAAGAAGCTTAGGATCTAGCAGCTTTAGGTCTCCTAGACGAAAATTACTAAGCACCTAATGAGAGGTGCACAGGTGTTATGAAGGGAAGTTGGGAGGAGTTAGTGATGCAAGTGCAGGATTCCTGACAATGACAGATGCAGAGGAGAAACATGGGAACACCCAAAGATAAAAGTGACATTTAATAACAAAAGAACAACATAATTAATGCCTGTGACTAGATGTTCATAGTGACAGCCCATTCTCAGATGATATACTTCAGTAGAATAGAACATAGTCAATACTGGTATTCAAGCCGACTGGAGTAAGAGTGTCCAGTCTGTATATCCATTGTGCTTCACACTTCAACAGTTCCCGGTTCCTATCACCACCTCGTTTTAAGAGGGCCACTCTATCAATCAGCATGGCCTTGAGTGATGAAATGGGGTGTTGTTCAAGAAAGTGCCTTGCCACAGGTTGATCCAAGTGTCCCTCTTTGAGGGCAGTTCTAATTGCACTCTTGTGGTTAGCAAGTCTCTCACGAAAGGTAGTGCTAGTTTTGCCAATATAATAGCATCCACAATACAAGACAGAAAATATATCACAAAGTCCGAAGTGCAGGTGAGCGGATGTCTGATCCAATAGGTCTTGGTTGATCCCGGATGGTGAAACTTCTCTCCTGTGAGATGGATGCCGATCACACAGCTGCCACATTTGTAGCAGCCATTTTTTACTTTTTGGAGCCATGTCTTTTCCTACTTCCAGGGATCAGTCTTCATTAGCAAAGAGTTCAGTCTACAGCTACTCCTTTGGACTAACCTCGTAGGTGGTTTGTTCTTAAAAAGGTAGGGTTGTCAGCTCAGGGGTTATTTGGCTAGTGGTACGTGTGTGATTATCCATATTTTGCTCTCTGCTCATGAGCATTGCTAAGTTAGATTGTTAATCCCGGATAAGGGTAGGTGTATCTGATTGTTGACTGTGGCTGTCGGCACAGGGGTTATTTGCTGGGTGGTACACGTGTAATTGACCACATTATGCTATCTGCTTATGTGTTCTGCTACTTTATGGGTGGCCTGCATGTCTTTTAAAAGCGCTAGTATATGTGTGATCCTATGATTGGTGTAGACATGATGTATTTTATTCTGTGTTACACATGAGTATGTTACATCCTCTTACACGTGGGATGGGGTGAAGCAGGAGCTTTTACCCTATGCAGGTGACTATGTACTGTTTATGTATCTGTCATTGGGACTACAGTGTGAGAGAAATTTGACCTTTTTCCTTTTTTTCCTTGGTTTTTATTATGTTGAGCTCAGGTGTGAGCTAGCATGCCATTTTCCTTTGGTGAAGGGTCGTCACTGTTGTAATCAATTTTTAATATGTGTCTAGTATCTTGTATGTTGTATTGTCCACTTAGATTCCATTTGCATATTTTGTATTTTTTTTTTTTCAGATCATAATTGTCTTGAAGAAGGCCCACAAATGGGTCGAAATATCAACATTTAAACTAATGTTAAACATATTTTTAACATTAAAAAATTAAAATTGCACTGTTCTTTGCTTCAAAACAAGTCTTGTGAGTGCCCTCCTACATCAATACATTGCTATATATATATATATATATATATATATATATATATATATATATATATATATATATATATATATATATATATATATATATAAAAATACATGTAATGCTTTACATAGGAAACTGAGCATGGCAGTTATTTAAAACGCTGGTCACTTGGTCACTGTGGTGCCTCTTGAATGGTTGAAGGGAGTCCCAAGATGACCCATCTTATCTTTACCGTACATATATTTACAGTTTATTTGGAACCCCCAATATTAATGCCTCGCAAGAGTGTTCAGATCATTGACTAATTCTTGGATTTTACTGAAAGACAGTCTTTATATTAAACTTTATACTCTCTGTGATACTTTATCTGACAATATTTAATTTAAAAAATAATTATTTTGAAGAAAATAAAAAAAGGAAATATTCAGTTTGCAAAAATATTCTACCCATCTGCTCTGAAAGTTCCAAGTTTACACAGCTGGAAAAAAAAAATACCCTAATGATAATACAATCAATTAACTATCAGGGCTTCCAAACACCTTTGGCTGCAAGTTTGCTAATTAATATCAAATATAATTAATGCTAAACTTCTTAAAATAAAATTGCGAAACTTCCGGTGGGCGGGCTTAGGAGCAAGCAGCAGACAAGAGAAGCTCCATGCAGAATACGAAAAAAAATTGTGCTAAAGCATCCTCAGAGGTTGTCTTTTTTTATTATTTTCCCCTCTGCTGTGAACCCTGAGCCTACCGAAATTTCCTTGGCAGACTTTGCTGCCCAGAGTGGAGACATGGTATGAAAGAAGATACCCTCTGCATTTTTCGGGAGAGCCGCGCACCCCTCCCCCACTGAAGCCCTCTATTTGGAGCATCACAGGAGGAAGATACTGCTGGTCGGACCGGCTGAAGTTTCTACCACAGCCTAGCAGTTACCCTTGACCTTGGGGCATCTAACTGTGACGGGGAAGATTAATGTAAAGAGCCCGCGGGGGAACACCTACTGTAGGCGCGACTCCATCTTGACCCCGCGTGGGCTACTTTCCCGCTCGGCGCTGCCCTGTGGAGAGAAACTGTGAATCGCCTTGCCCAAGGTATGAAATTACCTAATACAGGGACGGAGTACCCAGTTCTGCGGACCTTGAGGACTGTCTTTTAAGTACAGCAGGCCCTGGAGCTAGGAGACGCAAGAGAAAAAGAAAAAAGTCTGGCATCCGGCGGGGAAGCTGTTAACGCCATCCTGACGCTTAGGCCTGTCTGCATTACTCCGGACAGATATTATTGATAACGGTGGCGGTAAGAATTTATGGTACACCTTTTTCCTCACCCTATTGCTTTGAAGTGCACAGGCTAATCAGTGCTCCACACGGAGGATTGGGACGCCATACAAGCCTTCCTCTTTAATTACATTGCGCCACAATATAAAGCACACAGGGTTCTAATGCACTTGTATGGGGAAACACCAGGTACTATGGCTGCATAACGATATAGTACACAGGAATTGCAGACCGACATCCTAAACTTATACTGGGCTGGTATTTTATTTGACAGATCTACTGGGTATCTGACCCTTTGCATATGGGCCTGTGAACTACTGGGCCTGAAGATTTACCCTGCTGTTGGGTGTTTAATGTTTGATTTGGCATCCTCTCCGGTTTGTTGTGTGGCCCTGACCGGAGGGAGAAGTGCTTATTGTAACTGCTGGAACTTTTCAGTCTCCCCTTTATGGCCATTATAAACATCTTTTAACTCTGGACTGTCATGCCTCAAGAGATGCTGAGTTTCTAGATCACTCTGAAGCCCCCCATGCTCTGAAGCTTATCCCTCTGTCACATATCTGGAGTCGCTGATACTCTTCACAGAACTGTGGACTTATATCAATGTGACAGCCTGAACTCCTCCATAAAGCTACATAAAGCTTTTATTTTTCGAAGTCAGAGGGCCGGGGACAGCTATACTAAAACTTCTCTCACTAGGTTTGAGGGATGGTCACAGTGTAAATCTTATTTACTTAGAAGTGTGCACTTAACCATATTTTTCTTTCTTCCTGACAGCCCTGACAAGTTTTCTGATAGCTGCATAGTATTGTAATTTCTGTGTTTTATCTAACTTACCGCATAGGATGATGCAGGCTTAAAAGTGTATGGTGTTTGTATGCTGGTTTACGGTCCACACATTTATTACGTTTAAAAATAGGATAGCTTCCCCAGAAGAGTTGCACTTCTCCCATTGTATGGGTATATGGAGAAATACCTAACCTCCACTCCAATGGCGAGTCGTAGTAAAACTACTGAACGCGGAAATAAGTCTGGAGCTGAATCTGGAAGTCAGGGCCTTAACGTAGAAATTGGCTCAGATACTAATCCGATTGATACCCATCCAATAGTTAAACAAATATCCATGCTATTCATGCCTAAAATTGACAATTTACAAAGAGGGGTTGACACACTCACGGACGATGTCAAACAATTTTCCACCAGAGTAGCAGAGGCGGAGAATAGGATCTCTGACTTAGAGGACTCTAATGTATCTAACACTAATAAAATTGAAAATTTGGAAAGACAAACGGTAGCCTTACAATTAAAAATAGATAATTTAGAAAACAGGTCAAGGCACAATAATGTACGGCTCCTTGGCCTCCCTGAATCAGTTAAACAATCAGATATTATTCCCTTTGTGGAGAGCACTTTACCGTCTTTACTAAACATTCCCATACAGGATTTTGCAGGTGGAGTTGAGCGAGCACACAGGGTGGGCCCAGAGAGATTTAATATGGATAATATGTCCCAACCTAGCCCAATAATGATCCAATTTCTGCATTTTCAAGCTAAAACAGCTGTGCTGAGGGCCTATAGAAAATTGGAAACTCTAACGTATAACAATGCCCGTTTACTATTTTTTCAAGATTTATCTGCTGACCTTATGAAACGTCGTAGAGAATTCTCACCAATCTGCTCTAAATTCCATAGAGAGGGTAGACAGGCCTTCTTGCTGTATCCAGCCAGGCTTAAAATTACCACCTTTAGAGGCCCAACATTCTTTGACACCCCCTCAGAGGCCCAAGAATTCTTAGAAAAAAATGGGTCACCTATACGCAGCCCCACACGAGAACAGGGTAGGGGGAGGACGGCTGAGGGGATGGTACATAGGAGTGAGTTTGATTATTTCTGATAAGTCATATTTCTTGTTACCCTGAAAAGATGGTTAAACATACTACCAATTTGAGTCATTTGATCAAATGTTTAACAGGTCTGTACTTAATGCCTGTTCTTATAATGCTGTTTATAAATTGTTTAGAGTTTATATGTTGGACTATGTCTTGGAAAATATTGACTCATAACTGCAATGAGGATAAGATATGTGTTTATTACAATGTGCTGACCCTCGCAGGTCTTAAAGTGAAATATGTACTAGACTGGATTAAGTTAACGGGTCCTTGTTTCTTTCCAGCACAGCATCTGCATGTAGTTGGTTCGTGGGGCCTGGTGGGGCTCCGGCGTGAGGAAGGGCTGAACCGGGAGCCTGTACAGCATGTCAAAAGGTGTGTCGTGGTGTGTTTTTTTTGTTTGTTTTTTTTCTCTTCCCTCCCTGCCCTTTGCATACCTTGTGCACCTCCTCCTACTTGATGTGTATACATTTAGGGTCTTTTTAGAATTTAAGATTTAATTTATATTCATGGAATGTAGGGGGTATTCATTCCCCTATTAAGAGGAAGACAATTTTAACCCACCTTAGGAAAAAACGAGCAGAAATTGTGTTTCTACAAGAGACGCACCTTTCGGACTTAGAACATGACAAATTGAGGTCTGATTGTGTGGGGAGGGTAGAATATGTCTCATATAAGTCGGCTAGCAGGGGGGTGGCTATACTTTTTGGCAAACAGTTAGAATATGAGGTAATGGAGGTACTCAAAGATTTAGAGGGCAGATACATAATAGTACAAATCCGCATCTTGGAGAAAATATACACCTTATGTAATGTCTATGCTCCGAATCAGAAAGGCAGGAAGTTTTGGGACTCTATAACAGCCACTCTTACACCCTACTTAGGCACTCACATTATACTGGGAGGAGACTTTAATCTGGCCCCAAACCCTCATTGCGACAGACTGAGGGACCCCACCAGACGTACAACCGGAAAGCCACATAACACACCAGATAAATTTGAGAAGGATGTTTTTGCAATGTTGGGGACCTCCCTAGATTTTTCTGACATATGGCGACAATTAAATCCTGATGGGAGAGATTATACTTGCATCTCACGGGTGACAGCCTCTATGTCCCGCATTGATCTATTTTTTATTTCAAACTCCCTAGTTACTCAGGTAATTGACGCAAAAATCGACGAGGTAGTCATCTCTGATCATGCCCCATAGCACTCTTTCTGGATACAGTTCCACGGATGGGCAACAGGCGCACCTTAAGATTTCCAAAATATTTAATATCATCCCAAGAATTTCAAAATTACCTAACCCAATGCTGGGATGATTATAGGGCAAATAATATTCAGCACTTAAACACACCAGAGTTATTCTGGACAACGGCTAAAGCTGTCCTTTCAGGTAACATCATTGCTTACCTAGCACGTAGGAAAATACAATACGCAGAAAAAGTTGAACGTGTGAGAGATAGGCTGGTGGAGACTTATCGTGAATACTGTGCTGCCCCCACGAATCAACACCACCGTAAATAAATAGATACCAAGGCAGAATATGATGCGCTACTTGCACATCAAGCTTCCCAAGCGTTGCTACAAACCAGAGGCAAATATTATAGATACGGAGAAACTTTTAGCGATGCTAGTTAACATGACCACCAACTCCAAATGTATAGCCGCGTTGAAAACACAAGGGAACATCATAAGAGATTCTAAATCAATAGCAGGGGCTTTTGCCTTGTATTATTCCTCTTTGTATGCCAGTGAGCGCACTCCTGGAGATGAAACGAGGAATCGTTTTTGGGACAACATCAAACTCCCAAAGATCTCTGACGAACAGTTGGGTAGGCTAAACGCTCCTATAGATGGTAAGGAAATCGAGAAAACCATAATGACTATGTCATTGGGCAAAGCACCTGGTCCTGATGGGCTACCGATTGAATTTTACCGCCTGCTTAAACCCCAGGTGACTCCAGTGCTCGTGGAACTGTTTGCTAGGTATTTTAGAGAGGAACAGATGCCTGCCCCTGAATTCTCAACGGCATATTTCACACTGATCCCAAAACCGCGAAAGGATAGCTTGTTACCCAAGTCCTATAGACCGATTTCCTTATTAAATTCGGACTACAAGATTCTTACTAAATTGTTTGCGGAAAGACTAAAATTTATTTTACCTAGTATCATACATGAAGACCAGATGGGTTTCATGCACGCAAGATCATCGGTGGTCAATGTGCGTAGGGTGTTGCAGATAGTGCAACATTTTTGGGCCAGATCGCAAGATCGTCTGATGACAGATAGACCGGAGGCCTTTCTGCTGTCACTTTATGCGGAAAAGGCCTTCGATCGAGTGGAGTGGGATCACTTATTCCATACCATGACCCAGGCCAATTTCTCTGGCACCTTTCTTACACTCATTAAAATTTTATATCAGGCCCCGCTGGCTAGTATACTAGTTAATAACATGTTTTCTCCTGCCTTTCATCTGCCTAGGGGCACCAGACAGGGGTGTCCCCTGTCACCCCTGCTCTTTAATATTGCCTTGGAACCCTTGGCCATTAAATTGCAGCAAGATATTCCTGGCATTGATGTAGCAGGAAGCCCTCAACAACTCGCATTATATGCAGATGACATGCTCCTATTTGTCCGGACCCTGAGACGCACTTGCCCAGCATCATGAAAAACCTTTCCGACTTTTGCTCGTTCTTGGGCTATAAGGTGAAAGTGCAGAAGTCGGAGATCCTCTGGCTCCATAAAAGATCAGGCTTAGATGTGAAATACCCTTTCGCAGTAGCTAAACATGATATTACATATCTGGGCATCAGAATCTCGGCTAACCCCAATAAATTATATGCTAACAATCTGACGCCCATCTGTGCTAAGTTGCATGCTCAAATGAATAGCTGGAAAGCTCTGCCTCTGTCATTATCCGGTAGAATCGGATTACTTAAAATGGTAATTCTTCCCAGATTACTATATCCGTTCCTTATGCTTCCCCTACTCTTAAGCAAATCTGATATTAAGTTATTAAATACTGCCACGACGGGCTTCATATGGCAAGGGAAAAAAATTAAGCATGGGCTTTCCTAACGGAGGCTTGGCATTACCGGATTTTTGGTTGTATAATTGGGCAGTGCTGATTTGTCTGGTGGTGGACTGGCAGGTGGGTACATATCTCTTCTGTCAGCCTTCTCTGGAGCAGGCGGTGCTAGGAAACATATCACTGGCTTACCTGCCGCATATCACAAATGCAAAATCTATACAGGCTCTGGGCCTCAATATATTGTGTAAGGACCCTTTGAAAGCCTGGCTACAAGCAAACAAATTCTTGGGAAGGGTGTGCCATGCTTCACATTATTTACCTATTGTTAGAAACCCGGATTTCCCGGCGAGACTGGAGACTCAGCCTTTCAAGCTCTGGGAGCAGAGAGGGTTGAGGTCACTTAAACATTTACTAGATCCCCTCACAAAAACGGTTAAGACTTTTGGTACTTTACAGAGAGACTACGATCTCCCTAGAACCCACTTTTATGCATTTCTTCAGGTGCGCCACTATATTGGGACACTGGTCAGAGACAACCCAGGGTGCTGGGAGGGATCTCCCTTTCGTATTACTCAGACGTTATATACAATGGGTAAATTCTCACTCTCGAAAATCTACCAAACACTCTTGCAGCTTCGCCTTTTGGGCTTACGGGACTCCATACAGATGGGTTGGGTTAGAGAGGGAGTTAGGGAAGTCACTTGGGATGAGATAAGGAGCAGCATGGACAAAACAAGGAGAGCTACACTGTCGGCAGTATACAGGGAATCTCAGATACGCTTCCTACACAGGGCATACCTCACCCCAAGAGCCATGGTAAAGTGGATACCCACTATGTCCAATAAATGTGTTAAATGCACTTTAGATAATCCATGCATTTTACACTATATATGGGATTGCCCGTCAATCAAACAATATTGGGGTAAAATCCAATACTGGATTAGGCAGAAACTGCAGATACATCTTACTATATACCCTGAAACTATTTTATTCTTGACCTGGGACTCCCAACACAAACAACATGACACTCTACTAAGTTTAATTATCCAAGTGGCCAGATAATGTATATTAAAACATTGGATAGGGAACACAGGCCCCTCTTTTAGAGGCTTTAAAAATATGTTACAATCCCAAATATTTATAGAACAAATGGATGTAAGAACTGATGTCCAGAACAGATTGAGCCTGTTTCTACGTAAATGGCATAAACTTATATTAACCTTGGAGTTGGAAATTCAGAGACTGATTCTAATGCCATTCAAAGATTCTGTGCATCTCCTGGAAGATACTCTAAGAGAGGACTGGGAACACCTGCTTAATAGACCTAGAGAACAACGTTAAGGATGTAGGTCCCTCTCTGCACCTGATGCACGGGGTATCTTCCTGTTCCTTGGCTCCTTCTCTGCTCCTTCCCCCCTCCTTTTTTTTTCCCCACTGGGCTCCACGACCAACTGCAGTAATAATAATTCTTAGAAATTATGAATTAGTTAGTTTATGCTGTTTAAGGTTTTATAGTTTAAGTTAGGTTAATATTTAGGAGATTAGGGAGTTATTGGAAAAAGAAAAAGCGAAAAAAGTAAGGCTGGAGGAGAATACACTCACACAACTGGATGATTTCTTTGACAATGAACAGAGTATGAAATATTGTAGCATCTGTGAATCTGAAACTGTTATCTTAATAACGTTTGCACTTGTAAATGTTGTTGTATCTTTTTGATATGTGTGTATTTCTGTCCTCCACAATAATAAAAATGATATTTCAAAAAAAATAAAATAAAATTGCTTTATAATCCCATTTTATTTAAAAAATATGTAGAAAATGAGTTAAACTATTATAACTGAATATACAGATGTATATAAGAAGTATGGAACTCCTGTTGATAACAAATTGCTAATTCCTGTTTTCTGCTCACTGGGGCTAATAGCCACACAAAAACATTGACCAAATTTGGAAACCCCGACCTAGAGCCTATGCAAGTCACTGAATAAACCAATCACACAAAATGTAGGATAAGGCTATTTCTGTGTTGGTCCCGTTTAAGTGACTTGATCATGTGTGATCTACTACTAATTGTCACTAAGGCTATCAGTCAGGGAGTTCTTGATGCTAGTTGCTACAATATAAGTGCCTTCATTTCATAGGAGGCATTTCTATAGTCTCTAAAAAGTAAATAAACCTAATTGCAAACTTCCTTAATGCATTAGAGTGTATTTTTTCTATTCGATAAAGAGTATGAGACCCCTCTTTCCAAAATATGGTCTCAAGCATAGTTATAATAAGAGCCACTTACCTATCATCGAACACTTTATATATACCAATTTGTTTATTATAATCACCATTATCATGGTGAACAGCTGCAAATTAGAGTCGTAAGTGACCCTCATTCAGGGAAATTCTTGGTTTTAAATGTAGGGACTCATCCCCATCTAATTAAACCAGAGTTGGAATGGGGTCTCTATAATAGCCCCTTCTCTTCCAATGCAATGTTGGGGACCTCCCTAGATTTTTCTGACATATGGCGACAATTAAATCCTGATGGGAGAGATTATACTTGCATCTCACGGGTGACAGCCTCTATGTCCCGCATTGATCTATTTTTTATTTCAAACTCCCTAGTTACTCAGGTAATTGACGCAAAAATCGACGAGGTAGTCATCTCTGATCATGCCCCCATAGCACTCTTTCTGGATACAGTTCCACGGATGGGCAACAGGCGCACCTTAAGATTTCCAAAATATTTAATATCATCCCAAGAATTTCAAAATTACCTAACCCAATGCTGGGATGATTATAGGGCAAATAATATTCAGCACTTAAACACACCAGAGTTATTCTGGACAACGGCTAAAGCTGTCCTTTCAGGTAACATCATTGCTTACCTAGCACGTAGGAAAATACAATACGCAGAAAAAGTTGAACGTGTGAGAGATAGGCTGGTGGAGACTTATCGTGAATACTGTGCTGCCCCCACGAATCAACACCACCGTAAATAAATAGATACCAAGGCAGAATATGATGCGCTACTTGCACATCAAGCTTCCCAAGCGTTGCTACAAACCAGAGGCCAATATTATAGATACGGAGATGTCAGGGAAACTTTTAGCGATGCTAGTTAACATGACCACCAACTCCAAATGTATAGCCGCGTTGAAAACACAAGGGAACATCATAAGAGATTCTAAATCAATAGCAGGGGCTTTTGCCTTGTATTATTCCTCTTTGTATGCCAGTGAGCGCACTCCTGGAGATGAAACGAGGAATCGTTTTTGGGACAACATCAAACTCCCAAAGATCTCTGACGAACAGTTGGGTAGGCTAAACGCTCCTATAGATGGTAAGGAAATCGAGAAAACCATTATGACTATGTCATTGGGCAAAGCACCTGGTCCTGATGGGCTACCGATTGAATTTTACCGCCTGCTTAAACCCCAGGTGACTCCAGTGCTCGTGGAACTGTTTGCTAGGTATTTTAGAGAGGAACAGATGCCTGCCCCTGAATTCTCAACGGCATATTTCACACTGATCCCAAAACCGCGAAAGGATAGCTTGTTACCCAAGTCCTATAGACCGATTTCCTTATTAAATTCGGACTACAAGATTCTTACTAAATTGTTTGCGGAAAGACTAAAATTTATTTTACCTAGTATCATACATGAAGACCAGATGGGTTTCATGCACGCAAGATCATCAGTGGTCAATGTGCGTAGGGTGTTGCAGATAGTGCAACATTTTTGGGCCAGATCGCAAGATCGTCTGATGACAGATAGACCGGAGGCCTTTCTGCTGTCACTTTATGCGGAAAAGGCCTTCGATCGAGTGGAGTGGGATCACTTATTCCATACCATGACCCAGGCCAATTTCTCTGGCACCTTTCTTACACTCATTAAAATTTGATATCAGGCCCCGCTGGCTAGTATACTAGTTAATAACATGTTTTCTCCTGCCTTTCATCTGCCTAGGGGCACCAGACAGGGGTGTCCCCTGTCACCCCTGCTCTTTAATATTGCCTTGGAACCCTTGGCCATTAAATTGCAGCAAGATATTCCTGGCATTGATGTAGCAGGAAGCCCTCAACAACTCGCATTATATGCAGATGACATGCTCCTATTTGTCCAGGACCCTGAGACGCACTTGCCCAGCATCATGAAAAACCTTTCCGACTTTTGCTCGTTCTTGGGCTATAAGGTGAAAGTGCAGAAGTCGGAGATCCTCTGGCTCCATAAAAGATCAGACTTAGATGTGAAATACCCTTTCGCAGTAGCTAAACACGATATTACATATCTGGGCATCAGAATCTCGGCTAACCCCAATAAATTATATGCTAACAATCTGACGCCCATCTGTGCTAAGTTGCATGCTCAAATGAATAGCTGGAAAGCTCTGCCTCTGTCATTATCCGGTAGAATCGGATTACTTAAAATGGTAATTCTTCCCAGATTACTATATCCGTTCCTTATGCTTCCCCTACTCTTAAGCAAATCTGATATTAAGTTATTAAATACTGCCACGACGGGCTTCATATGGCAAGGGAAAAAAATTAAGCATGGGCTTTCCTAACGGAGGCTTGGCATTACCGGATTTTTGGTTGTATATTTGGGCAGTGCTGATTTGTCTGGTGGTGGACTGGCAGGTGGGTACATATCTCTTCTGTCAGCCTTCTCTGGAGCAGGCGGTGCTAGGAAACATATCACTGGCTTACCTGCCGCATATCACAAATGCAAAATCTATACAGGCTCTGGGCCTCAATATATTGTGTAAGGACCCTTTGAAAGCCTGGCTACAAGCAAACAAATTCTTGGGAAGGGTGTGCCATGCTTCACATTATTTACCTATTGTTAGAAACCCGGATTTCCCGGCGAGACTGGAGACTCAGCCTTTCAAGCTCTGGGAGCAGAGAGGGTTGAGGTCACTTAAACATTTACTAGATCCCCTCACAAAAATGGTTAAGACTTTTGGTACTTTACAGAGAGACTACGATCTCCCTAGAACCCACTTTTATGCATTTCTTCAGGTGCGCCACTATATTGGGACACTGGTCAGAGACAACCCAGGGTGCTGGGAGGGATCTCCCTTTCGTATTACTCAGACGTTATATACAATGGGTAAATTCTCACTCTCGAAAATCTACCAAACACTCTTGCAGCTTCGCCTTTTGGGCTTACGGGACTCCATACAGATGGGTTGGGTTAGAGAGGGAGTTAGGGAAGTCACTTGGGATGAGATAAGGAGCAGCATGGACAAAACAAGGAGAGCTACACTGTCGGCAGTATACAGGGAATCTCAGATACGCTTCCTACACAGGGCATACCTCACCCCAAGAGCCATGGTAAAGTGGATACCCACTATGTCCAATAAATGTGTTAAATGCACTTTAGATAATCCATGCATTTTACACTATATATGGGATTGCCCGTCAATCAAACAATATTGGGGTAAAATCCAATACTGGATTAGGCAGAAACTGCAGATACATCTTACTATATACCCTGAAACTATTTTATTCTTGACCTGGGACTCCCAACACAAACAACATGACACTCTACTAAGTTTAATTATCCAAGTGGCCAGATAATGTATATTAAAACATTGGATAGGGAACACAGGCCCCTCTTTTAGAGGCTTTAAAAATATGTTACAATCCCAAATATTTATAGAACAAATGGATGTAAGAACTGATGTCCAGAACAGATTGAGCCTGTTTCTACGTAAATGGCATAAACTTATATTAACCTTGGAGTTGGAAATTCAGAGACTGATTCTAATGCCATTCAAAGATTCTGTGCATCTCCTGGAAGATACTCTAAGAGAGGACTGGGAACACCTGCTTAATAGACCTAGAGAACAACGTTAAGGATGTAGGTCCCTCTCTGCACCTGATGCACGGGGTATCTTCCTGTTCCTTGGCTCCTTCTCTGCTCCTTCCCCCCTCCTTTTTTTTTCCCCACTGGGCTCCACGACCAACTGCAGTAATAATAATTCTTAGAAATTATGAATTAGTTAGTTTATGCTGTTTAAGGTTTTATAGTTTAAGTTAGGTTAATATTTAGGAGATTAGGGAGTTATTGGAAAAAGAAAAAGCGAAAAAAGTAAGGCTGGAGGAGAATACACTCACACAACTGGATGATTTCTTTGACAATGAACAGAGTATGAAATATTGTAGCATCTGTGAATCTGAAACTGTTATCTTAATAACGTTTGCACTTGTAAATGTTGTTGTATCTTTTTGATATGTGTGTATTTCTGTCCTCCACAATAATAAAAATGATATTTCAAAAAAAATAAAATAAAATTGCTTTATAATCCCATTTTATTTAAAAAATATGTAGAAAATGAGTTAAACTATTATAACTGAATATACAGATGTATATAAGAAGTATGGAACTCCTGTTGATAACAAATTGCTAATTCCTGTTTTCTGCTCACTGGGGCTAATAGCCACACAAAAACATTGACCAAATTTGGAAACCCCGACCTAGAGCCTATGCAAGTCACTGAATAAACCAATCACACAAAATGTAGGATAAGGCTATTTCTGTGTTGGTCCCGTTTAAGTGACTTGATCATGTGTGATCTACTACTAATTGTCACTAAGGCTATCAGTCAGGGAGTTCTTGATGCTAGTTGCTACAATATAAGTGCCTTCATTTCATAGGAGGCATTTCTATAGTCTCTAAAAAGTAAATAAACCTAATTGCAAACTTCCTTAATGCATTAGAGTGTATTTTTTCTATTCGATAAAGAGTATGAGACCCCTCTTTCCAAAATATGGTCTCAAGCATAGTTATAATAAGAGCCACTTACCTATCATCGAACACTTTATATATACCAATTTGTTTATTATAATCACCATTATCATGGTGAACAGCTGCAAATTAGAGTCGTAAGTGACCCTCATTCAGGGAAATTCTTGGTTTTAAATGTAGGGACTCATCCCCATCTAATTAAACCAGAGTTGGAATGGGGTCTCTATAATAGCCCCTTCTCTTCCAATGCAATGTTGGGGACCTCCCTAGATTTTTCTGACATATGGCGACAATTAAATCCTGATGGGAGAGATTATACTTGCATCTCACGGGTGACAGCCTCTATGTCCCGCATTGATCTATTTTTTATTTCAAACTCCCTAGTTACTCAGGTAATTGACGCAAAAATCGACGAGGTAGTCATCTCTGATCATGCCCCCATAGCACTCTTTCTGGATACAGTTCCACGGATGGGCAACAGGCGCACCTTAAGATTTCCAAAATATTTAATATCATCCCAAGAATTTCAAAATTACCTAACCCAATGCTGGGATGATTATAGGGCAAATAATATTCAGCACTTAAACACACCAGAGTTATTCTGGACAACGGCTAAAGCTGTCCTTTCAGGTAACATCATTGCTTACCTAGCACGTAGGAAAATACAATACGCAGAAAAAGTTGAACGTGTGAGAGATAGGCTGGTGGAGACTTATCGTGAATACTGTGCTGCCCCCACGAATCAACACCACCGTAAATAAATAGATACCAAGGCAGAATATGATGCGCTACTTGCACATCAAGCTTCCCAAGCGTTGCTACAAACCAGAGGCAAATATTATAGATACGGAGATGTCAGGGAAACTTTTAGCGATGCTAGTTAACATGACCACCAACTCCAAATGTATAGCCGCGTTGAAAACACAAGGGAACATCATAAGAGATTCTAAATCAATAGCAGGGGCTTTTGCCTTGTATTATTCCTCTTTGTATGCCAGTGAGCGCACTCCTGGAGATGAAACGAGGAATCGTTTTTGGGACAACATCAAACTCCCAAAGATCTCTGACGAACAGTTGGGTAGGCTAAACGCTCCTATAGATGGTAAGGAAATCGAGAAAACCATAATGACTATGTCATTGGGCAAAGCACCTGGTCCTGATGGGCTACCGATTGAATTTTACCGCCTGCTTAAACCCCAGGTGACTCCAGTGCTCGTGGAACTGTTTGCTAGGTATTTTAGAGAGGAACAGATGCCTGCCCCTGAATTCTCAACGGCATATTTCACACTGATCCCAAAACCGCGAAAGGATAGCTTGTTACCCAAGTCCTATAGACCGATTTCCTTATTAAATTCGGACTACAAGATTCTTACTAAATTGTTTGCGGAAAGACTAAAATTTATTTTACCTAGTATCATACATGAAGACCAGATGGGTTTCATGCACGCAAGATCATCGGTGGTCAATGTGCGTAGGGTGTTGCAGATAGTGCAACATTTTTGGGCCAGATCGCAAGATCGTCTGATGACAGATAGACCGGAGGCCTTTCTGCTGTCACTTTATGCGGAAAAGGCCTTCGATCGAGTGGAGTGGGATCACTTATTCCATACCATGACCCAGGCCAATTTCTCTGGCACCTTTCTTACACTCATTAAAATTTGATATCAGGCCCCGCTGGCTAGTATACTAGTTAATAACATGTTTTCTCCTGCCTTTCATCTGCCTAGGGGCACCAGACAGGGGTGTCCCCTGTCACCCCTGCTCTTTAATATTGCCTTGGAACCCTTGGCCATTAAATTGCAGCAAGATATTCCTGGCATTGATGTAGCAGGAAGCCCTCAACAACTCGCATTATATGCAGATGACATGCTCCTATTTGTCCAGGACCCTGAGACGCACTTGCCCAGCATCATGAAAAACCTTTCCGACTTTTGCTCGTTCTTGGGCTATAAGGTGAAAGTGCAGAAGTCGGAGATCCTCTGGCTCCATAAAAGATCAGGCTTAGATGTGAAATACCCTTTCGCAGTAGCTAAACACGATATTACATATCTGGGCATCAGAATCTCGGCTAACCCCAATAAATTATATGCTAACAATCTGACGTCCATCTGTGCTAAGTTGCATGCTCAAATGAATAGCTGGAAAGCTCTGCCTCTGTCATTATCCGGTAGAATCGGATTACTTAAAATGGTAATTCTTCCCAGATTACTATATCCGTTCCTTATGCTTCCCCTACTCTTAAGCAAATCTGATATTAAGTTATTAAATACTGCCACGACGGGCTTCATATGGCAAGGGAAAAAAATTAAGCATGGGCTTTCCTAACGGAGGCTTGGCATTACCGGATTTTTGGTTGTATAATTGGGCAGTGCTGATTTGTCTGGTGGTGGACTGGCAGGTGGGTACATATCTCTTCTGTCAGCCTTCTCTGGAGCAGGCGGTGCTAGGAAACATATCACTGGCTTACCTGCCGCATATCACAAATGCAAAATCTATACAGGCTCTGGGCCTCAATATATTGTGTAAGGACCCTTTGAAAGCCTGGCTACAAGCAAACAAATTCTTGGGAAGGGTGTGCCATGCTTCACATTATTTACCTATTGTTAGAAACCCGGATTTCCCGGCGAGACTGGAGACTCAGCCTTTCAAGCTCTGGGAGCAGAGAGGGTTGAGGTCACTTAAACATTTACTAGATCCCCTCACAAAAACGGTTAAGACTTTTGGTACTTTACAGAGAGACTACGATCTCCCTAGAACCCACTTTTATGCATTTCTTCAGGTGCGCCACTATATTGGGACACTGGTCAGAGACAACCCAGGGTGCTGGGAGGGATCTCCCTTTCGTATTACTCAGACGTTATATACAATGGGTAAATTCTCACTCTCGAAAATCTACCAAACACTCTTGCAGCTTCGCCTTTTGGGCTTACGGGACTCCATACAGATGGGTTGGGTTAGAGAGGGAGTTAGGGAAGTCACTTGGGATGAGATAAGGAGCAGCATGGACAAAACAAGGAGAGCTACACTGTCGGCAGTATACAGGGAATCTCAGATACGCTTCCTACACAGGGCATACCTCACCCCAAGAGCCATGGTAAAGTGGATACCCACTATGTCCAATAAATGTGTTAAATGCACTTTAGATAATCCATGCATTTTACACTATATATGGGATTGCCCGTCAATCAAACAATATTGGGGTAAAATCCAATACTGGATTAGGCAGAAACTGCAGATACATCTTACTATATACCCTGAAACTATTTTATTCTTGACCTGGGACTCCCAACACAAACAACATGACACTCTACTAAGTTTAATTATCCAAGTGGCCAGATAATGTATATTAAAACATTGGATAGGGAACACAGGCCCCTCTTTTAGAGGCTTTAAAAATATGTTACAATCCCAAATATTTATAGAACAAATGGATGTAAGAACTGATGTCCAGAACAGATTGAGCCTGTTTCTACGTAAATGGCATAAACTTATATTAACCTTGGAGTTGGAAATTCAGAGACTGATTCTAATGCCATTCAAAGATTCTGTGCATCTCCTGGAAGATACTCTAAGAGAGGACTGGGAACACCTGCTTAATAGACCTAGAGAACAACGTTAAGGATGTAGGTCCCTCTCTGCACCTGATGCACGGGGTATCTTCCTGTTCCTTGGCTCCTTCTCTGCTCCTTCCCCCCTCCTTTTTTTTTCCCCACTGGGCTCCACGACCAACTGCAGTAATAATAATTCTTAGAAATTATGAATTAGTTAGTTTATGCTGTTTAAGGTTTTATAGTTTAAGTTAGGTTAATATTTAGGAGATTAGGGAGTTATTGGAAAAAGAAAAAGCGAAAAAAGTAAGGCTGGAGGAGAATACACTCACACAACTGGATGATTTCTTTGACAATGAACAGAGTATGAAATATTGTAGCATCTGTGAATCTGAAACTGTTATCTTAATAACGTTTGCACTTGTAAATGTTGTTGTATCTTTTTGATATGTGTGTATTTCTGTCCTCCACAATAATAAAAATGATATTTCAAAAAAAATAAAATAAAATTGCTTTATAATCCCATTTTATTTAAAAAATATGTAGAAAATGAGTTAAACTATTATAACTGAATATACAGATGTATATAAGAAGTATGGAACTCCTGTTGATAACAAATTGCTAATTCCTGTTTTCTGCTCACTGGGGCTAATAGCCACACAAAAACATTGACCAAATTTGGAAACCCCGACCTAGAGCCTATGCAAGTCACTGAATAAACCAATCACACAAAATGTAGGATAAGGCTATTTCTGTGTTGGTCCCGTTTAAGTGACTTGATCATGTGTGATCTACTACTAATTGTCACTAAGGCTATCAGTCAGGGAGTTCTTGATGCTAGTTGCTACAATATAAGTGCCTTCATTTCATAGGAGGCATTTCTATAGTCTCTAAAAAGTAAATAAACCTAATTGCAAACTTCCTTAATGCATTAGAGTGTATTTTTTCTATTCGATAAAGAGTATGAGACCCCTCTTTCCAAAATATGGTCTCAAGCATAGTTATAATAAGAGCCACTTACCTATCATCGAACACTTTATATATACCAATTTGTTTATTATAATCACCATTATCATGGTGAACAGCTGCAAATTAGAGTCGTAAGTGACCCTCATTCAGGGAAATTCTTGGTTTTAAATGTAGGGACTCATCCCAATCTAATTAAACCAGAGTTGGAATGGGGTCTCTATAATAGCCCCTTCTCTTCCTTTAAAAACTTCTTGGTGGTTAGCAGGTAATCACCTGCATCCTAGGTGATTTCTACTAGTGAAGATGACGACAATTCAATTTTAGTTTTGGTTTGGAGGATGTTTCCCTGCCATCTTCTGTTTTCATCTACTTCCTCAGTCAATGTTGCTTCTTCCTTGTCCTTAGTATCCCCAAAAAGAAAGAAAAAATGTGCAACCACAAGTCTTAATAGCCTGAGGAAACTGCCCTTTGTAGTCTGAGAAACGCATTGCTTTTAAATAAAGTGTTTTTGATTTTAAGCACACAATTGCTGGACTTTGGATTTTTGTTCCTGTATCATTTGCTGATTGGCGTATCACCTGTGTACTACCGGAGATCAGTCAGCTGGGTGACTGAGAAGCTCCAGCTTATTTGGATTGCACCTGGAGGTGCTTTTCTAGATGTAAGTGTGACATTTTATATTGCCCTTTACTAAGTCATACTGTGCTGGGTTATGGTGGTTCCTTTTTCTCCTTTTATATAGGAACCACACTGGTGGCCTTTTTTAGATTCAACCTCTGAAGCTGCTTGTCTAAATACAGTTAGCTGGACAACTGTGAAGTACCGGCCTGCCCTACTTGCACCATCTGGTGCTGTTTGCTTGTGAGTAGCCTCTTGCTATATTTATATCACCTTTGTTTGATGGTACTAGGCCATTTGACGCCTCTGTGTTTTCTTTATCCTTAGTATCCCTGCAATGGTTTAGACATGGTAATCTCAAATGAAATGAACAACTTTGGACTTGCATGCATGGAGGCTCATTCCACTATTAAAAGCCATTCATGAATGCAAGATTTTTTTTAAGGGTCTCATAAAGTTTTGCATACAAATTTCCCAGTCGACATTTTATTTACGGTTCACGCCAAATTGGAAACAGGCCTTTAACAAACACTATTAATAAATCTTGTTTAAAACAATCCTTGTGAAAGTTGCGAAGTGACCATATAGTGATAGAAAAACAGTGCACAGTCTGCCCATACTAACAGCATAAAAGATGCATTTAGATTGGTTAGCAGTGGTGTGGATGGAAAGATTTTAATAGTTAACTATAAAAGGTACTACTAAGCAAGCCCCGTAAAAACACGAAACACGATTTTAATAATACCTGTACTGTTAGTGGAAATCACAACAGTGCATGTAAGATTTACAATCAAATATTAAAAAAGAAATAATAAATATAAAATAAATAATAAAACACTATTTGTAGATGTTGGTGTTCTAAAGCGACTATAGAAGTACGTCCATCCTTCAGAGATGCGTATATCATTCATATGGATACTGAGGGTGAGATATTCTAAGAAGTTTTGTCGGCATGGCGAGGCCCTTAAAAAATTTTTAGAAACACAAATTTTATCTTGAGAAATGTTTATGTTGCTATGTAGAGTTCTTTATGTGCATGTTGATGATGTATTGTGATGACAATAGGTGACCAGTTTTTTTCTTGTTGAGTAAACAAAGGGGTTTCATGAATAGAGATATGTTGTAACCTTAAGGGGTATGAATGGGCCTCACAGTTTCTATTTCAAAAACACATAAAAAGTCATTTTCTGAAACTTTGGGTTTTTAACAAAATATATGATATAGCATTGTGATCACTCAAGAAACTCAGCTCCCAATTTGCAAAAAAAAAACAATGACAAATGTGTGTAGTTACATATCATCAGCTAACTCCCAGCAGTGCATTGCAGCTCCTGAGCCTTCCTAGGTATGTATTTCAACTAAGTATATCAAGAGAACAAAGTAAATTTAATAAGAGAAGTAAATTTAAAAGTCTTTTTAAAATAACATGCTCTATCTGAACCATGAATGTTTAATTTTGATTTTCATGCCCCTTTAAACAGTAGCCTAGACCATGCAAATAATCACTAGCTACATGTGTAACTTTTTGGCGATTACACCTGCACATAGCTGTCCCAAATACAATAATTTAAATTAGACTAAATTGTTTCTTAACGTCACAGCTGTCACTATAATCAGTTCTACATTAGGTGAAAATACAATATTATGTACATTATTTTGTAGTCAATGGGTCAAAATCACTCACAATTAAAGGGACAGTCTACTTCAAAATTTTATTTTTTAAAAAGATTGATAATCCCTTTATTATCCATTCCCGAGTTTTGCATAACCAGCACTGTTATGTTAAAACACTTTTTACCTCTTTGATTACCTGTATCTAAACCTTTGCAGACCAGTGATGAGCGATGAGGTCAGCGGCTGGTGAGGCACTGGCTAGTATCAGAGCCAGATAAACACGCATATGAACCCGATAGAGGTTCAATTGTTGGATACTTAAAAGTCTGCAGAAACACTCAGGCCTACACAAACTAAAACATTCAAGGGCACACACACACACACAAATAGAAACATTCAAAGGCACACACACACTCACAGACACATAGAAATACTCAGACACACAGAAACATGTACTCACTAACAGACATACTCATATACATAAAAAAACACACAGAAACATTCCTCACACATATTTAAAGACACAAAAACACTCACAGATACTCACATAGAAAGACTCAGTTACACACAAAGACACAAAGAAACAGACTGATAAACAAAAATAAAAAAGCTATAATGTATATAAGGATGTACAATAATATGCAATATAAGGATGTACAATAATATGCACTAATTGGATTTATAGCAAAAAAAAAAAATTGGTTATTGTTTATTAATTTTTTTTCTACAAATCCAGGAAGTTTCTATCATGCATCTGTACAATGCTTTATAGTTTTTCTATGCTGCTTTTATAGTCTGTTTGGAGTACTGGATCCATTTGGAATATTTTATCACTTGCTTATAATGCTGTTACTAAGCTTCTTTAAAACATATTTTTACCATTAAACAACACTGTAGCAATATTTGTCAGCACCCTTAGGCAACGCACTGCTCCTTATGGTTCAAAACACACTGCTGCCTAGGGATTCCAAGTAAAAGAAAAATCTGGTTATTTTTTTATTTATTTTGAAACTTCAGTAGAAAGTCTGATTCTGGTTTAGGAATGTGATGGTTCATTATACGAGATTTTTATTTAAGTCAGACAAATAGATTTTTAAAGAGAATTTAATTTTTGTAAAAATTGCTTTGTGAGTAAAATATTAGAATAAACTGTGAGCCTCATTTCTCTAGTAAAAATCCTTGGAGTTGAATTAAATGGATAATCCTCTCTTGAATAAAACTACTTTGTGTTTTCATGCTGTGGAGTCCTGATCACGATCACAGCTGTGGCAGTCATCCTTATCAAACCCAGTGAACTATAAACCTTCAGAAATCAGTTGTGCACAACCTGCATTTCCTTTTATTCCCTGTATTAATTTAAATGGCTTTGCTGAAACTTTAACTTTTTTTAATGTGAAAATGAAACATTTGTATGCTTAATAGAATTTTTTATTTTAGTTTATCACCCTTAGGCCTTGTTTTTTTTGTCTCCTTTATTAACCCATTAGCAAGGGATATGATTCACTTTATTAACAAAAAGATGCAAGCACATGTAATTTTCTGTTTTACAAATAATAAATAAACATGTTATGATTTAAAAAGTATTGCTCCCACACAATCAGTAAAAATAGTAAATAAATAGTAAATCATGTCCCTAAAGTAATCAGACATTCCAACTCTCCCTGATGCCAGCAAATGGAATGCAATCTCCCTGAAACTCCAAATACCATGTGGCCCAAATCCGGAAAAGTGCTTCTTTAAGGAATGCCTTTAGTTGTTGGGACGTTATAGAACCATCAAAGTATGCATCGGTAAACAAAAAGCCCCCCACTGATTTTAATAAAATAAAACACAAATACTACCTTATTTACTGCACATAATTAAACTTCCTATTCTAAAATATTTAAGCATTCAACAAGCGTACGATCACTGGAAAATAGGTTTGTTGTATGTGGTTGTTCAATAAAGCTACTATTTTTTAATGTGACTTTAGTGGGAAGCTACTTTAATGATAAGTCCCTATCTTATTTAGGGTTTCAAGGTGTCCAATATATAAGTGGTGGGGGGGGGGGGTGGCGGTGCAGTAGCGGGTGAGGCCACCTCCCTGAAATGAGTTTTTGCAGGTTGGGATGTCTGAGTAATTGTTAAAATATTATAAGTTACATAATAGAGGCACATGACTTTTTTCAAGATAAGATTATAGAGATTGCTTAAAAGATAACACATGGTATTTTTTAAATAATGCAGGCCCTTTAATGCTGTCTGTACACTCTGATTCCCTGCCACAATTTTCTGCCACTCAGAAATCAAAAGTATAAATAAACATTGTGTTCAGTATAATTATATAGCATTGTTTATGAAGGCTTTTTAACACAAATGTTATAAACAACAAATACACTCTGAGCATACAGGGGTTAAATGCTTGTAAAATAAATTATTTACCAAGGCTATCCCTTCTTACCACCTTCATATGAAAGCTATCACAGAAGTTCCCAATCTGCCTAGTGAGAGGAATTGAAATGCTGCCCTAATAAAAGCATCTGTTTGCTGCTTGCAGAAGTTTGCAAAAAGGCACAGCCAAACAGCCAGTAGCCAAAATAGAGCAAGGGCTGCTGCTACCCTGCATTGCCCGCTCCAGCAGCCCTCTATATGGGGAACTGCATTAGTGGTACACAGCCCTGTCCACACAGGACAGGCAGTGCAGAGCAGACAGAGGCACTAAAATAATTACCTTTCCTGCCGCATACATTGCACTCAAAACAAAATTGCTGTGCACAATTTTAAATGGAAAGGCAGTTGTAGCATTAGATTTCCCTCTGTTATTAGTTCCCACCCACAATACAGATTGTCAGCGCTTCTCTTACACTAATACTGTCATGTCCCCCCAAGAGGCAGATATGAGAGCTGCCTCACTTGGGGCTTTTTCCTGATTGGCTTAATGATAAAATGTGACTCCTGACCTGACAGACAGTGGGCAGGAGCTTCATACAGCACCTTCTAAGTTGTTGCACACTCAAAGGAAGGCTGAGCTGGTTGTTGCCCCTCCCCATGGATTTGCAGCTAAGGTCAGAAAATTTGGTACTGTCAGTACCTGGTATTTACTATATTGGTTGCCACTCAGTCTCAGAGATATCGAACCCAAAAGTTGTTATACTAAGGTTCTGTTTAGTTCATAGACTGAGGGTAACACTATGGATCTCATGATGGAATGTGAATATCATAAGTTATAATAGATTATTTAGCTAGTGTGGAATACAAGGTGTATAAGTGAGTTCTTATCAAACTTCAGATAAGCACACTTTGAGAGAGCAGATTCTATTCAAGAGTCATTAGTAAATGAGTACATCAGTCACAGCTTAGGCGGTGAAAACAGAATTAGTAACTTGGACAGATTGATTAGTAAACTGATGGTATTTGCTGTAAGTTAGATGTGTAGTGTTAGCATAGCATGCAGATAAATAGGCAGATGGCAGCAATTAGACTGATAGGCAAACTCACAAGCTGAATATGCAACTGAAAACCTCCAACAAGTCTGAGTATAGCAAGTACCAGCAAACAGTCCCATATTACCCACTAACTACAGTTCAGATGAATAAAGTACAATTACTCACAGTTCGATATCCCATGAAGCAGAAAGAGTTAGGCGCATAGCTGCAGGCTGTACGAGTAGGTGCATTTACTCAATGATCCGCTGATCTGACAAGCTGAGAGCGTATGAGCTGTGCTGAAGGCTACACCTTGTAGAGAGAGTGAGTGAGACAAAGCGGTGAGCAGACTGATGACGTCACCGGAAGGTTAGTGGAAGTCGTTCGGCTGAACGGTGGCTGCCTAAGGCAGGAGCGGTCAGGAATGTGAGACTGGACTGAGTGCTTCACAGGTAGGGATGGATTCCATTTCCAAATAAGGTAGAATACAAGAGGGAGGAAAGGATACTTCCTGGAAAATTGCCTGGAGGTATAATAGGCTTGAGCGCAATGCTCCACAGGGTGAATGACCACTGCTATGAGACACATAGATTACCAAGCAAAGGTAGGTAATAGGAGGAGCCTTAAATGGTGTTTAGTGGAAGAGGAGGAGGTGGAGGTGATATGACAATTATTACATGACAAGTTAAAGGGGAAATATGCAGATACACGACAGGTACAATTTTTATTTATTATTTTTATTAACGTTATTTTCTTTTTCTTTTCATGACAGGTGAGGCTCTGCCTCCCCTGACTGCACGTACCAGCTGCAGACTGCCCCCTTATTTAAGTTCTTTTGACAGACTTGCATTTCAACCAACCCATGAATAACTCCACAGGAGTGAGCACAATGTTTTCTATATGGCACATATAAACTAGCAATGTATTATTGTGGAAAAAGCTATAAAAATGCACTGAGATAAAAATGCACTGTAGTGGCTTAGAGACAGGCAGAAATTTAGAGGTTTTAAAGTTATAAAGTTTATTACTATAACAATGTTGGTTCTGCAAAGCTGGGGAGTTGGTAGTAAAGGCGATATCTATCTTTTTTTAAATTAAACATTTAGAAGTACACTGTTCCTTTAAAGAAACACAACTGCACAAAAAAGACAGATGCACATATACACATACAGTCATCTAGGAACATACAGTTACTGACATGCAGTACAGGAATATTAGGGGCGGTCTGAGCACCTTTAAACAATCTTTATTGTGTTTATTCCTCTTTCAACTTTTTAGTGCTAATTTGTGTGGACCGAAAAGGTCACAATACATAGCTTTACTACAAAAGGTGTACATGACTATAATAAAGCACAAAGGAAAAATATCTAATGACAAAGTGTCCATTGTTTATATGATTTTCTGCTCACTTTGATTTTGGAGTTTAAAGGGACATTAAATATCTCCTGCTTTTGTGTAAAAATGTGCTTTGTCCTGCGCTCCCTAGAGAGCCCAACAAGCAAAATCTGTTACCTAGGTATTCCAAATGCTGCAAATAGACTAAACCAGCTCTTTGATTTGCAGCATTTGCAGGTTTCAGAATTAGTTTTTTGACTGTTAAATATAATTTTAAGAGCTATATTCTAAATAATTTATTTATTTATTTAACCTATATACAACCAACACCTAGGCCCCCATTTATCAAGCTGCGTATGCATGAGCAAGCCTGCAGCCAAAATACGCTGCTCAGTTCCCACATTCTGGGATTGAGCTAACACTGTCCGTCCGGCAGTTAATAAATGAAAACTTAAAGGGACACTAAACAAAAAAATTTATTTCGTGATTCAGACAGAGCATGCAATTTTAAGCAACTTTCTAATTTACTCCTATTATCAAATTTTCTTCATTCTCTTGGTATCTTTATTTGAAATGCAAGAATGTAAGTTTAGATGCCGGCCCATTTTTGGTGAATAACCTGGGTTATTCTTGCTGATTGGTGGATAAATTCATCCACCAATAAAAAAGTGCTGTCCAGAGTACTGAACCAAAAAAGAAGCTTAGATGCCTTCTTTTTCAAATAAAGACAGCAAGTGAACGAAGAAAAATTGATAATAGGAGTAAATTAGAAAGTTGCTAAACATTGCATGCTCTATCTGAATCGCGAAAGAAAAAAAAGTGGGTTCAGTGTCCCTTTAAGAAGTATTTTTTATTTTATATTTTATTTTAAAGAAGTTTTTATTTTGATAAAAATAACAGATTTTACAAAACATAGATAAGAATATTTCCATAGCGTAACAGTGAGGCACAGCATTAAAAGTGCTTTTGGATTAAAGGTATGTACATCATACATAAAAGTGCAACAAGTTCAGTACATAGGTTCAGTGCAGAGGCCTACTTGACCCGTGCTTCTATGTTACAGTCTAAAAGAAATATCAGAGCGCCAACTGAGGAAGGCAGGGTCCCCTAATCATAAAATAATCATTGGTACAAGTTGGGTACAAGTGTATTTATTACAACACAATCGTAACAATAATAATGGTCTCCAACTGCGATTTCTAAGTATCTGGTAATACAGCTAAAATAATCACATTAAAACCCAATATTGTGTTTAAACAGCATTGGATACCAAAATAGCATATATAATATAAACATAAAATATAATTATAAAATTTAATTATAAAATCACAATTCTCTGGCTATTGATTAAAAGCTTAATGCCCTCATGGATCCATGTTAACAATCTAAAGCATGCTTTTAACATACAGTGGAGTGGTAATAATTAGTATATTAGTTTTAATCAGAAATGGATGATATAACCTGTTTTCCAAAATAGGAACCTTCCAGGTCTGATCAATAAAAAACAGTAGCTGGATAAAATCTCCTTTGATAGGAACTATTGGATGTATAATATTTTGATATAACCTGTTTTCCAAAATAGGAACCTTCCAGGTCTGATCAATAAAACAGTAAACAAGTACACCTTAACTGCTGATACTCGTTAGTGGTCAGGATATAGCTGAATAAAATCTCCTTTGATAGGAACTAATATGGATTGGATCGATATTATAAAATACAAGTGCTTGGGTGTAGTGGTAGTAAAAATTACTTCCTAAGTGGTGCACAAATTGTGAAACAATATGTGAAACAATATGGTGAAAAGACAATCACAGGTGTAAATATTGAAGTGACAAAATCCAGTGTTACAGAAAAGGAAAGCAACAATCACAGTTAAACAACAATCATAGTAATAAGAATAATCCGGAGTTGGATCTCAATCCTCAATGAGACCAATACTTGGTATTACAACATCAAATTAAAAAAAGAAAAAAATGACTAGTGATTGGTCTTAAATAAGTGTTCCTTCCAAAATTTCTTTTTAAGTGGCAGACCAAACGAAAAAAAGTGAGTTAATGTGTGCAATACTGGACAACTTTTAAATTCCCACAGTTAATATGTCACAGTCAATGTTTTAAAATCCTCACGGTCCTATGTGTGCGAAAATTTTCCTATCAGCCCTGGGTCCTTTGGCTCCCAAGCGTCCGGTCCCTTAGCCCTTTCGAGCCTTTGTCCCTCTGCTTGTTAGCTCACGGTCCCCCTGCCGAAAGAATTTAAAATAGTGTAGATTGCTAAAAAATGTATGTGTATCAGAATCAAACTTACCAGCCAACGCATTTCGGTCAAGTAGTGACCTTTCTCAAGACTCGGGGTCAACACATCCGAGCAAAGGGTCAGCTTTTTTTTCAGCAGGCGCTTGTTGTATTGGTTTTAGACTTCTATGTTACAGTCTCAGGGATATTACATGAATTGCATCATACATTAAATAACGTTATCCTCAAAAGGGTACTGACAACTGGCTAAAATGGTGTCTAAGGGCAAAGCATGATGTTTGGTGTAGTGAACGTTAGTGGATTCTAAGTTTGTATCGCTCTTTGTGCTGGTTCCATAGAGATAGTTTAAGCTTGTGTGTGACTAATGAGCCCGATTGGAGGTGGTGGTACCTTTCAAGTTGTAGGAAACTCTCTACCTGGTCCTCCCACTCTCTCTCAGTCTGGATATTGGGGGATTTCCAATGTCTTGGGATAAGGGTTTTAGCGCTGTTTAGCATGATGATCAGCAGGTCCCTAGCATTACTGTCATGCAGTTTGGGCAAGAGTAGTGAACGTTAGTGGGTTCTAAGTTTGTGTCGCTCTTTGTGCTGGTTCCATAGAGATAGTTTAAGCTTGTGTGTGACTAATGAGCCCGATTGGAGGTGGTGGTACCTTTCAAGTTGTAGGAAACTCTCTACCTGGTCCTCCCACTCTCTCTCAGTCGGGATATTGGGGGATTTCCAATGTCTTGGGATAAGGGTTTTAGCGCTGTTTAGCATGAGGATCAGCAGGTCCCTAGCATTACTGTCGTGTAGTTTGGGCAAGAGTAAAAATAGTAAGATCTGTGGATCGTTTGGTAGCTGTTTGCCTATTGTGTCTGACATGCGCTCCAGTACTGCCAACCAGAACGTATCTAGTTTATTACACTGCCACCATATGTGTGTAGGGGTGCCTATTTCTCTGCATCCCCTCCAGCACTTATTGCTAGCCGTTTTGTAGATAGAGTGTAGTCTGCTTGGGGTCAGATACCATCTCTTTAAAAATTTGAAGTTGGTTTCAAGGACTCTTGTGGAAATTGATGAGCGCTTTGTAGTGTTAAAAACAGTCATCCAGTCCCTAGCAGCGATACTAATGCCCAGTTCCTTGTCCCATGAGTTGGTGTAAGAGGGCAAGAGTTGAGGCTCTTTGATTAGCAGCAGTTTGTATAGTTTTGATATGGCATGTGTTGGGGTGTTTTCTAAGAGGCATAGGGTATCAAATGGTGTTGTGTTTCTAGTTAGATGATGTTTCTTGTGGTGAGTGTCTACGTAGTGACAGATTTGGGAATAGGCGTACCAGTTTAGAGGAATCTCAGGGTGCATCTCCTGGATGGCAGAGAGGGGTCTATGTGTTTTATTTTCGAGGAAGAGCAAAATTGTTCTGCCCTTAATGTGGCACCCGACTTCTAATGTAGTGTCTTTGAAGTTCCAGGGCAGGTCCGGGTTGTGGCAAAGGGAGGACATGGGGGACAGAATATTAGAGATGTTAGTGGATGTGTTTATTAATTTATCCCATGGAAAACTTAAGAAGTATTCTTATTATTTATTATTATGCTTCATTTATGAAGCACCGGCATATTCCGCAGCGCTGTCCATGGATACAATTCATTTAAATAAAATAATGATATAAAACTTGTAAGAGACAGTTTACAAACACATACAGGAGGAATTGAGGGCCCTATTCCCGTGGGAACTTTTAATCTAGAAGTAAGTAGATACCTTTCTCCTGGCACATGGGTACTGTGTTTTGCTGCCTGTGCAGTTCATGATTGCCTTCTGCTTTTTAGACTGCAGCAAATAACATACATAATGGGGTAGATTTATTAAGTAGCGGATGCTGCTTTCTACGCCCATCATTTCAGGTCTGCCTTAAAAGGAACTTAAGAAGCAGCGGTTGTAAGAGCGCTGCTCCTTAACTTCTCCACCACCTTTTAGGTGGCAGACTGAAATCATCCCGATACGATCGGGATGATTGACACCCCCTGCTAGTGGCCGATTTGCCGCCGGTGAGCAGGGGGCGGCATTGCACAAGCATTTCACTAGAAACACTTGTGCATTTGTTTAATCTAGCCCATAGCCTCTTACCCATAACCTTCTGTAGGATACTTCAATTGGCTGTGATTCTGCTACACACTAACGGAACCTACATAGAATATTAGCTGCATTTATTTAACCCCTTAGTGACCGAGGACGTGCAGGGTACGTCTGAAAAAAAAAGGCAGTTAACGCCTGACGACGTACCCTGCACGTCCTCGGCTAAAGTGAGTGCTGGAAGCGATCAAGATCGCTTCCAGGCACTATTACAGTACTGCAGGGATGCCTCGATGTCTGGGCATCCCTGCAGTGCTGTTACGGAGTGCCGGGACCGGAGCGATCACTCCCCCTTGAGTGATCACTTCCGGTTTTGCTCCACGTGGAGCCCGGCAGTGCAGCAGAGCATCGGAAGCGATCGGACACGCTTCCGATGCTCTGCTAGTGTGCTAAGTGCCTCGGTGGGTCGAGGCACTTAGTTAGTATATAAATAAAAATAAATTTGTGAAAAAAAAATAATATATAAAATAATAAAGCCCACATATAGCGCCCCCCCCCTTCCCCCATGAGGCTTCCAAAATGGCGATGCCCGGTGCATCATGGGGCATCTGGGGGTGTCCCTAGCCTGTCTCACCATAGGGGCAAGCTAGGGTCACCCAATCTGAGCCTTCTTAGAAAAAAAAAATAATAATAATAAAATCTCCCATTTGTCTGATCATGTCAATATTTGTAAATATTGACTCTGATCAGTGTGGATCTCCCTCCCTCTCCTCACTTGCCATTTTGTTGGAGAAAGAGAGAGACCTGTATTTTAGCAGAGAGAGATTTATTTCTTTTATTTGTTAAAAAATTTAAAATCCAAAGGCTCTTTTCAGAGCCATTAACCCCTAGCTTGCCAGTGATCACTATAAATCACTGGCAGTAGCACAGCTGCACTTTTTTTTGCTGTCTGTGCATTTTTTTAGGGGTTAATTTTTGTTGTTGTATTTTTTTTTAAAAACTCAAAGGCTCCTTTCAGAGCCATTTAGCTAATTTAATTTAATTTAAAGACTATTTAACCCCTAGCTTGCCAGTGATCGCTATACATCACTGGCATTAGCATAGCTGTACTTTTTTGCTGTCTGTGCATTTTTTAGGGGTTAATTTTTGTTGTTGTAATTTTTTAAAAACCTAAACGCTCCTTTCAGAGCCATTTAGCTAATTTAATTTAATTTAAATAGTATTTAACCCCTAGCTTGCCAGTGATCGCTATACATCACTGGCATTAGCATAGCTGTACTTTTTTGCTGTCTGTGAATTTTTTTAGGGGTTAATTTTTGTTGTTGTAATTTTTTAAAAACCCAAAGGCTCCTTTCAGAGCCATTTAGCTAATTTAATTTAATTTAAAGAGTATTTAACCCCTAGCTTGCCAGTGATCGCTATAAATCACTGGCATTAGCATAGCTGTACATTTTTGCTGTCTGTGCATTTTTTTAGGGGTTAATTTTTGTTGTTGTCATTTTTTAAAAACCCAAAGGCTCCTTTCAGAGCCATTTAGCTAATTTAATTTGATTTAAAGAGTATTTAACCCCTAGCTTGCCAGTGATCGCTATAAATCACTGGCATTAGCATAGCTGTACTTTTTTTTAAAAAAAACCAAAGGCCATTTAGTTAATTTAATTTAAAGAGTATTTAACCCCTAGCTTGCCAGTGATCGCTATAAATCACTGGCATTAGCATAGCTGTACTTTTTTTTTAAAAAACCCAAAGGCCATTTAGTTAATTTAATTTAAAGAGTATTTAACCCCTAGCTTGCCAGTGATCGCTATAAATCACTGGCATTAGCATAGCTGTACTTTTTTTTAAAAAAACCCAAAGGCCATTTAGTTAATTTAATTTAAAGAGTATTTAACCCCTAGCTTGCCAGTGATTGCTATAAATCACTGGCATTAGCATAGCTGTACTTTTTAAAAAAACAAACAAAGGCCATTTAGTTAATTAATTAATTTTGGTTTTCTGTGACAGATACAAAAATGTCACAGAAAAGATATAGTGTTGAGGAGGCGTATGCCATCCTTGCGTCAGAGTCAGATGCCTCTATGTCTGACTCAGACCCCAATTTTGACCCTGCCATATGCTCAGATACATCATTAGATGCAGTCTCAACTGATAGTGATGTATCTGTGGCTGCTAGCCCCCCTGCCAGCCCCCCTGCTAGCCCCCCTGCCAGCCCCCCTGCTAGAAGGAGGCGTGTTGCTGCCATTGCCGCTGAAGAGTGGGTAACGCCTCATCTCCAGAGGCCAGATATCCCACCCTTCACAGCAAATGCTGGCATAAATATAGATGTGGCAGGTTTTAGCCCCCAACAGTTTCTGGAGGTGTTTCTGGGTGATGATGTATTGGGGAACATTGTCGCCCAAACTAATTTATATGCCCATCAGTACCGTGCTGCAAAGCCTGAAACATATTTGGCAAAGCAGCAATGGGCCCCCATCAATGTGCCAGAATTTAAAAAATTCTGGGCATTGACTATGCTGATGGGCATCATAAAGAAACCCTCCGTTCGCTCCTACTGGAGCAGTAGCCCCATCTGCTCTACCCCCATTTTCTCCCAGAGTATGTCGAGGCAGAGATATGAAATGATTCTTCATTTCATGCACTTCAGCGACAACAGCCTGTGCCCCCCTAGGGAGCATCCCCAATTTGACAGGCTGTATAAAATCCGCCCCCTGATTACCCACTTTTCTGCCAGGTTTGCAGAGGCTTATACACCTGGAAGGAATATATGCGTTGATGAATCCCTGATGAAGTATAAGGGAAGGCTGGGATTCAAGCAGTATATTCCTTCCAAGCGCTCCAGGTATGGGGTAAAGGTGTATAAGCTCTGTGAGAGCGAGACTGGGTATACTCAGGCCTTCCGGGTGTATGAGGGAAAGGATAGCCACCTTGACCCTCCAGGTTGCCCAGAACATATGGGAACCACTGGCAAGATTGTCTGGGACCTGATATTACCCCTAATGAACAAAGGGTATCACTTGTACTTAGACAATTTTTATACAAGTGTCCTTTTGTTCAAGCTACTGTATTGCTTTGATACAGTAGCTTGCGGTACTATTAAAAAGAACCGCAAAGGTTTCCCAGGACAACTTGTACGCACCCGGCTACGAAGGGGGGAGACCTCTGCTCTGCGCCAAGAGGAGCTGTTGGCACTGAAGTACAGAGACAAGAAGGATGTATACCTTCTTACCACCATCCACACAGAGAGGACGGTGGCGGTCTCTGTACGTGGCAGAGCTGAGATCATAAGGAAGCCAGTGTGCATCAAGTCTTATAACAGACATATGGGTGGGGTTGATCTGGCAGATCAGCTGCTGCAGCCCTACCTAATTATGCGGAAGACAAGGGCCTGGTACAAAAAGGTTGCAATTTACCTAATGCAGATTGCAACCCACAACGCTTTTTTGTTGTTCAAAAAAGCAAACCCCGGAATGAAACTGACTTTTTTACAATTTCAGCTCCAGATCATTTCGGGGATTTTGTACCATGATGCACCTGCTCCCCGGGCGGTGATGGGAGAGAGCAGAGTTGGGGCTACTCATTTTATTTTTAAAATCCCCCCTACTGCCGCAAAGCAGAGACCACAAAAAAAATGCAGAGTCTGTACCAAGAGGGGGCAGAGAAGGGACACTGTATATCACTGTCCTGATTGCCCTGGACAGCCTGGACTCTGCATTGGGGACTGCTTCAAGCGGTACCATACAATGGTCAATTTTTAAAAAATAAATAAATTTGCTGTTATTTTTTTTTGTTATGTTTACTGTTAAATTTTTTGTTATTTTTTTACTTTTAATGTGCCAGATTTTTACATTTCACTAATATATTTTTTTTTCTAAAATGGGGCTGTTCTTTTTTTTTTTTTTACAAAAACCCCTGTCAAACCTATGCATGGGGACATAGGTGTACTCAGGGTGCCTAGCAGAAAACAACCTGTAGTATTTTTTTGCACTAACTTACAACAGTCTCTCCTAAATCATAGTCAAAAAGCAATGTGTGTGTAAAAATGAAAATTGAAAAAATGCCACCATACACTTTCTCCAATTTTTTTAGCTAAAACAGTTACTTCAAATGCATCAAAGCACACCATATACAATACCTTGGGGTGTCAAAATTTCAAAAATATGCACATTCATGGCAATAAATAAAAGTGGGGTTTACAATAGGCCCCAAACTAAAGATAGGCCTATCAGAAGAAATACTCTCACTTAATAACTAAAATCACAAGTCATAAAATTGTAACATAACCTTCCCAAAATCCTGGCAAACCTATGCATGGGGGGCATAGGTGTACTCAGGGTGCCTAGCAGAAAACAACCTGAAGTATTTTTTTGCACTAACTTACAACAGTCTCTCCTAAATCATAGTCAAAAAGCAATGTGTGTGTAAAAATGAAAATTGAAAAAATGCCACCATACACTTTCTCCAATTTTTTTAGCTAAAACAGTTACTTCAAATGCATCAAAGCACACCATATACAATACCTTGGGGTGTCAACATTTCAAAAATATGCACATTCATGGAAACAAATAAATTGGGGTATGTTAAAATACCCCCAAAAAGACAATAGGCAATGAAAATATGTTAAATGTGAAAAAAAAATCACAAACGCATGTTGGACATTTGGCATTACACCCCCCGAACAAGCCAAGAAACTTATGCATAGGTGGTATCACTGTACTCAGGAGATGTTGGTGAACACATATTGGGGTCTTCTTTGGCAGTAACACATAACAGGAGCTGAGAATTCATGTCTAAAGTACAATGTGTGTGAAAAATAACACACAAAAAATGACTGCCTAATAGTTTGACAAAGAATTAGTGCATGGAAAGTGTTAAAATACCAGCATTTGAAATACCCTAGGGTGTCTACTTTTCAAAAATATATGGTTTGATGGGGGTAAATTACATTGGCCGGCTTCAGAAATGTCCTACATAGGACATGGGTGCATGGGATGTGAAAATTCCAAGTTGAAAAACTGGAATGCGCCCCCTAAAAATAAGGCCTTTTAGCCCCCAGAGAACCCAACACACCTATACATGGGTGGTATCACTGTACTCAGGAGATGTTGTTGAATACATATTGAGGGTTTTTTTTGGCAGTAACACATAACAGGGACTGAGAATATATGCCTAAAGTACAACGTGTGTGAAAAATAACACAAAAAAAATGACTACCCAAAAGTTTGACAAAGACTAGTGGTTGAAATAGTGCATGGAAAGTGTTAAAATACCAGCATTTGAAATACCCTAGGGTGTCTACTTTTCAAAAATATATGGTTTGATGGGGGTAATTTACATTGGCCGGCTTCAGAAATGTCCCAAATAGGACATGGGTGCATGATGACAGATGTGAAAATTCCAAGTTGAAAAACTGGAATGCGCCCCCTAAAATTAAGGCCTTTTAGCCCCCAGAGAACCCGACACACCTATACATGGGGGGTATCACTGTACTCAGGAGATGTTGTTGAATACATATTGAGGTTTTTTTTGGCAGTAACACATAACAGGGACTGAGAATATATGCCTAAAGTACAATGTGTGTGAAAAATAATGCAAAAAAATGACTACCTAAAAGTTTGACAAAGACTAGTGGTTGAATTAGTGCATGGAAAGTGTTAAAATACCAGCATTTGAAATACCCTAGGGTGTCTACTTTTAAAAAATATATGGTTTGATGGGGGTAATTTACATTGGCCGGCTTCAGAAATGTCCCAAATAGGACATGGGTGCATGATGACAGATGTGAAAATTCCAAGTTGAAAAACTGGAATGCGCCCCCTAAAATTAAGGCCTTTTAGCCCCCAGAGAACCAGACACACCTATACATGGGGGGTATCAATGTACTCAGGAGATGTTGTTGAATACATATTGAGGTTTTTTTTGGCAGTAACACATAACAGGGACTGAGAATATATGCCTAAAGTACAATGTGTGTGAAAAATAATGCAAAAAAATGACTACCTAAAAGTTTGACAAAGACTAGTGGTTGAATTAGTGCATGGAAAGTGTTAAAATACCAGCATTTGAAATACCCTAGGGTGTCTACTTTTCAAAAATATATGGTTTGATGGGGGTAATTTACATTGGCCGGCTTCAGAAATGTCCCAAATAGGACATGGGTGCATGATGACAGATATGAAAATTCCAAGTTGAAAAACTGGAATGCGCCCCCTAAAATTAAGGCCTTTTAGCCCCCAGAGAACCCGACACACCTATACATGGGGGGTATCACTGTACTCAGGAGATGTTGTTGAATACATATTGAGGTTTTTTTTGGCAGTAACACATAACAGGGACTGAGAATATATGCCTAAAGTACAATGTGTGTGAAAAATAATGCAAAAAAATGACTACCTAAAAGTTTGACAAAGACTAGTGGCTGAATTAGTGCATGGAAAGTGTTAAAATACCAGCATTTGAAATACCCTAGGGTGTCTACTTTTCAAAAATATATGGTTTGATGGGGGTAATTTACATTGGCCGGCTTCAGAAATGTCCCAAATAGGACATGGGTGCATGATGACAGATGTGAAAATTCCAAGTTGAAAAACTGGAATGCCCCCCCTAAAATTAAGGCCTTTTAGCCCCCAGAGAACCCGACACACCTATACATGGGGGGTATCACTGTACTCAGGAGATGTTGTTGAATACATATTGAGGTTTTTTTTGGCAGTAACACATAACAGGGACTGAGAATATATGCCTAAAGTACAATGTGTGTGAAAAATAATGCAAAAAAATGACTACCTAAAAGTTTGACAAAGACTAGTGGTTGAATTAGTGCATGGAAAGTGTTAAAATACCAGCATTTGAAATACCCTAGGGTGTCTACTTTTCAAAAATATATGGTTTGATGGGGGTAATTTACATTGGCCGGCTTCAGAAATGTCCCAAATAGGACATGGGTGCATGATGACAGATATGAAAATTCCAAGTTGAAAAACTGGAATGCGCCCCCTAAAATTAAGGCCTTTTAGCCCCCAGAGAACCCGACACACCTATACATGGGGGGTATCACTGTACTCAGAAGTTGTTGTTGAACACATATTGAGGTGTTTTTGGTCAGTAACATATAACAGGAACTGAGAATCCATGCCTAAAGTACAATGCGTGTGAAAAATAACACACCAAAATGACTACCCAAAAGTTTGACAAAGACTGGTGGTTGAATTAGTGCATGCAAAGTGTTAAAATACCAGCATTTGAAATACCCTAGGGTGTCTACTTTTTAAAAATATATGGTTTGATGGGGGTAATTTGCATTGTCCGGCTTCAGAAATGTCCCAAATAGGACATGGGTGCATGACGACAGATGTGAAAATTCCAAATTAAAAAACTGGAATGCG